>NC_083116.1:18723116-19043705 GCF_949774975.1 Lagenorhynchus albirostris
AGCTGGTTCATTAATTAGCAAGTAATAATTTTTTTTTACAACTGGATCATTGAGCTTAAACTTGAAAATTATTACTTGGAATATTACTCAGCAAGTAATAAGTTTTAAGTTTAAGCTCAATGATCCAGTTGTGAATGCTTGAAATACTTCAAATACTTCTTTGCTTTTCAACCTTTTTTTTTTTTTGGTTGTTGTTCTTATATGTCATATTAAAACCACCTATGCATGTTAAATTAGACAGTGTATATGTAGCTAAAGCTATCAGTCAATTCAATGGAAAAACATCACTAGCCAAAATGACATGAAATAAACCAAGCAACTGGTGGATTTATTGAAATCTCACTCTGTTTAATTGTTCTGACATCCGTTTTCAAATGACAGAAACTTACTATGTGCAGATCCTCCCATCTCCATATAGTTCCAAACAAGAGCTTAAAGGGTGATGGGAAAATCTTATTAGATAAAAGGATTTCATGAAGACAACAGTTACCAGAAATTGTGAAGAGGGACAAGGCAAATTTTGGAATGCATGTTTCCAGAAGTGTTTAAAAATAAAAGAAAGGAAAAGACAGAGCCCTGTCAGTTTTATATGCTTTCAGTAGGGAGTAAAACAGATGACCCATTGAAGACTCCTTTGGCTTTAAGTGGCATGGACATATATACACTACCAAATATAAAATAGCTAGTGGGAAGCAGCCGCATAGCACAGGGAGATCAGCTCGGTGCTTTGTGACCACCTAGAGGGGTGGGATAGGGAGGGTGGGAGGGAGGGAGACGCAAGAGGGAAGAAATATGGGGATATATGTATATGTATAGCTGATTCACTTTGTTATAAAGCAGAAACTAACACATTGTAAAGCAATTATTCTCCAATAAAGATGTTAAAAAAAGATTTCTTATTTAGACACAGAATCAAATCTCTCCTTATTGTATAGTTATATTAGTGCTGCATATAATTAGGTAATTCTTCATGCTTAATAGGCAGAATGTTGAAATACAGATCAAAAGCAAGGGAGTCAGCTGGATCAAAGTCTAAATTCTGGTTCAGCCTCTAACAAGCTGCATAATCTTGAGAAATTCAGTTTTCTCATACGTGAAATGGGAATGTCACCTAGCCTCTGGCAGGACTGTTCCAAGAATTAGATAAGATTATTTCTATAAAGAACCTAACACAGTGCCTGGCACAATTATACCACCCAAGAAACTTTAGCTCCCTTCCCACTTTCACACCCCACATAGACCTTTCCTTCAGCTTAGATTTCATCCTTGTAAACATGTGCCGAAATGTTATTTCATCCTACCTTTCCTTGTAAGGTTATCATGTTACCAGAAACAATACCATCTGAAGTTTTCAGTTTGAGTAACAACTAAAGAAAGGTTGACTGTGTAAGTCATTAAAATTTGTTCCTGATGGTAGGTGGGAAAAGACATATAAAGAGATGAAAATTATTCACTGACTTAGGGCTGGAGGACAGTAACAGAGAAGTGCACCTCATTCATAACAGAAGCATTTTGCAGTTGGTGACACCCCCACAAATGACTAATCTCCAAGAAGAAATTTGATTCCTTCAACTGCAAGGAAAAGAGGTTTAACACAGGCAGCTGTGGTGATAAATCTTCCTATCGGTTGTGGTTATAAGGTTGGAAAATCTTGAGTTAACTGTGCTGGTGAATCATGCACATTTATTTCTACTTGTTAAATATCTTTTTCTTTTATTTACACAGAGTTGGCTTGTAATAAGGCTACCATGAAAGGTTGGTGTCTAAAAAACAATAAAAAAATTCATTTTCTAGCCTTATAATAATAATATAGTTGCCAGTTCACGACATGCAGTTTTTCTTTGCCTGTGCAAATATTAGAATGATATTTCTTCTAGAGGTGTCCAAAATTCTGTTACTTTGTTCCCAGCCACAGAAAAATAAATTGAGGAGATGTCCTTTCTGAATACATTGAGATATTTTTAAAGTATTGGTGTTTGCCAAAAGTGTATAGTCTACTTACAGACCAAAAATATTTAGGTAGTATTAAAAGAAGCCACACTTCAAATGCAAGAAGGAACTTTGGAAATTTGGATAATCTTGTGGTGGGTTTAAGAACTTATAACCTCAGACTTGAAGAACAGTTTCCACTTTGGGGATTTAGGAGATATCCCTGCTTTGTAATTAAGTTGCCTAATGCAAATAGGGAGAGAGAAAACGAATAAGGAGGAGGAGACATCTGCTATATTTAGCTCATTAAAATAATGTTCACTTTCCTCCTAACTTGGTTAATGAGCATTTCAGTGACTGTTCCCTATAGCAATGATTCTGGTCAGTAAATATGGTGGTGGTCGGGAACCAGGGCTGGTTTTCCTCAAGGAGAAGCTTTCTTCTGTTTGGGCAGTTCTTCATTTACTTTCTCTTCTGATAGCAAGTTAAATGTTCAGGTAGTGCTATTAAGAATTTATATTGAGGAAATTTGGGGATTAAAATGTACATCATAGTATGACTGTATAACTTAATTTTGTGTTTACTGGGTCTTCCAAAGATATGCTATGTTTGTCAATCCAGTTCTCTCCCAAGTATGATTGTGAGTTCAATTTTTATTTAGTTTTGTTTTTAACTTGAGGGACTTTTGACCCTGTATAATGGAAGTAAGTCTGAGTGTACATTTTGGAAGCTGTGAGCTCCTTGATTTAGCGACCATATCTGAGTCATCTCCGTTTTCTTTGGAACTCTACCTTGCACAGAGGAAACTCTTGAAAGATTTTGCTGAAATAAAAGCTCTTGATGTCACTTTCACTAAGTGGATTTTTCCATTCAGGTATTTTTATATTGCATTTAATCATACTATCTGTTTTTGGCTATCTGACCCTGAACAATTTTTTTCCTGAAGTTTTTACTTGTCAATTTCTTGGTGCAAAAAAATGTATTGATTGATAGAGCAGTGCTCTGTAGAAAGACAACAGAAAAGGAGAACTTTCACCCAGATAGTCACTTCATATCAGGCTTTTGTGGGTCACTCCTTCCACAGAGGGTTGATGGTAAGGTTCTGCTTATGTGAGATACCCATTCCTCAAGAATTTTCTGTGTGATTCTATCCTAGGGACCTTCTCACACCCATATATAAAAAAATATATTAAACCTATGTGGAAATTCACAAAATGTGAAGGAGAATAAGATGATGAACATTTGTAGTAGCGTACAAATTGAAAGAAATTGCAGTGCCATCAGGGAAATATTTCATGGAGGACATGGTTGATGCTTCCCTAATGAAGATTACAGAACTGGCATAGAGGCAAGCTACAGTAGGAATGGAAAGCTTCAGCTGTCCAGGCATTTGATGGAAGTCTCAGTCTGGTAAAAGCAAGGCATCTTATAAATTTGGTATTTGCCTTGCTGACAATTTCATTTCTCAGAAGGTTAAAGAAGCATTGAGGGGAAATGATGCTGTGGACTTAATTATGATGGAATGGACCAGAATCTTGGGAGAAAATAACCATATCATCTGGGAGTTCATAATAGAAAGAAAGTCTATAGCCAATATTTCCAAAAGGGAAGTTGGCTATGAGACCATAGATATCTTTTCTCTCAATCTTTTAATTTCAGATTTCTTAAAGGCTCTGATGATAGTTTGACCAGAGGCAGAGAATCATGAGATTTAAGGTGAAAATAGACCTTTTCCACTTCAAGAGCACAGCACACAACATGCAAACAGCCCAGACTCAGATCTCCTGGGTGTAGACAGTACTTACGTAGCAATCTCATAAGGCCTAATTGACAGTAGCTTTCTTGCCTTGTAGTCAGATTCTACTAGACCCATCCCTATAGCGTCCTGATCTGTGTGGCCTAATCTGGAAGTTTACTAAGTACCTGGATTTTATTTATCCTGTGGATATTTTTCTCAGAGCTTTTTGGTGTGTCTATGAGAGAATTCAATATAGGCTTTATAGTCAGGCAGAATCATTCATTTGTCCATTCAACAAATATTTATTGAGTTCATACCATGTGTCCAGTTCTGTTAAAGTTGCTGAGGATACAACAATGAACCAAAAGAGACAAGGCTTACCTTCTTATTTGACTTATACTCTATTGGGATGATAGTGAGAACAAGAAGTAGCAAATAAAGCAATTGATATAGTAATAACGGTTATGAAAGAAACAGAGTGATATGAAAGAGAGTGCTGGAACAAGATTGTTATTATACAATAAATGTTAGCTTTCAAGGAAGGTAATGTTTGAGTTGAGATCAAAAGGACACAAAGGCTCTTGCCTTCCAAGATGGCCCACACTCTGTCTATGGAGCGTGTATCTCCCTGAATAAACCTTCTTTCACTTTACTACGTCTTGCTCTTGAATCCTTGCCTGCACAAAGCCAAGAACCCACACTGGGCGGCCATCCCAGGGACGCAGACGTGACTTGGGATGTGACCATCCTCTTGCGCCCCACTCTCTTTGCTGCAGCATCTTTTCTGGCACCCAATGCGGGGCCTCCAAGGCCATAATCTCGATCCGCCTATTGGGCTATGGCTCCCCTCTGAAGGGCGGCTGGGCCTTATCCTGAGCCATGGAGATTCAAGTAGCCCGTTAAGTGGCAGCTGACGTCGCCTGCAGGATCTGGCAGAGACCAGTTCTCTGGCCGCGAAGAAGCGCACTGAGGCCAAGGCTTTTTCCTCTCAGTCTTTCTCATTCTCCTACTGCTCTATCTCTTTGGGCTTGAAAACATCCACCCAGACGACCACCAAACATCCAAATTAAGACTGCGCGGCAAGTAATTGACAACTTGGTTGGGTCTAAAGAACTCCTGCCAGGGGGCTTATCTGGTGGCGCAGTGGTTGAGAGTCCGCCTGCCGATGCAGGGGACACGGGTTCGTGCCCCGATCCGGGAAGATCCCACATGCCGCGGAGCGGCTGGGCCCGTGAGCCATGGCCGCTGAGCCTGCGCGTCCGGAGCCTGTGCTCCGCAACGGGAGAGGCCACGACAGTGAGAGGCCCGCGCACCGCGATGAGGAGTGGCCCCCGCTCGCCGCAACTAGAGAAAGCCCTCGCACAGAAACGAAGACCCAGCACAGCAAAAATAAAAAAATAAAATAAACAAAAGAACACAAAGGAACTATGTGAAAATTTAGGTGAAGAGAGTTCCAGGGAGAGGGAACAGCAAGTGCTAAGACTCTAGGGCAAGAACAGGTTTAACTGTTTGCTGAATAGATAGCAGATAAGTGTGGCTGAAGCATAGTGTAGGGTAACCAATCATCCTGGCTTGTCCCAAACTTTCTTGGTTTTACCACTTGAAAGTCTCACGTCCTAGGAAACCCTTCAAACCCTGTGTGGGACTTAGTATTACCGTAGAAACTCACTAATGACACTAACCTCACGGAGTATTTTTTTCCAAGTTAAGCATTCTGTAGTCCTTCCATCTCAACTTAGATGATATAGTTAGTTCTAAGACCTCTCAATCACAAACCCAGTACTACTCCTGAGAATATACTTGATTTTTTCCCCCGTGCACTCTTGAAGAGTGGCCCTTTGAACCAGACACCCTTCTGAAAACATGGGATGACCAATGTCCATTATGGAGAAACTACAGATTGTGGCAGCATTCTTCTAATAAGTCATCCTAGGATAGCCAGCTATTTTTAGTAGTATTATGCTTAGCAAGGAAGTAAGTCCACTAGCCCTGATTTTTCCACACAAACTACTCTCAAACCAGTTAGTCCACTTCCTGTAACTGTAAAGCTGATTTTCTTTCAACCTCAAGGCTCAACTTGACCATTTGCTAAGCAATGCTCATTCTTGTTCAGTTTAGCTCAGAATTCCCTTCCTTTTGAGGTCTTTTTGAATGCTAATTCTGGTATCTGAAACTTTACCTAAGCACTTCTTACTTTCTTTGTGTCATCAAAAATTTGACAAATGTGCCTTCTGGGTTTTTATCGAGATCATTTGATTAAAATGTTGGACAAAACATGGCCCTGGGCATGTCACTGGAGACCTTCCAACATAGCATTAATTCATTAATCAATACGTTAGGAAAATTTTGTTTAAGCAGATACTAAATTTTAAAACTTCAGGTATACTCTGTTGCTCATGATTTGGGATATGGCATGTAATCATGAAGCCAAAATATTGCCTGAAGATAAAGCCCCTTTTATTCGTCCTTGCAGATTACTGGGAATAATGGATGATAAGATTGGAAATGAGGCTGGAACAGCTGGAGAACAGTCGGCAAATCTAGCATGGAGAAAAAGAGCCCTTAAAGCTGATTCAGAGGTCTTACAATTTGGGAAAGACCAGAAGAGGAGGGGGCTTGAGTATAAATGAAGAGTTAAATGTCTTAGACAGTTACTGAATTCTTTTTTTGTAATGATGCTACAGTCATAGAAAATATATAAATGACTGGGTGTGATTGTGTTCCAATGAAACTTCAATTACAAAAACACATGGTGAGCCAGGTTTGACTGGCAGGGTGTAGTTTGCCAACATCAGCTTAGATGATCCAGAATCACCCTTATAGAAATATCCTCATACACAGTCCAGGAATATACAGTTTTCCCCGACCTTCCTTCTCTATGTTAATCTCTTTTATTACTAAGCTTCAACACTGTAGGTTGGGATTTCTTTAACTCCCTTTTATCTTGGCTTCCTTTCAGGATTATTTCTTCCAACTTTTTTCTTTTATGATCTAGAACAGGGGTTGGCTAAGTTTTTCTGTCATCAGGAATATTTTAGATTTTGGAGGCCATAGGTCTCTGTTGCAACTGCTCACTTCTATCATTGTAGCACAAAAGTAGCTACAGGGATTATGAAAAAGAATGGGCATGGTTGTACTGTAATAAAACTTTACCTACAAAAACAGGCAGTGGGCCGGTTTGGGCTCTCATGCTGCAGTTTTGCCAACTGCTGGTCTAGAAGGGATGGTGATTATTCTTGAAATCCTATCCGATAGCCTAGCTACTACCTTGCATTTGCTTTTTGCATTATACTAATTGGAGATTACCTGTGCCCTACAGGTCACTGCAAATAGTAGTCCCTCAGGCATCTGGAGGTCTTGTGTCCTGTGGCTAACAGCACTAATTTGTGGTCGTCTGTGCCCTCTGAATCCCTCATAGAACTAAGGCCTGGAAACATGCCGTTGATCTCACAGTCCCCAGTCTCAGAATCCTCTGAGAAGGCTGCTTTTAAACCTACCAGTTTTCATATCCCCTGTCCCTGGAGTGAAATGTCTGCCAATCTAATTATGAGGTGATAGCAATTAGCAGGAATTAGCACCCCTCATGTAAAAGTTCAGATTCCTTTCACTGAAACTAATTCATATCCAGAGCATTGGCAGCCCTTTACCAAAACAGTCTAATCTCCTTTTGCACCAGAGGTTATGAGCATCCTTGGATGACTGAAGCCACTGTTGGCAATGGGCAGTTGGGTAGAGCAAATGACTGAGAAGAGAAACTAGAGCAGGGCAAGGGGGTCCCTGTAAGACGACGAGTCCAAATGACTGTTCCATCTAAAAGAGAGTGGAAGTCTAGTAAGCATATCCATTGCTTATGTATAACCACGTTTCCTACTTGACTCTAGAATGAGTGCCAGGTTTTCAAATGCATAGAATTCTTATTTTACTGAAATTCTAGAGTAATTGAAAAATGGAATTCTATGTCTGCCAAATCTCAAGTCAAGGAACAGCTTACTCTAGATGTCCTGTGGCCAGATTTCTTGTCCTGGTTGTGCCGGAACACCCGGGACTTTCATTTCTCCTGTGTAAAGAAAGTGACTCTCACTGGACAATTACTCTTTTTAATCAACATTTTTTTCCAATCAAAAGAGAAAACATGAAAGCCACAGAAAACTGTAGGTAATTGAACTAAAACCACAGAGAATTGTACTGTTCAGTCATGGTCATTAACAACATTTGGGCTCTTTCCCTACTCCTATGCCTATTTTCACAGTCATTATGTCAAACTGTAGAAAATGCTGGGACCTGTTTCCCACTCAAGCATTTTCCCATGGCAGTAGACAATTGTTAAGGACTCTTCTTGCTCTTTGATTTCAGGTATGTTTGGTTTCTTATGGTCCATGTGAAATAGACCATCAAAAATCATGGTAAATAACATTTGATTTTTTAACCAATAAAGAAGTCAATATAAAGTTTTTCATAGAAAATAAATGTAAGAATAGTAAAAATAAATTCTTTATAAACTTAGAAAGAATTATTACAATCCTTTATTTACCCTTGTTGGCCCTTGATTGGATTGTACCCTAAAGAACGGTCCAGTGTGGTAAATTAAAGAACCAATTATACCATTCCTTTCTCCTCCAGGAGAAGCATATGGTCCCTAAGCCCAGAAGTCAGATTTTATGAAAATTACTGGAGATGAACAGATATAATGTTTTTTAAAAAAACAGAAAAGTCCTCTGGATTAAGGAGTTTAGAGTATAACTTTTAGCACCCTGTAAAAAAATGAAGCAATATTGATGCCATATGGAAAAGAATGAAGATGGCTGACTTTGAGAATGAATTATGGCAGGCCATTGTAAAGAAATAATACTCCAATAAAGATGTAAAAAAATTATACTAGGTTTTGCAGACATGGATAAAAAACCAGTATCTAGAGACCAATAAAGCAACATTGGAAATTTGGATGTTGGCCAAATATTGGATGAGCACCTCCTCATACAAGGTATTGGCCCTTGGCACATAGCACCCCAGGAAACCCAAAACATTGTTGTTGCCTGCAGGGACTCACAGCTGACTTGCGCAGGGGAGGGGTGACCCTTGGACACAAGTAACTATAAGGTGAGGGGCAAAGTGGTAGGTATCCTTGCAGAGAGGCATCTGAGGTGTTATAGGAATTTCTTTCTTCTGTTGACCTGGAGCAGTGTCCCAGTGGATCATTCCACACCAGGAAAGAATCCTTGGGCTGAGCAGTGTCATGTATGAACACAGAACATGCAGTAGCAGTAGGTTTTTCCTTTCCATTTCGTAGAGACCTGAAGTGAATTCCAAATGTAACTCAAAGGCAGCAGCACCTTTAGTAAATGGGGAGAGGAACTCTCCAAAGTCCATTTATTAAAACGGCCAGGGAAGGAGTGGAATCGCACCTGCCAGGGGACACAGTATCAAAGGTTTTAAAGTTGCAAAGGGAAATCAGTTCAAACCCTCCAGGATTAGGTCCCAGAGATGCAATTAGAAGGCTGTTCACATGAAAGAGTTCAGGAGTATTTACAAGAACAGGCCCAAGAGAAAGAGCTTATTTCTAGATTATTAACGCTAAAGTTGCTTTCCTCCTTAATTAATTCTCTATCTTTGGAAACATAAAAGATTTCATTGCCTCTTGGCAACTTTTGGTTCTAAATGGCCTGGGAATCCAACATGTGGGTCTAAGTGGTACCGAATGCCAGGATGAAAGGCCAGCAAATCTGTGGTAGTCACCTGGATGATTCTAAATATCTGGATGGATGATAAAACACGTATTAATTTGGTGCCAACATCACTACCTTGGGGCAGCCTACCTTGACTCCTCAGGAAGAAATCTGGTTCCTTTTCTTATGTTCACGCTCACGCCTCTATATTTTTATTATCTGTTCACTCGTGTGTCTCCAACTCTGGGTCTAATTTTGGGAGGAGAGACACTGTGTCCTTCCTGCCCACCGTTGTTTCCTTTCCACCATATGTAGCACAGGGTGTGGAATGTTACTACACACCCACAGATATTAGATAAATGAAAGAACACTTGGGCAACCTGTAGTGGGCCGTCACTAATGGAATGTTCTGTGGTGAAGGCAGTAGGGAAAGGGCTCTGTCAAGGGTCGGCCAATACCTGGAGATTTGTCTAAGTGGGCGGTGGCACAAAGGCTAGAGCTGTACCAATGTGCAAGGTTTCTTCCTCATGTCAGTTGATGAAGGTCAGGAATGGGGCTGGGAAGCTGGAATGGGGCTGTACCAATGTGCAAGGTTTCTTCCTCATGTCAGTTGATGAAGGTCAGGAATGGGGCTGGGAAGCCGGTGTGATATTCTGATATGATTTTCGTATCCAAATGAGGACTTTGGAGCCCATCTGATACAGTGCCCACATTTTATTTTATTATTAAAAAAAGTTTTTTTGACTGTGTTGTGTCTTCGTTGCTGCGCGTAGGCTTTCTCTAGCTGTGGGGAGCAGGGGTTACTCTTTGTTGTGGTGCACGGGCTTCTCATTGCAGTGGCTTCTCTTGTTGTGGAGCACACGCTCTAGGCGCGCAGGCTTCAGTAGTTGTGGTACACGGGGCCAGTAGTTGTGGCTCGTGGGCTCTAGAGTGCAGGCTCAGTTGTTGTGGTGCACGGGCTTAGCTGCTCCGCAGCATGTGGGATCTTCCAGGACCAGGGATTGAACCTGCGTCCCCTGCATCAGCAGGTGGATTCTTAACCACTGAACCACCAGGGAAGTCCCTGCCCACATTTTAAAGATGGAGAAATTGCAGCCCAGAAAGGAATAGAGTCTGCCCCTAAGGCACTAGCTAGCAGAGGAGACTTTCATACCTGTATCTCCAGATGTCCTGGTCAGTGCTCTTCTCTCTGTAATCAGCTGCCTCTACTAAGAGCTCTGAAACTCAACAGTTTCAATGGCAGCTCCACAAAGGAAGTAGCTACATGGTCTTAGGAGATGGTTTCCCCCTTTTCCGATGTCAATTTCCCGATTGGGAAATTGGCCTTATAACATGTGACTCCTAGGGCCATTGTGAGCTGGCCTTAGAGGAAAGAGTGTGTGTGATGGTCCTGGCAGAGTGCCTCTTACGTAGTTGGTTCTCAACTCTTAATTCCCTTCTCTTCACCCCTTGCACACGAGGTCTTCCAAGACAAGCAAAGGTGAAGAGTGTCCTTAGTGGTTCCAAGGGTCAGCTTTGCTGGGGGTTTGACTGCTCTGACCCATCTCATCCCTCAGGAAGCAAATTCAGAACTGAACCTGGCATGGATGTGGTCTTGCTCTAAAGAGACCCTCCCTGCTCACTCCTACATCCCCCAAAGAAACACAGCCTTCAAAACACAGACTTTCCAATTTTCCCAGTAAAATGAATGAAAGACGCTTTTGGGGGATGAAGTGATTTCTTTTTAGCTCCATTTGTTTACTTTTCCATAAGCTCCCAAGATGGCTTACATGTTAGCTGTTAATCACACCATCTGTTCAAACAGTACTTCACTAAATGATTCGATTCATACTTTTTCTTCTAAAATAATCTTTTAAAAGACAGTGTTTATGTCTGTTATCCTTCACTTGGCAATGTAGCATGAGCTATTTTAATGTTGCTATCATTGTAAACACATATTGAATTCTCCATTTCTTAACTGCGCAGAAAATAGGACAACTTCTCTGCGTTTGTTCCACTTGACTCTAGGCTTAGGGATGAAAGAGTGCTATTAGACAGAGATGTTATATTTCTAAAAAGAGAAAAAAAAGATGAAGACACAAAGTTCCAGCCAATATTTCTTCTGAAAGCTTGAATTTAGTGACAATGAGTAGGTTCCAGCCACTTGAGACTTTTCAGGCCAAGAAGCTGTGAACAGAGTGTCCTTAGTGGTTGGGAAGGGTCAGCTATATTGCAATCCTGGCTGGTCAGACTCATCTCATCTCTTAGGAGGCCAAGTTGCCACTGAGGGACACCTGGAAGAAGGGCCTCAGTCCCACCCAACAAAAGCTTGGGTGATGCAAGGCCTGAGGAGGAGGTAAATGGGCTGTTGATGCTTCTGAATAAGAGAGAGTCCCTTGAATTAGTAGAGTGAGAAGGATACAAGCGTAGAGGTAGACTTCTTATTGTTGCAAGCTGTTCTGTGGATCTCTGGAGGCCCCACATTCATGTGAGCCTCTGCAGAAGTTCATACAGCAAAGGATATGTCCTGTTGCTGGCTCATATGGATGTCATTGTCTCTTGCTTTCTAAGACCTGCAACCACATGGAAAGAGTGCTGCATTGTAGTCATGTACAAAGTATAAGACATGTACAAAATAGGCAAATATAGATTTGTGTGTGGGGGCACTGATAAAGAAGGGATTCACTTTCCAGGCCTAGAGATAAAAGTTAAATGAAGAAGGCTCATATTAAAGGATACAGTTTTGTTGGGCTTTCAGGGTTGGATAGCTTACTAGTTCAGTATACAAACATTTTACAGAGACCACATCAATCCTATGCACAGAACTGTAGAAGAATAAAGTGTTTATGGGAATGGTAATCAGTTTGTGTGGTTGGATTAGCAAGTCAGGACACCCATGTGAGCTGGGTCCAGATCTCAGAAAGTCTTAAATGTCACACTGATGAATCTAGCTTTTTGCCTCCATGTGACTAAATATCATTGAGGATTTTTAAACAAGAGAGTGACATGCTCTGACATGTCTTGGAAAGATGGGTGACACTATAGTGTGGAGCCTAGTTGCAGTGGATTGTTGAGGAGACCATGTCTGAGGTCATTGCAATAGTCAAAGCAAGAAATGATGAGTGCTGGAATTAAGAGAGAGACAGTGGATGAAAGACTAGGGATGAACTTGAGATTTATCACAGAAGTAGAATAGGCAAAGCTTCAAAGATGATTGGATTGTGTAGTGAGGGAGGAGGAAGATTATAGGATGTCTCTCAGATGGATGGTGGCACCATTAAATGACATCCAGAAAACAAGAGGAAGGGGAGATTTTAGGGGAAATATGAAGCTTTCTGATTTGGAATGGTTCCATGTGGGTTGTCTGTGGAGCTTTGAGGTAGATACATGTCCATTTTTCGAGAACACATGTAACTGGAGCTCAGAAGAGATGTCTGAGCTATAGATAGAGCTTTGGCAGTTATTACTCTAGATAATGATTTGTGACAGTGTTCATGAGTTTGAACTTGCTCTTACTAATATCTTCTGCTCTAGTTGTCTAGTAGAAGTCATGTTTCACCCATGCCATGGTATATCCTCTCCCTTTATGGTTTGGGGTAGAGAATGAAATCAATATAAAGCAATAATCTCCAAGTATACGATGAATAATAAGAAATTGGTATGTAGGCAGTAAAGGAATGAACAGTACAGTTAGGATTGAAATGTTGTAAATATCCATGTACCATACATATATGGAGAGGTATAATTAGTTAGGCATGTTGAGTATTGAAACATTGTGGGGTAAGGCTTAGTTATTTTCAAATGGACATGACAGACTGGAAGGGACCATGTATCAGTCAGAATCAGTTTCAGCTTCAAGAGACAGAAAACTTAATATATAGTGGTTAAAAAAGATGGATGATTTTTTGTACCTCACATAATAGATAACTGAAGATGAGAAGTCCAGAAAAGCTCTGGTAGTTCTACAATATTTATGGACTTGCATTCCTTCCAGCTAAACATTCTTCCCTCATTCTCATAGAGCAAGAAGCTTGGTAGAACTCTAGATATCACATTTACATTCTAAACATCAGGATAGAGGAAGAGGAAAATAAGGAGGACTCATTTTCTCCTTTTTAGGGCTTTCTAAAAATATACCACAACATTTTTACTTATATTTCATTGATAAGAATTTTGTCACCTAGATTCAGGGGAAGTTGGGAGTTGTAGTTTTTTGTTTGTTTGTTTGTTTTTTAGCTAAATATGTTGCTACCTAAATAAAATTTGGTGATCTATTACCAAAGAAGATTGGGAGAATGGATAATGGGGTAGATAACTAGCAATCCCTGCCGTAGGACATAATCTCAATTTGGACCCGTTTGGTATAAAGAAGACCTAAAAGAAAGTACCATGCGGCATGCGGGACCCTCCTGGACCGGGGCACGAACCCGTGTCCCCTGCATCGGCAGGTGGACTCTCAACCACTGCGCCACCAGGGAAGCCTTAAAAATGATATCTTTAAAAGCATTCCATGTCAATACATAAAGAGATTCCTAATTCTTTTCATGTCTGCATAGTAGTCCGTTGTATAGGTTTACCAAATTTGCTTAATAGCCTTTTATTAATGGACATTTGATTATTTTTAACCTTTTGCTATTATGAGCAGTGCTTCAGTAAACTGGCTTAGAACACTCTTTGAAATGAATCTAGTTATGAACAGCTCATTACTTTGCTTTCATTTCTTTTCATTTCAACATAGACTGGTAAAAATTTTACCACTACCAGCACCATTTTATGTACTGGTCTTTGACAAACACTTTTCCACTACATCCTTGAAGTCATTCAGGCTTGTGAAATGGGCCGTTTGCTTTTGGCTGTCAGGTACCTCCTTTATAAAGTAGAATCCATCCAAAAACTTGGTCTATCTCACTAAGCGGGTACTGAGTTTATGTTTCCAGCTGATTTTTTCATACTGTTTTCCCCATGGTGAAATGTTCTTCCCATTTGGTTTTGCCTATTGTTATTTGTAACCAAACATAGAAATTTGATATGGCTAGACATGGGCTAATTAAGGATGCTAGATGTATCAACAAAAGGACAAGAATTTGAATACTACTCAGGCATTCGGGTGGATCTGGCACAGGGAGACAAGAACATCCTCAGGTGTTGGGATATAGTAGCATCTCTTTTGTACATCTTGGCTTCACCTGTATATTATTTTACCTGTCATTATGACAATCAGCTGTGTGGATTCCAACATACTTCATGCAGGTGCAACCTGACAATACCTCATACCCTCTTTGTAGGCCTCTCAACTCCTGGGCTGGGATTTACCAGTGAACACTACTATAAGACTGTCACTGATGCCTATATATCTACAATCTGAAAGCATGAATGACTGATGAATGAA
Source organism: Lagenorhynchus albirostris (assembly GCF_949774975.1). Lineage (NCBI taxonomy): Eukaryota > Metazoa > Chordata > Mammalia > Artiodactyla > Delphinidae > Lagenorhynchus > Lagenorhynchus albirostris. The sequence continues at coordinate 18,737,815 of NC_083116.1, forward strand.
CCTTTTATCCATTGGGAGATAGGAGATGGTGGCTAAATTCATCCATCTTGTTTTCACCCATGAATAGGATTGAGTTTATACAACTTCTTGAAAAATCCAATGAGATTAAGCAAACAGTCTCACTTAGCTGAGGTCAGCTCAGTAACACATCCTTGAATTGGCTTTCCCTGTTTCTTTGATTCATTATCCATTCCCTCATTCTTGTTCTCTGGAATTGTACTCCCAATACAAGAACTGCACATAAATACTGTGCCTCAAATCAGGGTAGTGGTATGAGATAAGACCTTGTATATAAGATATGATTTAGGCAAGCATGGCCAAAACAAACAATAGAGGATACAGATCAGCAGTCAGAATCAGGGATTTAGTGGTAATGAAATCTTATCCAGACATGTATATGGGACCTGGTGATCAGAAATTCATTGTGTATGGGTACTGGGTACTGTATTCAGTAGACTATGCATGTAATCATCACTCAGGAATTTTGATATCATAAAGTTGTACTCCAGGTCAGGTAGGATTCTAGTTTCTGGAAGGATGGAGGGAACACTACTTGCAAGAGTAAGACTACTCATGAGTCCTAGAGGACCGAGAGTGCTAGATATTTGACCATGACCCAAAGATTTAATTGGAAAAAAGGTAATGGAGGTCAGCTGGTGCACTGGGTCAGGTATGGAATAGAAGCTGTATGTCCTGATATTGAATCACAAAAGTATTTAGAGTTTCCTGCATAACCCTTGCCTAAGTTCAAGCTTGAAATTGGAGTGGGACTTTGTATGTAGGCAGGAGGGCAAAGTAAAACTCGCTATGTGGAAAGAAGTGTTTCAAAGACTGGGAATGACACAGAAATTGACAGGAAAGTCAACATTTCTACACTTGATGACCCTGGTAGGTGGAGTGAAACAAGTAATATACTCCTAATACAGACCCCATGCTTCTTGGTTTAGCATTTCACTCTATGACACATTAATTTCTTCACCTATTTGATGAGAAAGCTTGAACGTGCCACCAAAATGAGTGACGATCAGGAGTTCACCTTCAACAATTTACTTTAAGACGCACTGTTAAATGTACAATAGAAACTACACTGGATTATTAGTCAGGATACCTGACTGTAAATTGTGCCCTTAGTGAGTCATCTGACTTCTCTGATTCTCTTTTCTATTCTGAATAAAAGCCTACTATTTTTGCCTTCTCTACCTCATAGATTTGCTATGAGTATGAAATATGATAATATATGTGAAAACAATGTGTAAATGTTATGCAAATGCTAGTTATTATTATAAGAAATTATCTTTAGTGCTTAGGAGAATAAAGCTCTTTATATGATTTGCCTTAAATTTTGCATATGATACAAATGCAGTAACGTTGGCTTCAGGGTGGTTGAATTTCTTATTTACGATGTTAGGTTCCTGGGCCACTGCTCTGTCCTTTCCAGTCTAATGCCAAAAATATAGCTTACAAACCCCTGTCTATGCAGCAAATGTCTCATTATCCTCTGCGGAAGTCTCAGTTTAGATGTCATTTTGTAAACAACATCATTAAAGATTAAGAAAAGCATCACTGAGTCATTGTCATGTAAGCTATAGAGTTCTGAATGATATCTAAGGCAGAAATGTGTTCTCTGTGAAAAACTTTTTCTTTATTCTCAGTGTTATAGGAAAACATAAGAATTATAAAACAAAATGTCTAAATGTTTAACGATTTCTGTGTGACGTTATGCATGTAAATTTTCTCTCCACTATCCCCATTCAAGTGTTACTTGATATCCACATTACCATATCAGTGTTTTCTAGATGGAATTATCTGCACTCTTGATACTCAAATGTGTGGTCTATACACTAGCAGTGTTAGAATCACCTGGGAGCTTGCTAGAAATCCAGAATTTCAGATTCTAACCCTGACCTGTTGAATCAGAGTCTGCATTTCATCAAAATTCCCCAGGTGATTCATAAAATTTGAAAACCAGGGGTCTACACTAACCTGTTCTTTTGAGTCAACTCACTTCAATCTTCTTAACTTTTTAGGCTCTGTTCCTGTGCCCCACTCTGCTTTGCTTTGGGATCCTTACATCAATCCCTGACTCTAGCCCTATGGACTTGCCTTTCTTTATAGTATATGTGTTCTCTCAAGTGTCTGAAATTCCACTTTTTTCTTATGCACATTGGTTTGACTCACCAACTTGTCCCAGTTGCTTTTAGTATATAAATATATATATTGAAGCTCTACTTCCTTACAACCTAATTCCACACCCTTACCCATTCAACTCAGCCAGTACTGAATAGGCCAGGCCAACTCCTTAGGAAGGAAGGGAGTTGGAGAAAGTTAGTTTAGCAGTACCATAGAAGTTGCCTAGATTAGATAGTGTATGCACATCTGAGTCTTGTTAAAAGTTCTTATTCCTCTAGTCTTAGTTTTTCAGTAGTCATCTGGTCCTTTTCGTGGTATAAGCTTCTGGAAGATAAACAGATTTCTACCTTTACTTCCTGGACTCTCATTTCTGTATGTAGGCAGGGACGTACTAGGGTAGGCAAAACAAAGCAATGGCTGATCCAAAAGTTATTCTCATCTGGCTCTGGAAATTACAAACTTGTTGTAGCAAACATATCAACATAAATGGCATACCAGGGAGAATGTGGAGAGCGTGCCTTCCTGCCACATCTTTTTATTCCATCAGGTGAACACCGTGGCTACCTAGCTGCTTCAGAGCTAGTGTGTGAAATTTGTTGCTATTAGTGAGTTAGCAACACAATTGTTTGTGGCAATCTCTTCTTTGGGAAGGGACAGTTTATAAGCAAGAGTATACTGTGTAGTTTGTATATAAGAGACCAGTTCTCTTCCATATGTGGTACCACAGAGACTGGACTGTCACTCTACCCCAAGATCTAGCACCTGCTTTTTCTAACGATTATAATCAGTGAGAAATAAATTCATAAACTGGAGAACTATCAAGATCCATTTTCTTAAAGATGAAACTGTCATGGAAAAGAGTCCTTTAAAAACAACTGACTCCCATTTGATTGGGTCTGAGATAGGTTCATCTTTTATTCAATTCTTCTTTGTGGACAATTGTGAAAGAGCAAAAGACTGGTGACTCATTGACAGAGATGCAGGACAAGATATCTAAGGCCATCAGACCATTATCCTTCCTTTGACCACCTTCATTAGGGCATCTTTCACATCCTTGTTCCTCAGAATGTAAATGAGTGGGTTCTGCATGGGTTTTACTGCCCCGTACAACAATGTAACAATATTATCCTCATCCTGGGAAGACTGAGAGTGTGGGCACATACACACTGATTGCTCTCCCATAGTAAATTATGACCACAGTCAAGTGGGAGCCACAGGTAGAAAAGGCCTTGTGTCTGGCCTCTACAGAGTGGATCTTCAGGACAGCCACAGCAATATGGAAATAAGAGAGCACAATGAGCCCAAAAGGCAGGAACAGTACTACTACACCACTAGCAAACATTAGGATCTCCGTTACTAGTATATGAGAGCAAGTGGGTTTGAAGATTACTTGGAGCTCACATGTAAAACGGTTAACTACATTGTGGCCACGAACTTGGATTGGTGTGACTAGGACAGGAATCACAGCCATTAAGAAAGCACTGGCCCAATCTCCTGCCACCATCCAGATACAAACATTGTTGTGCAGGCATTCTGAGATGGCAATAAACCTGTCATGGCCATAACAGTAAGAAGGAAACACTCCATCACTCCCAAGTAAAGAGAGATCGTCATTTGGAAAAAGTAGTCACTATAGGATATAGTGGGAAAGTCCTTCCAGCAGTTCACCAGAACCATGGGTGTGGAGCTTGTAGACTAGCAGATATCTAAGAAGGATAATTGGCTGAGAAAGAAGTACATGGGGGGTGTGAAGATGGGAATCAATCCGGATAATGACAATGATGAGAATATACCCACCAAGGTGACAGATTAGATGAACAACATCGCCCAGAAGAAGGAGCTGAGATGCAGGCTGTCTGGAGAGCCCCATCAGAATGAATTCCATCACATTTGGATTATTTCCTTCAGTTGGGTAAATCATCATCCTTTCTATGAAGAGAAAAAGGAGGAAAGTATGACAAACATGATGTAATCCTAAGAAGGCACTGGAAAAAGGGCAAGGCTGAATGATGAGGAAGAACTTCACTTCACCAGAGGGAGAAAAAAAAACAGTTTATGCCACTCTATAATCCTTTGGATCTTCTCATAGCTGTGGTTAGGTCAATGAGGCCTTGTTTTTAGCTCCTCATCCTCTCACTCAGCATTCAAACCTGAAGACGCAGAACCACACCCTCCTTATAATTTGTATTACAAGGGGGTATTTTGTATAGAGATTTGTTTGGGGTGGCTATCCTTGATTTCATGTCTGTAATGAGTGTTTTCATGGTGAAGTGCAGCTCTTCAAAGGAACTTCTATACTTACTAAGGCGTTTACTTGGCCCAGAATGATGATAGAAGCCATCAGACACAAGGGCAGGCATCTCAAACCCTAAACAGAACATTTCCCTTGTCTTTGCCTAGGTAACAAAATCAAAATTATTTTGCTTACAGTCAGATTTCAGGTCTTGAACATCTCTTGTCTTTTTTTTAACATTTTTATTGGAGTATAATTGCTTTGCAATGGTGTGTTGGTTTCTGCTGTATAACAAAGTGAATCAGCTATACGTATACCTATATCGCTATATCTCCTCTCTCTTGCGTCTCCCTCCCTCCCACCCTCCCTATCCCACCCCTCTAGGTGGTCACACAGCACTGAGCTGATCTCCCTGTGCTATGCAGCTGCTTCCCACTAGCTATCTATTTTACATTTGGTAGTGTATATATGTCCATGCCACTCTCTCACTTCGTCCCATCTCACCCTTCCCCCTCCCCAAGTCTTCAAGTCCATTCTCTACGTCTGCGTCTTTATTCCTGTCCTGCCCCTAGGTTCATCAGAACCATTTTTTAATTTTTAGATTCCATATATATGTGTTAGCATATGGTGTTTGTCTTTTTCTTTCTGACTTGCTTCACTCTGTATGACAGACTCTAGGTCCATCCACCTCACTACAAATAACTCAGTTTTGTTTCTTTTTATGGCTGCATCTCTGGTCTTTAGAGAAAAATTTCTTAGGTACAAGAGGGTAAAAGATACAGTAGAAATTAAAGATCTGATAATAGAATTCAAGGAACTTGAAAAAGGACTTGATCATGAAGAGAAGTCGAGAATGTGCCAAGGGCAGCTCTGTGCCAATTTTGGGTTTTGCTTTTTGCGAAATTGCATGCAACTCTTACCCAGGATAATTGTATTCTCCTGTAGCTGAGTTATAACTGAAAGAACCAGAGTAAATCATAGGAAAGAATACTGAAGTAAGGGCATTTTAGTTTTGATTTGACTATTTACTTGCTGTGTGACCCAACTGAGCTGCAGTTTCATTACCTATAGAATGAGGAAAAATATATGCCTTTCCTATGTCACAGAAATATTAAGTCCCAACAAGATAATGGATTGGGGAATGCTGTGAAAATTATAAATGTATGAAAACATAAGTGATTATTGTTTCTGGAAGAAGGAATACAACCAAGATATCCCCTTATCCAACCTTCTTGTCTCTTTTCAAGGTGTAAGGGAGCCTAGGAATTCAGTAGTTGCATTTATAAACACCTTAGGTATAGGAAGCTTTTTCCTACTGAGGATAACTGACTCAACTCCCACATATCAGTCAGGGGCCATACATAAGTAAAAAGTAACTTCAAAAATTTTAATGGTTTTGTTTGTGAAGAAAAGAAGATGATTTTAAAATATTCAATCTAACTTTTTCTTTGTGAACTTAAATACACTTATTTTAAAATTTATTTATTTATTGAAATATAGTTGATTTACAGTATTATATTAGTTGCAGGTGTACAACATAGTGATTCAATATTTTTATAGCTTATACTCCATTTAAAGTTACTAGAAAACAATGGTTATATTTCCCTGTGCTGTACAACATATCCTTCTTGCTTATCTATTTTATACACAGTAGTTTGTATCTCTTAATCCCGTACCATTATCTTGCTCCTCTCTCCTTCCCTCTCTCCACTGGTAACCACCAGTTTGTTCTCTATATCTGTGAGTCTGCTTCTCTTTTGTTATATACATTCATTTTATTTTTTAGATTCCACATATCAGTGATAACATAGAGTATTTGTCTTTCTCTGTCTGACTTATTTCACTAAGCCTAATATCCTCTAGGTCCATCCAAGTTGTTGCAAATTGCAGAATTTCATTCTTTTTGTTGGATGATTAATATTCCATTGTGTGTATATACCACGTCTTTATCTATTCATCTGTTGATGTACACTTAAGTTGCTTCCATTATTTACAGTCTTGGATACTGTAAATAATGCTGGTATGAACACTGGGGTGCATGTATCTTCTCAGATTAGTGTTTTCATAAAAACACCTATTTTTTTTAAAAGAGGAAGCTTAATCCTCCTTTATATAACACTTGATGCACAAAAAACGTAATTTATTTTTTAACATCTTTATTGGAGTATAATTGCTTTACAATGGTGTGTTAGTTTCTGCTTTATAACAAAGTGAATCAGTTATACATATACATATGTTCCCATATCTCTTCCCTCTTGCGTCTCCCTCCCTCCCACCCTCCCTATCCCACCCCTCTAGGTGGTCACAAAGCACCGAGTTGATCTCCCTGTGCTATGCGGCTGCTTCCCACTAGCTATCTATTTTACGTCTGGTAGTGTATATATGTCCATGCCACTCTCTCACTTTGTCCCAGCTTACCCTTCCCCCTCCCCATATCCTCAAGTCCATTCTCTAGTAGGTCTGTGTCTTTATTCCCATCTTACCCCTAAGTTCTTCATGACATTTTTTTCCTTAGATTCCATATATATGTGTTAGCATATGGTATTTGTCTTTCTCTTTCTGACTCACTTCACTCTGTATGACAGACTCTAGGTCCATCCACCTCACTACAAATAACTCAATTTCGTTTCTTTTTATGGTTGAGTAATATTCCATTGTATATATGTGCCACATCTTCTTTATCCATTCATCCGATGATGGACACTTATGTTGTTTCCATCTCCTGGCTATTGTAAATAGAGCTGCAATGAACATTTTGGTACATGACTCTTTTTGAATTATGGTTTTCTCAGGGTATATGCCCAGTAGTGGGATTGCTGGGTCATATGGTAGTTCTATTTGTAGTAAAAAACGTAATTTAAAATACACAATAATCTAAGTTGTTTGCATAGCTAGAAATGTGGTTTTCTAACTCTCCTAAATACTGATATCTATATTTACATTTATGTATATTATTAAAAGTAAGGCCAATTTATTTAATAACTTGATGAAACTAAGGATATTAAACATAAAACTAATGTTAAGTTTGTAGTTCAGGGTAAAGACTGAGAGATAGGAAGTGAGAGATGAAAATAAGGAATGGAGAAAAGAAGGCAGAGAGAAGAGAGAAGATCAATATCAAGAATGAGGTATAGAAGAGAATAATTTTGTTGTGGTATAAGAGGGTAGAACTAGAACTGGAAGACAGTTAAAAGAGAGGCAGATTTCAGCTGAGTAGGAGGACAGATTTTCTGTCTATATCAGCGATCCCCAACCGTTTTGGCACCAGGGACCAGTTTCGTGGAAGGCAATTTTTCCACGGACTGGTGGGTGGGGGATGGTTTCGAGATGATTCAAGTGCGTTACATTTATTGTGCACTTTATTTCTATTATTACTATATTGTAATATATAATGAAATAATTATACAACTCACCATAATGCAGAATCAGTGGAAGCCCTGAGCTTGTTTTCCTGCAACTAGATGGTCCCATCGGGGGGTGATGGGAGACAGTGACACCCGAAGTGTGTTGCTTATGTTCAGTCTTCTCCGTGATCTCGTTTTGGTTGCTGTCACTACAGAAAACCCTGCTTCACAAAGATAGGATGTTGGAAATGGAAGCAGGCTTTTCAGTGCTTTCGTGGCAATCTCAGGATATTCCGCCCTGACTTTAATCCAGAACGTATGGAGATTTGAAGTTGTCTCAGACATACTTTTAAGGTCACAGTCATTTGCGATCTCAAGCAGTTGATCCTCTTCTAGTGTGGACAAAGTCGATTCACCTGGCTTATTCACAAATGGGTCACGGATCCATTCCTTCCCAGTTCGGGGGTCTTTTGTGGTTGTAAAGTAATGCTCAAACTCTTGAAAGCTGAGATAGGTGGTCATGCACCAGCTGGGAGAAAGAAGGCCCTGGCACAGTCTCTTCCAAAATCTCTGCTAATGTTTGAAACATGTCAAAAATCCCAATGTTCATATTCATCGCCCCCACAATTACAGTTTGGCTTTGAATGCAGCCACTTTATCTGCAGACTTGAACACAGTTGTAGTTCTTCCCTGAAGTGACAGATTGAGTTCGTTGAGCAGGTTGAATATGTCACACAAGTAAGCAAGTTTTGCGACCCATTCTGTGTCACTGAAATGTGCTGCCAGTGGTGACTGTTTTTCTAAAAGAAATCTGTGCAGTGGCTCTTGTAACTCAAAAACTCTGGCCAGTCATCTACCTTCAGAAAGCCATCTCGCTTCTGCGAATAAGAGATGACATGTGTGCTCTGCGTCCATCTCCTCACAGAGCTGCACAAACAGATGTGAGTTAAGGGCATGTACTTTAATGTGGCTGATAATTTTAATCACATCCTGCAAAATGTTGTTAAGTTCAGTTGACATTTTTCAGGTAGCCAGCATTTTTCTCTGGATGACACAGTGCATAGACCCACATTCAGAAGTGACCTCTTTGACCTGAGTAGTGAAACCAGAAAGCTGTCCAGTCATGGCAGCCATTCTGTCCGTGCATATACCGACAGAAATGACTAATTCAGTTTTCTTGATATGTAATCATTCAAAGACTTGAATAGTTCTGTAGCTGTGGTGTTGGTTGGCAACAAAAGTGCACATAACATATCCTCATGCACATCCTCCTGAAAAATATATTGCACAAAAACAAGCATTGTTGCCTTGTTGTCAACATCAGTAGACTTGTCAACCTGGATTGCATACCACAGTGACTCATTAATCTTCTCTAACAAGCGTGCCTCAGTATCCTCTGCTATTTCATCAATTTGTCTAGTTATAGTGCTAGCCAAAAGAGAAACACATGCCACCTTTTGAACTGCATCCTCTCCTAAAAGTTCACGACAAATGTCTTTATCAGCAGGCAGGATCAACTCTTCACCAATAGTAAAGGACTTCTTAGCTTTAGCAATGCGGTTAGCCACTAAGAATGGTGCTCTCAGTGCAGACACATGTGATAAAGTGGTGGCCTTCAATAATTCTTCTGTTCTTTGTGTTCATGTTTTTTCTTTTGAAAAACTCCAGAGGCTTGTCTTTTAATGCAGGGTGCTTGGTCTCCATGTGGTGAAGCAGTTTTGAAGGCTTCATGGCTTCGTTGGATAGCCGGTCACTGCATATTATACAAGGTGGGCTTGGAGAATGTGAATCACCTGTTGCAATGAACCCATAATTTAAATAGGACTCTTGGTATTTTCTTTTCAATGCAGCTTTCTTTTTGTTGGCAGTCTTAGAGTCTACCACTGTCTCATCATTGTCTCATCATTCTCTTTTCAAAGAAGCTCTCCAGCGACATTTGTTTTTTATTCATTTTGGCTAGGGTTAGCTTGTGGGCTTAGCAAAACTGTGACAAGTGCACAGTGTGGGAAAGAGGTGAGGACGGAAGTGGTAAATAAAATAATGGGTGGGCCACCACGTGGAGTGAAATTAAGTGTCAGATTCTGACTTAAAGCCTGCCACCAGATGCAGCTGTACAATTGAAGTACATCAACTCACTTGCCACTAGAAAGCCTGCCACCAGATGCAGCTTAATTGTCACTTGCCACTCACTGATAGGGTTTTGATATGAGTCTGCAAGCAATTGATTTATTATGTTCTCTGTGCAGTCAAACCTCTCTGCTAATGATAATCTGTATTTGCAGCTGCTCCCCAGCGCTAGCATCACTGCCTCAGCTCCACCTCAGGTCATCAGGCATTAGATTCTCATAAGGAGCGTGCAACCTAGATCCCTCGCATGTGAAGTTCACAGTAGGGTTTGCGCTCCTATGAGAATCTAATGCCGCCGCTGATCTGACAAGAGGGGGAGTTCAGGTGCTAATGAGAGTGATGGGGAGTGGCTGTAAATACAGATGAAGCTTCGCTTGCTCACCCACCGCTCACCTCCTGCTGTGCAGCCCGGTTCATAACAGGCCACAGACCAGTACAAGTCCATGGCCTGGGGGTTGGGGACCCCTGGTCTAGATAACTAGAGTTATCTAATATGATGGAATAAGCAGTTTCATGAATTAGTGAGCTCACTCCTTCACTGATGCAACACTCAATTTCAGCCTGGTTATCAGTACAGTAGGGGGATCTCCCATATTAGACCATAGCCTGAACTAGGCCAAGTCTATACAACTGTGAGAATCTATAATGCCATAATTATGAGAGAGAAGAAATGGAAGAAAGAAGCAAGGGCATAGAGAAGGCAGGAAAGAGAAGAGACAGATCTAGGAGAGGGACAGATCCAGGGAGTTAAATTAGGGGAATATGGAGGAAGAGAGTAAGCAAAGAGAGATGGAAAGAGAGAGAAAGAACCATGCCCTCAAAGGGCTGCAGGGCACTAGTTAAGTAACTTCCTCTCCTCACCAAGCTTCTAACTAGTGTTATCTTTATTACTTAGCTCCATTTCCACCCTTCCTGTTAATGCTGCTTTTATCTTTAAAACACTTTATTGAGGTATAATCGCTATACAAAAAACTGTACATATTTAATATATACAGCTTGATGAGTTTGGAATAAGTATATACCTGTGACGCCATCACCACAATCTAAGCCATAAATATATCTATCACCTCCAAGAGTTTTTTCCTTCCCTTTTTATTATTATTATTATCAGTTAGTATTTGTGATAAGAACACAAGTTCTACCCTCTCAGTAAAGTTTTAAGTATAAAATACACTATAGGTTCTATGCTGTACAGTAGATCTCTAGGAATGATGATCCAGCAATCTCAGTTCTGGGTATATATCCAAAGGAATTTAAATCGGTATCTTGAAGAGATAGCTGCACTCCCATTTTCATTGCATCATTATTCACAATAGTCAAAACATGAAAGGAACCTAAATGTCCACTGGTGGATAAATGGATAAAGAAAATGTCATATGTACACATGATGGAATATTATTCAGCCTTGATAAAGAAGGAAATCCTGCCACTTGCGACAACATGGATGAACTTGGAGGGCATTATGCTAAGCGAAATAAGCCAGACTAGGAAGACGAATACTAGGTGACACTGCTTATATGAGGAATCTAAAATAGTCAAACTCATTGAAGCAGAGAGTAGAATGGTGGTTGCCAGGGATGGGGGCAGGGAAGGAGAAATGAGAAGGTATTAGTCAAAGGGTACGAAATTCCAGCTATACAAGATTAGTAAGTCAACTCAGAGCTTCGATTTCCATCACACAACTGTACCTACTAGAAAGTGACCCAATGGACTACTAAGGACCAAATCCAGTGTTATTTCTCTGTCTTTAATTTCATCTAACACTTCTTACCATTCCCACCTCTTGACATTTTTTCTTCCTTTGTCTTCTAAGATCCATTTCTCTCTATTCACCTCTCACCTCTCTGATTATCCTTTTACCATGTTAGCGTCTTCTTTCTAACTTCTAAATGTATGTATTTCTAAAGTTTCTGTAGCATTCAAGATAAGCTAGCTTGCTCTATAGCAACAAACAACCCTCAGATTTTGAGTGGCTTGAAACAAAGTTTACTTCTTGCACATGCTACTTTTTCATCTGTGGTGGGTCTCTGCTCATTGAAGTCACCCAGGGACCCAGACTTACTGAGGAGTCTTCTTTATGTATGCTTTAATGATTGCTGAGGCAGGAAAAAAGAGGCATATTGAATTGTGCATTGCCTCTTTAACCTTCTGCCTGGAAGTCACTTTTACTCATGTTTAGTTGGCTAAACAATCATATGGCAATGATGTCATGTATCTGGAAGGAAGTAAGAACTGGATTACTTGTGAAAGACTCTAATGACTACCATATATTCCTTCCTAATTTCTGTAACTTTATTCTGTCCGTGGATAGTCATGTCTAGTTTTATGACTTCATCTAACTCTTGGTACTCATGACTCCAAAAACTTATAGCTAGAGGCCAGATAGCTTTGTTTTTAGCCCAAGAGTCACATGTCCATTTGGCTTCTGAAGCCCCAGACTATTGGAAAGTAAAATTTAAAAAATTAAAATGTACTTGTCACCATCCTATTTAAAACTGTCATTGTTTCTTCCCTACTTGTACTAATAGCATCTGAATTTTCCCAGTAAAGCAGTGAGAAACTTAGTCATCATCCCTCTTTCCTTAAGTTTCCCATATCGGCCACTAACATATCACCAAACTGCACTATCTCTTTAATGTGGCTTTTCTGCTCCATCCCTGATAGAGATTCCCTTGTCAAAGTCTTTTCTGTACCTTTTGCACGGACTCTGTCAATAGGTTCCAAAATAGTTTTTTATCCTTTTCATCTGTCCTGGACATTTTTGGCAGAGTAATCTTATAATTTGATTATATCACTCCCTTATCCAAAACGCTTGTTTCATTCTCTACTGCCTATGAAATCAAGTCATAACTTCTTAGTCTGACATTCAGTACCTTTCATTATCCTTCATTATTTGTCCTCAACCTAACTTTCTGTCAGTTATGTTCACTGATCCTTGGTTTTCCCTTTGTTTATTTGCTCCCTATGATGTATGTACTCAATGTCCTACACCAAAACTCTCTGCCCAGGACTAAGAGGGTTCCTGGAATGGAGGACTTCAAGTGCCCAAACCTGGGGAATCCAGGCAAACTAGGATGAGTTGGCCTCCATAGATTTTCCATACTCACCATTCCCCAGACGTGCCACTTTCTATGACTTTGGTCACACAGCTCTGACCAGAATGGCTAACCATCCTATTCTCTCCATTAAAATTCTAGACATTTATTGATCAATCTCTTCCAAGAATCCTTTCTCCCAATTCAGAATTAATATTTTCCTCTAGTGTTCTCTCACAGTATTTTTGGTTTTTTCTTCCTCTGTTATAGTACATATCACTCTTTTCAATAAATTGTAGCTAATTGAGTATATATAGTACATGTTTATCTCCCTCTCTATGTTGTAAGCTTTCTGAGGGCAGAAACCACGTATCATTTATTTCCTTACCTGGTATAATGCTTTGTCCACAATAGGGGTCAATAAATACTTGTTTGACAGAAATTAGGGAGCAAAAAGAAAGATGAGAGCAAGGAAAGAAAGAAATGTGAGCACAGAGTGGGTACGGAGGGAGGAAGAGGGAGGAAGAAAGGGGAGATAGGAAAATCTCATACACTTCGAGCTCTTTTTTCCTGAGGTGATAGCAGATCCGTTCCTTTCCTACTGGTATGCCACCCAAACATTTTTCCTACTAACCATCCCCAAATAATCTATAATCTAGTTTAGTAATTGGTTTTCATTACTTCAGTAAGATTACCTAGTCCTATTTACTGTTTACCTCTTCTGGAAACATCAATTACTTACTGTTCTCTACCAGCCAACATTATACAACTGTCTATTCCCAATTTCCAGAGGCTCTTACCTCCATATCACTTTTAGCTTGTTACTATTAATCCACCCATGGTAAGCATCCTTCACCCCACCCTCTCTAACCCTAAAGCTTTAACCAGTACTAACACAAGAAAGTTTGGGTTACATCACTTCTGCCACTACCATCAGTTCCAACCCACTCATAACTTATTTCTGGGCCATGTGATACTAGGATACTCTCCTTTAAGATTACATTTGCAGAGTGAAATATTGGTGGTAAAACACTAAGGATAGAGAATTTGTTCTTACATTTTAATATCCTTAGCCTCTGTGTGCTTAATTCGGGGAAGTAAGTGGGAGGCAAGGAGGAGTGTACACTGAGAAACCATTGGTTATAGACACTTTTTTTGGCCTTGATCCACCTCATGGTTCCTCTCTACTGAGCTAAACTCTCCTTCTATTTAAGTAACTTAAATTTAACAAATGAATTTTGAGCATCTGTAATGTACATTCTGTGCTACCTGTTGTGTTCTTGTAGGACTCTGCATATACTTCTATTAGAGCACTCTGTGTATTAAACTGCAGCTGTTTGTTCAGAGTTTGGTTTCCTCGCGAGACAGAGAGAGTATGTCTTTTAAAGTGTATCTAGTGCTTAGTACAGTGTCAAGGACAAAAAGGGTGCTCAATAAATGTTGGAAAGATAAATATGTAGATTCTTTAAAAGAAACAGAGATAAGTGTAAGACATGGTCCCTGCTCTGGAAGTGGTCACCACCTAGCAGGTAGAAGAGGGGAGGACCTCTGAATACAAATAACTTCAAACAAGTCAGACAAACAAGTCTTGCCACTCTATTATAGAACCCAGTGAACAACTGAGAGATGTATTTTGACCAGGGGATCTTGAGTTCACTTGACAGATTTATATTTGGTTCCAAATTTCCTGTATTGTCTTCAATAGAGGCTTTTATTTTGTCTTGGAATTTCATGATTTGATGACCAGCTTCATTTTTCTGCTAGCTAATTTTTTTTCTCACCATGAAAAGGGACTAATATTAAAAATCAAAGTAGAGTTGTTTTTGTTGGGAGAAGAGGAAAAATGAGACGATAGAGGAATGGTAACTGAATTTTCTGAATCTGAAACTGATATGGATGTTCTGACAATTGCTAGGCAACTTTCAGGAATATCATGATGGAGTATTAGAAGTTGGAGTTATCCTAGATAATTGAGTTATGAGGGACAATGTGGTGTTTAAGGGTGTGGGCTCTGCAGACAGACATGGGTTTGAATCTTGCCCTTGCTACTTCATGTGACCTTGGCCAAACCATCTAACTTCTCTGAGTTTTAGTTTTGTCATTTATAAAATAATTTCTACTCTAGAGTGATGTTATGGATATTAAATGAGATGGTTGATAAAACATTATCCTTGGTATACAGTAAGTACTTGATAAATTTATTTCTATTCTATTAATATTACAGGGGCCTGAATATGATGCTCAGGTGATGTAGGCATTGACTAGAAGTTGGACAAAATGGCTTTTTAAGTTATTCCAGGCCTGAGACTCTGAGTTTATAATTCTTTGGCCGAGGGGAAAATAAACTTTACTTACCATTGCCTGTGCTGATCAGATAACCTCAAAGCCCAGACACACTGCATAATTCTCCGACAGCAATAACTCAGCTGGCAGTTCCCAGGCAGAGATGTAGGAGAAAGTCCAATATCCGGGAAGCGCTAGGATCTACAACTTCCTGTGGTCTGCCTAGTGAAATCTGACCAGATAAGAACAGTTAATAAGAAGCTCTCGAGATATAAAAGCTCCCCTTTTATCTCTGAATGTGAATATTATTGATGTTAAATACCTGAATGGATGAGGTTAATTTGAATAGTCTTCTATTGTTGCAAGAAATGTGGAAAACTGTTCAGGGAAACTTGAAAAACTCTTCTTCATACTTGTGGCATGAACTGAAAGAAATTATTTTCTTATTCTGAAAAAATGATGGCTCCACTGCCTGTGTGAGGTAGAAGCTTTTAAGGACTGGACCCAGAGACACCCCATTGTGGTATCTAAGAAGAGATCAAGTCTCATATTCTGGACCTGCCTTCTGTAACACTTTGCAAGTCATGCCAGATTCCTATCAAGGCCGAACAATTTACCTTGAGGTCCCCAGATATTTCCAACTGCCATTAATGTCTTGAATAAGAAAGCATTGCATTGCAATGAAAACATTTAATGGCTATAAATTCAATTTCCAAGAAGCTTTTCTCTTTTGGATACTCAAGGGGCAGGGTCCCTGGGCAATGACTTATTATTTCCCTTACCTGCTCTGCAATGATTACAGAGACTATCCAGGAAAATATTTTGATAACTTGATTCTCCTAGTAATCCCTCCCCCTTTTCATTTCTTGAAACAATTTTCTGAGTGTGATCACATACCCTCTTTTCTCCTTCCATCATACAGGGGTGGATTTACTATAAAATATCAGATGTTGCTTTCATGTCTCAAACTCCTTTTGTGAGCAAACCCAGGCTATGGGCCTGATAAATGTTTAGCAAGAAAGCAGCATAGCATAGTATTTGAGTGAGAGCTCTGTTGTCAGGCAAACCTGAGTTGAATTTCCAGATCTGCCACCTACTAATTGTGTGACTTCTCTGCATCTCAGTTTCTTCATCTGAAAAATAAATTGAATACAGTAATACTTATCTAATAGGGTTGTTTTGGGGATAAAATATAACAATGCACAGCAGTGCCTGATTAAAGTGTTCAGTAAATGGTAGCTACTATTATCGAGAAGCAGATCTCTTCATCAAGTTCGCAAGATGAGAGGATGTAGCTAAAGTGGTAAATGTGTATGCAAGTACTTTATGAAGTATTAGGTCATTCTGAGGGTGTACTATCAATCATTCTGTTGAGTTGGCATATCCTAAGATTAGACGTATTTATGAAGGGCTGCAACGGTAGTCCCTTAATACCCCTTCAACTTCTGGGACTATAGCTATATCAGGGTATGCTTAGACAGTAGCAATCGGGAAACTAAAATCCTAGGTCATTAAAGCAAACAGGTAGAAAAATAGCCTTTAGTTATGGTACCACAAGACAGGATAAGCAGTGGGGTATAATATCTTGTGCCTATCTTACTGTTTCACTTCTCTAGCAAAAGGTTGACAGCTCCATATTTGGCTTTTCCAAAAAACATAATAAACCCGATGAGGTGGTTGAAATGCATTTATAATTCTTGCTTTGGGGGATATGGCTTGGACAAGTTGGAAAGCAAAGTTGAAGTATTCTATGAAGAACTCCCATTCTTTTAGGAGTTGGAGACACATCTGAGACCTGCACCTGAAGGGAGAAAAAGGGAGGCTGGAAGACAGTGGGTTAGCTTCTCATACACCTGGGACTGGACTTGAAGTGCTAAGAGTATGGAATTGCTCATTTTTGTTGTTGGAGTATCAGTTGCCTACTATAAAGGTGTTTGCTGAGACAGTGAGATCTAGGTCTGAAGACACCTGCATAAACTTGAAATAGAACTTTAGGCAATCCATTAGCCTCTCTGAGACTTTTTCTTTTTCTTCCTTTAAAATTGAAGTGAGATTTACATATAGTGAGATACACTAAATGTAAAACTGAGGAATTATGAAAAATGTACATACCTATGTAACCACAACCTCAGTAAAGATATAGAATATTTCTACCACCCCCCCAAATTCTTTCGTGTTCCCTTCCAGTCAATCACTACTGCCACTGGCAGCCACTATTTTGTTTTATATTCCCCCATATTAGTTTTGCCAGTTCTTGAATGTCATATGCATGGAAGCATATAGAATGCACATTTTTATATGTAGCTTCTTTTACTTAATGTAATGTTTTTGAGATTTATCCATGTTGTTTCATGTATTAATTGCTTATGATTTCTTTTTTTTTGATTTCTTACTATTGAGGAATAGACCATTGTATGAATATATCACAATTGTTTTATCTATTCCCCTATTGATAGAATTTGAGTTGTTTCTGATTTGGAGCTATATTGAATAATGCTGCTATAAACATTCATGTACAAGTCATTTTGTCGACATTTGTTTTCACTTCTCCTGGGTAAATACCTAGGAGTCTAATGGCTGTGTCAGAGTAGATATAGGTTTAATTTTAAAGACGTTTTCAGATGTTTTTTGAAATTGTTTATAAAATTTTACATGGCCACCAGCAATATATGAGTTCCAGTTGCTTCATATCCTTGCCAATATTGGTGTTGTTGGTGTTGTTAATTTTAACCATCTGGTGGTATGTGGTAGTATCTCATTGGGTTTCTAAAAAAAACTATTTTGAAATAACTTTATATTTAGAAAAATTATAATGATAGTACAAGAGAGTTCCCATACACTTTTCACCCTAACATCACCCTCCTATTGTGGTTTCAATTTACACTTCACTAATGACAAATAATGCTGAGTACATTTCATATGACTATTGGTGATTTAGAATCTTTCTTTGTGAAGTATGTGCTCAAGTCCTTTGCTTATTTTTATTGAGTTGTCTTTTTGTTATTGATTTTTAGGAGTTTCTTATATATCTCAAATGTAGTATTTTGTCAAATGTGAACATTGTGAGTATTTTCTCACAGTCAGTGGTTTGCCTTTTCCCTTCCTTAATGGTATTTTTGAAGAAGTTTTAAATTTTGATGAAGTTCAATGTATCCATTTATAAATGATTAGTGCTTTTTGTGATCTGTCCAGGAAATCTTTACCACTGCCAATGTCATAGAGATATTCTATATTTTCTTCTAGAAGCTTTACAGTTTTAACATTTACTTTGGTCTATGATCTATCTTCAATTAATTTTTTAGTATGGTGTGAGGTAAGAGTAGAGGTTCACTTTTTCCCCATATGGCATCTGTATTAGTTTTCTAGGACTGTCATAACAAATTACCACTATCTGGGTGGCTTAAAATAATAAAATTTGTTGTTTCACATTTCCAGAAGCCAGAAATCCAGAATCAAGGTGTCAACAGGTCTCTAGGGAAGAGTCCTTCTGTACCTCTTCCAGCTTTTGGTGGCTCCAGGCCATCCTTGGCTTGTGATAGCATAACTGCAAACTCTGCCTCCATCTTCACATGGCCTTCTTCGCTATGTCTCTTGTTCTCTCCTCTTCTTGTAAGAACATCAGGCATTGGATTTAGGGCCCATTCTAAATCCAGTATCATCATCCTGAGATCCTTAACTAATTACATCTGCAAAGAAACTTTCTCCAAATAACATCACATTCTGAGGTTCTGAGTGAAGATAATTTTTTTGTGGGGGAGAGATACTAATCAACCCACTGCAATTTCCAATTGTTCCTCCACCATTTCTTGGAAAGACTATCTTTTTACCACCAAATTACCTTGTAATCTTTGTCAAAATTCAATAGCTCTTGTAGGTGAGGCTCCAGTTCTGTACTCCGTATTCTAATCTGTTGTTCTATTTGCTCATGCTTAAAGCAGTACTTAGCTCTAGAGTAAGTCCTAAAATCAGGTAGTGTGAGTCATCCAACTTTGTTTTCTTTTTCAAAATTGTTTGGCTATTCTAGATTCTTCGTTTTTGATATATATATGTTAGAAAAAATTGTTAACTTCTACAAAAACTCCTTTTGGGATTTTGACTAGATTGTGTGGAACATATAGAGGAGTGTGGGGAGAATTAACATCTCATAGAAATGAAATTGATTTTTGTATATTGACCCTGTAGTTGGTAAACTTTATAAATTCACTTATTTTTTCTACTAGCTTTCTATATCCACAAATAGTTTAGAATTTTCTACATACAAGATTATGCTATTTGCAAATAAGGACAGTTTTCCAGTTCGATGGCCTTTATTTTATTTTCTTGCCATATTTTGCTAGCAAGAACCTCTAGTACTATATTGAATATAAAGTGGTGAGAGTTAACACCTTTAACTGCTTCCTAAACTCAGCTGGAAATAATTCAGTATTTCACCTGATGGTGGTAACTGTAAAGGTTTTGTTGCTGCTGTTGTTTATTTATTTATTTATTTATTGTGTTATTTTATTTTATTATTATTATTTGTAACATCTTTGTTAGAGTATAATTGCTTTACACTGGTGTGTCAGTTTCTGCTTTATAACAAACTGAATCAGTTATACATATACATATGTCCCCATATCCCTTCCCTCTTGCGTCTCCCTCCCACCCTCCCTATCCCACCCCTCTAGGTGGTCACAGAGCACTGAGCTGATCTCCCTGTGCTATGCGGCTGCTTCCCACTAGCTATCTATTTTACGTTTGGTAGTGTATATATGTCCATGCCACTCTCTCACTTTGTCCCAGCTTACCCTTCCCCCTCCCCGTATCCTCAAGTCCATTCTTTAGTAGGTCTGCATCTTTATTCCCGTCTTGCCCCTAGGTTCTTCTGACCATTTTTTTTTTTAGATTCCATATATATATTAGCATACAGTATTTGTTTTTCTCTTTCTGACTTACTTCACTCTGTATGACACTCTTAAGTCCATCCACCTCACTACAAATAACTCAGTTTCGTTTCTTTTTATGGCTGAGTAATATTCCATTGTATATATGTGCCACATCTTCTTTATCCATTCATCTGTCGATGGACACTTAGGATGCTTCCATGTCCTGGCTATTGTAAATAGAGCAGCAATGAACATTTTGGTACATGACTCTTTTTGAATTATGGTTTTCTCAGGGTATATGCCCAGTAGTGGGATTCCTGGGTCATATGGCAGTTCTATTTTTACTTTTTTAAGGAACCTCCATACTATTCTTCATAGTGGCTGTATGAATTTACATTCCCACCAACAGTGCATGAGAGTTCCCTTTTCTCCACAGCCTCTCCAGCATTTATTGTTTGTAGATTTTTTAATGATGGCCATTCTCACTGGTGTGAGATGATATCGCATCATAGCTTTGATTTGCATTTCTCTAATGATTAATGATTTATTCTTTTGGATATTAAATCTAACTTGCATCCCTGTGCTAAACATACATAGTCATTATGTAGTACCCTCTTAATATATTAAACTGTATTCAAATTGCTAAATATTTTTGAGGATCTTTGCATCTGTGTCCTGGGGGAAGATTTGTCTGTTGTTTTTCTTTGCAGTGTCATTGTCTGACTTTATTATCAGTGTAATAATCATAAAAATATTTTGGAAATATTTTGTACTCTTTATTTTCTGAGAGCTTGTATTGCATTGATTGCTTTTCCCCCTTAAAAGTTTGGTTGAATTTACCAGCAAAGTAATCTGATCCTGGAAATTTCTTTTTTTCAGCTTTATTGAGATATAATTAAAATTTAGCATTGTTTAAGGTTAAGGTGTACATGTGTTAATTTCATACACATATATGTTTATCACCATAGGATTAGCTAATATCTCCATCAGGTCACATAATTAACATTATTTTTGTGGTTCAGGAGTTTTCTTTTTTGGAAAGTTTTAAACTACCAGTTCAATTGTTTTAATTGATATAAAGTTATTCAGGTATCAACTTCTTCTTGGGTTAATTTTGATAATTTGTGCCTTTGAGAAACATGTACATTTCATCTAAGTTGTCAAATTTATTTGTGTGAATGTTCATAATATTTTGCTTTTTCTCTTTTATCATTTAGGAACACAATACTGTCTCTTCTCTTATTCTTGGCTGTTATTTCTGTATTCTTTCATTTTTCTTGGTCAGTCTAGATAGATATTTATCAATTTTGTTGATACTTTTTTTTTTTTTTTTTTTTTTTTGCGGTATGCGGGCCTCTAACTGCTGTGGCCTCTCCCGTTGCGGAGCACAGGCTCGGGACGCGCAGGCTCAGCGGCCATGGCTCACGGGCCCAGCCGCTCCGCGGCATGTGGGATCTTCCCGGATCGGGGCACGAACCCGCGTCCCCCGCATCGGCAGGCAGACTCTCAACCACTGCGCCACCAGGGAAGCCCTGTTGATACTTTTTAAAATTAGCTTTTGGTTTACAAGTTTATCTCTAAGTACTGCTTTAATTTCTCCCACAATTCTATTTAAAATATATTCTTATTTCATTTGTGTTTTCTTCTATGAACCATTGCTTATTTAGAACTATGTCCTTTAATTTTCAAATATTTGGGGCTTTCCTAGGTATGTTATCATTACTGACATATAGTTTAATTCTGTTGTTGCCAGAGAACACAGTTTATCATTTCAGCCTTTTAAATTTTATTGTTTTGTACCACAGCATATGCCCAATTCCAGTGAGAAGAATGTGCATTATGCATTTATATGGATTAGCTTTCCATAAATATCAATTAGGTTAAGGTGCTTTATAGTATACTGTACAGAGCTTCTCTTTCTTTGCTAATTTTTTTTTGTCCAGTGGTTTTTATAAATTCCTGAGAAAGGGCTGTTAAAATCTCTAACAAGGACTGTGGAAGTGTCCATTTCTCCCTTTGATTTTGTCAAATTTTACTTCAGATATTTTAAAATTCCATTGTTAGGCACATATATATTTATGATTGCACTTTCTTCCTGATTAG
Source organism: Lagenorhynchus albirostris (assembly GCF_949774975.1). NCBI lineage: Eukaryota > Metazoa > Chordata > Mammalia > Artiodactyla > Delphinidae > Lagenorhynchus > Lagenorhynchus albirostris. The sequence continues at coordinate 18,759,935 of NC_083116.1, forward strand.
TTGAGCCTTTTATCATTATGAAATACCTCTATTTCTTGTAACCTTTCTTATCTTGAAAGAAATTTTATCTGCTATCATTATAGCCACTCCAGTATTCTGATTTTTATTGTTTGTATATATATTTTACAACTATTTATTTTCAACGTATCTTTGTCTATATATTTTTTAACATCTTTACTGGAGTATAATTGCTTACAATGGTGTGTTAGTTTCTGCTTTATAACAAAGTGAATCAGCTATACATATACATATATCACCATATCTCCTCCCTCTCGCGTCTCCCTCCCACCCTCCTTTTCCCACCCCTCTAGGTGGTCACAAAGCACCGAGCTGATCTCCCTGTGCTATGTGGCTGCTTCCCACTAGCTATCTATTTTACATTTGGTAGTGCATATATGTCCGTGCCACTGTCTTGCTTCGTCCCAGCTTAACCTTCCCACTCCCCGTGTCCTCAAGTCCATTCTTTACATCTGAGTCTTTATTCCTGTCCTGCCCCTAAGTACTTCAGAACCTTGCATACAGTATTTGTTTTTCTCTTTCTGACTTACTTCACTCTGTAGGACAGACTCTAGGTCCATCCACTTCTCTACAAATAACTCAATTTCGTTTCTTTTTATGGCTAATATTCCATTGTATATATGTGCCACACCTTCTTTATCCATTCATCTGTCGATGGACACTTAGGTTGCTTCCACGTCTTGGCTATTGTAAATAGAGCTTCAGTGAACATTATGGTACATGTCTCTTTTTGAATTATGGTTTTCTCAGGGTATATGCCCAGTAGTGGGATTGCTGGGTCATATGGTAGTTCTATTTGTAGTTTTTTAAGGAACCTCCATACTGTTGTCCATAGTGGCTGTATCAATTTACATTCTCACCAACAGTGCAAGAGTGTTCCCTTTTCTCCACACCCTCTCCAGCATTTATTGTTTGTAGATTTTTTGATGATGGCCTATCTGACTGCTGTGAGGTGGTACCTCATTGTAGTCTTGATTTTTTTTAAAATCACTTGATTCATTTTATATTTATAGGAAGTAATTTGAGGTACATATAATTTTATTTTACAAATATCACAAATCAGGACATTGAGTCTCAGAGAAATAGACCATACTAAGTCATCCAGCTACCACTACAAGAACCACATTTGAGATTTCAGGGAAGGGAGGGATCACGATGGCAGAATAGGAAGTCCCTGAGCTCACCACCCTCCACCAACACACCAAAACTAAAACTAAATATACAGAAACTCTTTTCTTTGGGGGGGGGATTTATTGTTTTTTTACATCAGTATGTCTTACTTTATTTATACTTGGCAGTTGTCCAAATAATGTCCTTTATAGCAAAAAAGGGGAAAGATTCTGGTCCATGGTCCAATCAAAAATTACGTCTTGTGCTTAGTTTTTATGTCCCTTTACTCTTTTTATTTTTTTACATCTTTATTGGAGTATAATTGCTTTACAATGGTGTGTTAGTTTCTGCTTTATAACAAAGTGAATCAGTTATACATATACATATGTTCCCATATCTCTTCCCTCTTGCGTCTCCCTCCCTCCCACCCTCCCTATCCCACCTCTCCAGGTGGTCACAAAGCACCGAGCTGATCTCCCTGTGCTATGTCGCTGCTTCCCACTAGCTATCTGTTTTACGTTTGGTAGTGTGTATATGTCCATGCCACTCTCTTACTTTGTCACAGCTTACTCTTCCCCCCCCCATATCCTCAAGTCCATTCTCCAGTAGGTCTGTGTCTTTATTCCTGTCTTACCCCTAAGTTCTTCATGACATTTTTTTCCTTAAATTCCATATATATGTGTTAGCATATGGTATTTGTCTTTCTCTTTCTGACTTACTTCACTCTGTATGACAGACTCTAGGTCCATCCACCTCATTACAAATAGCTCAATTTCATTTCTTTTTATGGCTGAGTAATATTCCGTTGTATGTATGTGCCATATTTTCTTTATCCATTCATCCAGTGATGGACACTTACGTTGTTTCCATCTCCTGGCTATTGTAAATAGAGCTGCAATGAACATTTTGGTACATGACTCTTTCTGAATTATGGTTTTCTCAGGGTATATGCCCAGTAGTGGGATTGCTGGGTCATATGGTAGTTCTATTTGTAGTTTTTTAAGGAACCGCCATACTGTTGTCCATAGTGGCTGTACCAATTCGCATTCCCAAGAGCAGTGCAAGAGTGTTCCCTTTTCTCCACACCCTCTCCAGCATGTATTGTTTCTAAATTTTTTGATGATGGCCATTCTGACTGGTGTGAGATGACATCTCACTGTAGTTTTGATTTGCATTTCTCTAATGATTAATGATGTTGAGCATTCTTTCATGTGTTTGTTGGCACTCTGTATATCTTCTTTGTAGAAATGTCTATTTAGGTCTTCTGCCCATTGTTGGATTAGGTTGTTTGTTTTTCTGTTATTGAGCTGCATGAGCTGCTTGTAAATTTTGGAGATTATTCCTTTGTCAGTTGCTTCATTTGCAACTATTTTCTCCCATTCTGCGGGTTGTCTTTTGGTCTTGTTTATGGTTTCCTTTGCTGTGCAAAAGCTTTGAAGTTTCATTAGGTCCCATTTGTTTATTTTTGTTTTTATTTCCATTTCTCTAGGAAGTGGGTCAAAAAGGAGCTTGCTGTGATTTATGTCATAGAGTGTTCTGCCTGTGTTCTCCTCTAAGAGTTTTAGTGTATCTGGCCTTACATTTAGATCTTTAATCCATTTTGAGTTTATTTTGGTGTTTGGTGTGAGGGAGTACTCTAATTTCATTCTTTTACATGTAGCTGTCCAGTTTTCCCAGCTCCACTTATTGAAGAGGTTGTCCTTTCTCCACTGTACATTCCTGCCTCATTTATCAAAGATAAGGTGACCATATGTGCGTGGGTTTATCTCTGGGCATTCTGTCCTGTTCCATTGATCTATATTTCTGCTTTTGTCCTAGTACCATACGGTCTTGATTACTGTAGCTTTGTGGTATAGTCTGAAGTCAGGCAGCTGATTCTTCCAGCTCCGTTTTTCGTTCTCAAGATTGCTTTGGCTATTCGGGGTCTTTTGTGTTTCCATACAAACTGTGAAATTTTTTGTTCTAGTTCTGTGAAAAATGCCAGTGGTAGTTTGATAGGGATTGCACTGAATCTGTAGATTGCTTTGGGTAGTAGAGTCATTTTCACAATGTTGATTCTTCCAATCCAAGAACATGGTATATCCCTCCATCTATTTGTATCATCTTTACTTTCTTTCATCAGTGTCTTATAATTTTCTGCATACACGGCTTTTGTCTCCTTAGGTAGGTTTATTCCTAGATATTTTATTATTTTTGTTGCAGTGGTAAATGGGAGTGTTTTCTTGATTTCACTTTCAGGTTTTTCATCATTAGTGTATAGGAATGCCAGAGAGTTCTGTGCATTAATTTTGTATCCTGCTACTTTACCAAAGTCATTGATTAGCTCTAGTAGTTTTCTGGTAGCACTTTAGGATTCTCTATGTATAGCATCATGTCATCGGCAAACAGTGACAACTTTACTTCTTCTTTTCCAATTTGGATTCCTTTTATTTCCTTTTCTTCTCTGATTGCTGTGGCTAAAACTTCCAAAACTATGTTGAATAAGAGTGGTGAGAGTTGGCAACCTTGTCTTGTTCCTGATCTTAGTGGAAGTGCTTTCAGTTTTTCACCATTGAGGACGATATTGGCTGTGGGTTTGTCATATATGGCCTTTATTATGTTGAGGAAAGTTCCCTCTATGCTTACTTTCTGTAGGGTTGTTATCATAAATGGGTGTTGAATTTTGTCGAAAGCTTTCTCTGCATCTATTGAGGTGGTATGGTTTTTCTCCTTCAATTTGTTAATATGGTGTATCACATTGATTGATTTGCATATAGTGAAGAATCCTTGCTTTCCTGGAATAAACCCCACTTGATCATGGTGTATGATCCTTTAAATGTGCTGTTGGAATCTGTTTGCCAGTATTTTGTTGAGAATTTCTGCATCTATGTTCATCAGCGAAACTGGCCTGTAGTTTTCTTTCTTTGTGACATCCTTGTCTGGTTTTGGTATCAGGGTGATGGTGGGATTGTAGAATGAGTTTGGGAGTGTTCCTCTGTCTGCTATATTTTGGAAGAGTTTGAGAAGGATAGGTATTAGCTCTTCTCTAAATGTTTGATAGAATTCGCCTGTGAAGCCATCTGGTCTTGGGCTTTTATTTGTTGGAAGATTTTTAATCACAGTTTCAATCAGTGCTTGTGATTGGTCTGTTCATATTTTCTATTTCTTTATGATTCAGTCTTGGCAGGTTGTGCATTTCTAAGAATTTGTCCATTTCTTCCAGGTTGTCCATTTTATTGGCATAGAGTTGCTTGTAGTAATCTCTCATGATCTTTTGTATTTCTGCAGTGTCAGTTGTTACTTCTCCTTTTTCATTTCTAATTCTATTGATTTGAGTCTTCTCACTTTTTTTCTTCATGAGTCTGGCTAGTAGGTTATCAATTTTGTTTATCTTCTCAAAGAACCAGCTTTTAGTTTTATTGATCTTTGCTATCGTTTCCTTCATTTCTTTTTCAATTATTTCTGATCTGATATTTATGATTTCTTTCGTTCTGCTAACGTTGTGGTTTTTTTGTTCTTCTTTCTCTAATTGCTTTATGTGCAAGGTTAAGTTGTTTTCTCGAGATGTTTCCTGTTTCTTAAGGTAGGATTGTATTGCTATAAACTTCCCTCTTAGAACCGCTTTTGCTGCATCCCATAGGTTTTGGGTCGTCGTGTCTCCATTGTCATTTGTTTCTAGGTACTTTTTGATTTCCTCTTTGATTTCTTCAGTGATCACTTTGTTATTAAGTAGTGTATTGTTTAGCATCCATGTGTTTGTATTTTTTACAGATCTTTTCCTGTAATTGATATCTAGTCTCATAGCGTTGTGGTCGGAAAAGATACTTGATACAATTTCAATTTTCTTAAATTTACCAAGGCTTGATTTGTGACCCAAGATATGATCTATCCTGGAGAATGTTCCATGAGCACTTCAGAAAAATGTGTATTCTGTTGTTTTTGGATGGAATGTCCTATAAATATCAATTAAGTCCATCTCGTTTAATGTACAATTTAAAGCTTGTGTTTCCTTATTTATTTTCATTTTGGATGATCTGTCCATTGGTGAAAGTGGGGTGTTAAAAGTCCCCCACTGTGAATGTGTTACTGTCGATTTCCTGTTTTATGGCTGTTAGTATTTTCCTTATTTATTGAGGTGCTCCTATGTTGGGTTCATAAATACTTACAATTGTTATATCTTCTTCTTGGATCAATCCCTTGGTCATTATGTAGTGTCCTTCTTTTTCTATTGTAATAGTCTTTATTTTAAAGTCTATTTTGTCTGATATGAGAATTGCTACTCCAGCTTTCTTTTGGTTTCCATTTGCATGGAATATCTTTTTCCGTCCCCTCACTTTCAGTCTGTATGTGTCTCTAGGTCTGAAGTGGGTCTCTTGTAGACAGCATATATATGGGTCTTGTTTTTGTATCCATTCAGCCAGTCTGTGTCTTTTGGTGGGAGCATTTAATCCATTTACATTTAAGGTAATTATCGATGTGTATGTTCATATTCCCATTTTCTTAATTGTTTTGGTGTTGTTATTATAGGTCTTTTCCTTCTCTTTGTTTCTTGCCTAGAGAAGATCCTTTAGCATTTGTTGTAAAGCTGGTTTGGTGGTGCTGAACTCTCAGCTTTTGCTTGTCTCTAAAGGTTTTAATTTTTCCGTCAAATCTGAATGAGATCCTTGCTTTGTAGAGTAATCTTGGTTGTAGGTTTTTCTCCTTCATCACTTTAAATATGTCCTGCCAGTCCCTTCTGGCTTGCAGAGTTTCTGCTGAAAAATCAGCTGTTAACCTCATGGGATTCCCTTGTGTGTAATTTGTTGTTTTTCCCTTGCTGATTTTAATATATTTTCTTTGTATTTAATATTTGACAGTTTGATTAATATGTGTCTTGGCGTGTTTCTCCTTGGATTATCCTGTATGGGAGTCTCTGTGCTTCCTGGAGTTGATTAGCTATTTCCTTTCCCATATTAGGGAAGTTTCATGTATAATCTCCTCAAATATTTTCTCAGTCCCTTTCTTTTTCTCTTCTTCTTCTGGATCCCCTATAATTCGAATGTTGGTGTGTTTAATGTTGTTCCAGAGGTCTCTGAGACTGTCCTCAGTTCTTTTCATTCGTTTTTCTTTATTCTGCTCTGCAGTATTTATTTCCACTATTTCATCTTCCCGGTCACTTATCCGTTCTTCTGCCTCAGTTATTCTGTTATTGATCCCTTCTAGAGTATTTGTAATTTCATTTATTGTGATGTTCATCATTGTTTGTTTCATCTTTAGTTCTTCTAGGTCCTTGTTAAATGTTTCTTGCATTTTGTCTATTCTATTTCTAAGATTTTGGATCATCTTTACTATCATTATTCTGAATTGTTTTTCAGGGAGAGTGCCTATTTCCTCTTCATGTGTTAGGTCTGGTGGGTTTTTATCTTGCTCCTTCATCTGCTGTGTGTTTTTCTGTCTTCTCATTTTGCTTATCTTACTGTGTTTAGGGTCTCCTTTTTGCAGGCTGCAGGTTCGTAGATCACGTTGTTTTTGGTGTCTGTCCCCAGTGGCTAAAGTTGGTTTAGTGGGTTGTGTAGGCTTCCTGGTGGAGGGGACTAGTGCCTGTGTTCTGGTGGATGAGCCTGGATCTTTTCTTTCTGGTGGGCAGGGCTATGTCTGGTGGTGTGTTTTGGGGTGTCTGTGGACTTATTATGATTTTAGGCAGCCTCTCTGGTAATGGTTGTGTTTGTGTTCCTGTCTTGCTAGTTGTTTGGCATAGGGTGTCCAGCACTGTAGCTTGCTGGTCATTGAGTGAAGCTGCGTGTTGGTGTTGAGATGGAGATCTCTGGGAGATTATTGCCGTTTGATATTATGTGGAGCTGGGAGGTCTCTTGTGGACCAGTGTCCTGAAGTTGGCTCTCCCACCTCAGAGGTATAGCACTGAGTGCTGGCTGCAGCACCAAGAGCCTTTCATCCACATGGCTCAGAATGAAAGGAAGAAAAATAGAAAGAAAGAAAGAGGATAAAAGAAAATATAGTAAGGTAAAATTAAATAAAGTTGTTAAAATAAAAAGATAATTATAAAGAAAAAAGTTTTTTTAAAGAGTATAAAAATACAAAAACGAAAACAAAAAAAATGGATGGATAGAACCCTACGACAAATGGTGAAAGCAAAGCTATACAGAGAAAGTCTCACACAGAAGCATACACATACACACTCAGAAAAAGAGGAAAAGGGGAAAAAATATTAAATCTTGCTCTCAAAGTCCACCTCCTCAATTTGGGATGATTCGTTGTCTATTCAGGTATTCCACAGGTGCAGGGTACATCAAGTTGATTGTGGAGATTTAATCCGCTGCTCCTGACGCTGCAGGGAGTGATTTCCCTTTTGCTTCTTTGTTCGCACAGCTCCTTGGGCTTAGCTTTGGATTTGGCCCCGCCTCTGCGTGTAGGTTGCCGGAGGGCGTCTGTTCTTCGCTCAGACAGAACAGGGTTAAAGGAGCCGCTGATTTGGGGGCTCTGGCTCACTGAGCCCGGGGGGAGCGAGGGGGACGGAGTGCGGGGCCAGCCTGCAGCGGCAGAGGCCGGCGTGACGTTGTAGCAGCGTGAGGTGCGCTGTGCATTCTTCTGGGGAAATTGTCCTGGATCCCGGGACCCTGGCAGTGGCGGGCTGCACAGGCTCCCGGGAGGGAACATGTGGATGGTGACCTGTGCTTTCACACAGGCTTCTTGGTGGCGGCAGCAGCAGTCTTAGCGTCTCTTGCCTGTCTCTGTGGTCCGCGCTGTTAGCTGCGGCTCATGCCCGTCTCTGGAGCTCCTTTAAGCAGCACTCTTAATCCCCTCTCCTCGCGCACCAGGAAACAAAGAGGGAAGAAGAAGTCTCTTGCCTCTTCGGCAGCTCCAGACTTTTTCGCGGCCTCCCTCCCGGCTAGCCGTGGCGCACTAACCCCTTCAGGCTGTGTTCACGCCGCCAGTCCTCTCCCTGCGCTCTGACCGAAGCCCGAGCCTCAGCTCCCAGGCCCGCTCTCCCCGTTGGATGAGCAGACAAGCTTCTTCGGCTGGTTAGTGCTGGTCGGCACCGAACCTCTGTGCGGGAGTCTCTCCGCTTTGCCCTCCGCACCCCTGTGGCTGCGCTCTCCTCCGCGGCCCCGAAGCTTCCAACCTCCGCCACCCGCAATCTGCACCTGTGAGGGGGTTTCTAGTGTGTGGAAACGTTTGTTCCTTCACAGCTCCCTCCCACTGGTGCAGGTCCCGTCCCTATTCTTTTGTCTCTATTTATTCTTTTTTCTTTTCCCCTACCCAGGTACGTGTGGAGTTTCTTGCCTTTTGGGAGGTCTGAGGTCTTCTGCCAGCGTTCAGTAGATGTTCTGTAGGAGTTGTTCCACGTGTAGATGTATTTCTGATGTGTCTGTGGGGAGGAAGGTGATCTCCGCATCTTACTCTTCCGCCATCTTCCTGGAAGGCCTCTACAGCAACTCTTGATGAGAATGACCTTAAGACTAGCAGAATGGCTTCTCCTTGCACATTTTGTTTCCTTCTCAGGTCATGGGCAATGTTTCTTTGAAGGCTTCTTACTCTCTTCCCCTTGCTAGTGTTGGAGGGTCTCCTGCAGAGGCAGGGTGTGGCTGTGGTCACCGTGAGGAAAAGGACACTGGCAGCAGAAGTTCTGGGAACTACTCCTTGGCGTGAGCCCTCCCAGAGTCCACCATTAGCCCCACCAAAAACCAAAAACAAAAAAACTGTAGTCTTGATTTGCATTTCTCTAATGATTAGTGATGTTGAGCATCCTTTCATGTGTTTGTTGGCAATCTGTATATCTTCTTTGGAGAAATGTCTATTTAGGTCTTCTGCCCATTTTTGGATTGGATTTTTTGTTTTTTTTGATATTGAACTGCATGAGCTGATTATAAATTTTGGAGATCAATCCTTTGTTAGTTGCTTCGTTTCCAAATGTTTTCTCCCATTGTGAGTGTTGTCTTTTTGTCTTGTTTATGGTTTCCTTTGCTGTGTAAAAGCTCTTAAGTTTCATTAGGTCCCATTTATTTATGTTTGTTTTTATATCCACTTCTCTAGGAGGTTGATCAAAAATGATCTTGCTGTGATTCATGTCATAGAGTGTTCTGCCTATGTTTTCCTCTAAGAGTTTTATAGTGTCTAGCCTTACATTTAGGTCTTTAATCCATTTTGAGTTTATTTTTGTATGTGGTGTTACGGAGTGTTCTAATTTCAATCTTTTACATGTTGCTGTCCAGTTTTACCAGCAGCACTTATTGAAGAGGGTATCTGTTCTCCATTGTATATTCTTGCCTCCTTTTTCAGAAATAAGGTGACCGTATATGCATGTGTTTATCTCTGGGCTTTCTATCCTATCGATCTGTATTTCTGCTTTTGTGCCAGTACCATACTGCCTTGATTTTTATAGCTTCATAGTATAGTCTGAAGTCCATGAGCCTGATTCCTCCAGCTCCATTTTTCTTTCTCAAGATTGTTTTGGCTATTCAGAGTCTTCTGTGTTTCCATATGAATTGTAAAATTTTTTATTCTAATTCTGTGAAGAATGCCATTGGTAGTTTGATAGGGATTGTATTGAATCTGTAGATTGCTTTGGGTAGTAGAGTAATTTTCACAATGTTGATTCTTCCAATCCAAGCACATGGTATATCTCTCCATTTGTTTATATCATCTTTAATTTCTTTCATTAGTGTCTTTTAGTTTTCTGCATACAGGTCTTATGTCTCCTTAGGTAGGTTTATTCCTAGGTATTTCATTCTTTTATTTACAGTGGTAAATGGGAGTGTTTCCTTAATTTCTCTTTCAGATTTTTCATCATTAGTGTATAGGAACGCAAGAGATTTTTGTGCATTAATTTTGTATCCTGCTACTTTACCAAATTCATTGATTAGCTCTAGTAGGTTTATGGTAGCATCTTTAGGATTTTCTGTGTATAGTATCATGTCATCTGCAAAAAGTGACAGGTTTACTTCTTTTCCAATTTGGATTCCTTTTATTTCTTTTTCTTCTCTGATTGCCATGGCAAGGACTTCCAAAACTATGTTGAATAAAAGTGGTGAGAATGGACATCCTTGTCTTGTTCCTGATCTTAGAGGAAATGCTTTCAGTTTTTCACCATTGAGGATGATGTTTGCTGTAGGTTTGTCGTATATGGCTTTTATTGTCTTGAGATAGGTTCCCTCTGTGCCCACTTTCTGGAGAATTTTTATCATAAATCAGTGTTGAATTTTGTCAAAAGGTTTTCCTGCATCTCTTGAGATGATCATGCTCTTTTATTCTTGCATTTGTCAATATGGTGTATCACATTGATTTGAGTATATTGAAGAATCCTTGCATCCCTGGGATAAATCCCACTTGATCATGATGTATGATCCTTTTAATGTGTTGTTTGATTCTGTTTGCTAGTATTTTGTTGAGGATTTTTGCGTCTATGTTCATGTGATACTGGCCTGTAATTTTCTTTTGTGTGTGTGTGTGTGTGTGTGTGTGTGTGTGTGTTACGTGAGCCTCTCACCGTTGTGGCCTCTCCCGTTGCGGAGCACAGGCTCCGGACTCACAGGCTCAGCGGCCATGGTTCACGGGCCCAGCCGCTCTGCGGCATGTAGGATCTTTCCAGACCGGGGCACGAACCTGTGTCCCCTGCATCAGCAGGCAGACTGTCAACCACTTCGCCACCAGGGAAGCCCTGTAATTTTCTTTTTTTGTGATTTTTTTCTGGTTTTGGTATCAGGGTGATGGTGGCCTTATGGAATGAATTTGGGAGTGCTTCACCCTCTGCAATTTTTTCAAGAGTTTGAGAAGGATGGGTGTTAGCTCTTATCTAAATATTTGATAGAAATAGCCTGTGAAGCCATCTGGTCCTGGACTTTTGTTTGTTGGAAGAGTTTTAAGCACGGTTTCAATTCCATTACTTGTGATTTGTCTGTTCATATTTTCTGTTTCTTCCTTGTTCAGTGTTGGAAGGTTTAGGTTTCTAAGAATTTGTCCATTTAGTCTAGGTTGTCCATTTTATTGGCATATAATTGCTTGTAGTATTCTCCTCTGATCCTTTGTATTTCACTGGTGTCTGTTGTAACTTCTCCTTTTTCATTCTAATTTTATGGATTTGAGTCTTCTCCCTTTTTTTCTTGATGAGTGTGGCTAAAGTTTTATGTATTTTGTTTATCTTCTCAAAGAACAAGCTTTCAGTTTCATTGATCTTTGTATTGTTTTCTTTGTTTCTATTTCTGATCTGATTTTTATGATTTCTTTCCTTCTACTAACTTTGGATTTTGTTTGTTCTTCTTCCTCTAGTTGCTTTAGGTGTAAGGTTAGGTAGTTTGAGATTTTTCTTGTTTCATGAGGTAAGATTGTATTGCTCTAAACTTTCCTCTTAGAACTTCTTTTGCTTTGTCCCATGGGCTTTGGATCTTCATGGTTTTGTTGTCATTTGTTTCTAGGTATTTTTTGATTTCCCCTTTGATTTCTTCAGTGATCCATTGGTTATTTAGTAACATATTGTTTATCCTCCGTGTGTTTGTGTTGTTTCAGGTTTTTTTTTCCTGTATTTGATTTCTAATCTCATAGTGTTGTGGTCAGAAAAGATGGTTGATATGATTTCAGTTTTCTTAAATTTTCCAAGGCTTGATTTGTGACCCAAGATGTGATCTATCCTGGAGAATGTTCCATGTTCACTTGAGAAGAAAGTGTATTCTTCTGCTTATGGATGGAATATCCCATAAATATCAATTAAGTCTATCTGGCTAACTTCTTACAGTAAATTATAGATAATTGGTTTTATATCTTTCTTCTTTATAATATAAACATTTGAAGTTATAAATGTCCCCCAAAGCACTACTTTTGCTCCATCTCATGAATTTTTATGTTCTGTCTTCATGTTCACTTAGTTTGAAGTATTCTATAATTTTTCTGTGATTTTTCCCTTAATCCATGGGTTACTCAGTCATGTGCTGTTTAAATTCCAAAAATGTGGGAGTTTCTCAGATATTCTATTATTGTTGATTTCTAACTAATTTTCATTATGGCCAAAAAAGAAATCCTGTTAGATTTAAATATGTGAAATTTATTAAGACATTTTATGGTCCAGCACTGATCTATCTTAAAATTCTATGTATACCTCAAAGTATGTTTTTTCTGAAATTATTGCATGCAGTGTTTTATAAATGTGTTCAGTCAACATGGTTGATAATGTTCTAAAAATTTTCTTTATCTTTACTTTTTTCCCAGATGGGATAATTTGTATCACTCTGTCTCCAACTTTGTTAACCATTTTTTTTTACCAGCTCCAAGCCATTGATTTTTCATTTCAAAGAGTATACTTTTCGGTCCTAGCATTTCCATTTGATTCTTTTTCATCGTTTTAGTTTTTGCCTTGGGGTGCCAATTTGCCCACTTATCTTGACCACCTTTTCTTTTAAGTCTTTGAACAAATTTTGACAGCTTTTAATAATCCTTCTTTGCTTATTCAACATCTGAGTCATTATGGTATCTATTCCTATTTACTTATTTCTTACAACTTTGTGTTACATTTTTCTCTTTATTCACACTTTTAATAATATTTGATTGTATAATGGATAACACTGATGATATTTTAAGAGATTTTTGATTCTCTTATCTTCTTCCTAAAGATATTTTGATTTATTTTCTAGCTGACAGTTAAATTATAGCCAGATCATCTTGAACTTTTAGAGCCTTCACTTAATACTTTGTTAGTGAGTCTGATTCAGTTTTACCCTTAGTCTTAGGTTAAATCCTTGGACATAGTCTTTATTCCTGAGGCATACTCTTTTGGAAGTTTCTATAGAAAGCCTAAGATATTTATGAAGATCCTGTAACTTTATTGAATTCAGCCTCCAAACTCTGTTGCCCTTATGGTAAGCAATGGCTAAAATCTCTGTTCCAATTTTCTGCCGTATTTCTGTTGCTTTTTGTTTTCTTATTTTTTTTCTGTACATGTGCAATTCAAAGGTCATCTATGTATTTAATGGGAGTTAGTACGTAAAAATTGGGGCTCACCTTTGTGTGATGCTCCTCTTTTTGGGACTTCTTCATTCAAATTTTAGCCGCTCTGGAAAGCCCCAAATCCATTCTCTGGTACCCCAAGCCAATATGATTTGAGATTTCTGCTTGTGCTTTAGCTACCTCACATCAAATTTCCTGGGTAATGTCTTCAGAGTAAAAGCCATATAAATATGGATTGCACCTAGTGTGATTGTGTTCTTTTGACAGTTTGAATACTCTGCAGATTATGCTTCCAAATAGTTCATGTCTAATATTCTCTCCAGATTTTTTTTTAATCTGTGAGACAGTTGGTCCAAAACAAGCCACTCTGCCATTACCAGACTCCAAATTTGTTCTCTTTTAAAAAATGTTCAAAAGAGAAAAAAAAAAATTTGCATGACATATCACAGGCTGAATTGTGCTGATACATTTACAAGTGAAACTGAATATGTCATACAGTTATCTGTTGTTCTTTCTATAATATATATCAATTTCTGGGGAGGGGTTTGTGTAACCATGGGAACAATCACTTCTCTCAGTAACCAGTTTATTAAATGGAAAGTGATATCTATCTTGATTTCACTTCATAGAAAATGCCAGTTTTCTGGTTCATTATCTGTTCTCATCTTGGTCTATCTGCAGCATTTGAAAGAGTTGGTCATTCTCTCCCTCTTGAGAACCTTTTTTTTTTGTTTTCTGGGACAATACACCCCTGTAATTTGCTTTACAACTCACTGGCCTCTCTACGTCTATATCTTTTGCAGGTTCTTTTTCTCCATGACCTCTGAATGTTGGAGTTCCTCAGGTCAGAGTTCTTGGATTTTTGTCTTCTCCTGCTGCTTTCTCTTGACAATCTCATTCATACCGTGGCTCTAAATATACTCTGTATTTTGAAAATTTCCATATTTATATTTCTAGTTTACCTCTCTCCTCTGAACTCCAGATTCATATGTTTAACTGTTTAGTGATATTGTCTCTGTTTTGCTTAATACACATCTCAAAATTAACATGTGTAAAACTGAAATCTTGCTCTCTCCTTGCACTTTCCATCTCCAAAATATTTCCTGATAACCTCCATCTCTATTATCCCCCATATCTAGTTGTTTAGAGCATAATCATTTGAGTCATCCTTAACTCTTTCCTTCACACCCCTGATCCACCATCTTTGAATTCTGATGACCCTTCCTTCAAATATTTCCAAAATCCTATCACTTCTCACTACTTCGATTACCACCTTGTTCTGAGCCAACATCATCTTTTACCTGGGTTATTGCAATATCTTTCTACATAGTCTCAAAGCTTCTGTCCTTGCCCCCATTAAAGTCATGTTTTTCATTTAACAGTCAGAGTTACTCTTTAAAAATGTAAGTCAGATCAGGACTCTCCACTACCCAAACTCTTTCAAAGATTTAGAAATAATTATAAAATTATGTTTATTGGCTTCTAAGGTATAAAGATATATTTGTATGACAATATTACAAATAAGGGGGGAAGGAACTGAGTTATATAAGAACAAAGTTTATGTATACTGTTGAAATTCAAGTGTTATTTATCCAAACTAGATTGCTATATATTAAGATGTTAATTATAATTCCAAAAGCAACCATTAAGTACATAACTAAAAATATATATTAAAAGAAACAATTGAATTAAAATGAAATACTAGAAAATGTATATTAACACAAAAGAAAATAATAATGGAGGAATAGAGTAACAAATGAGATATAAGACATACGGAAAAGTAAAAGCAAAATGGCAGGTCTAAATCCTACCATATCAATAATTACATTAAATGTAAATGGACTAAACTCTCCAACCAAAAGATAGAAACTGACCAATGGGATTTAGAAAATATCAAAACATGATCCAACTGTATACTATCTACAAGAAACTCACTTTAGATTCAAAGACACAAATGTATTGAAAATAAAAGTTTAGAAAACATGCAAGCAGCACCAAAAATAGAGCTGGTGAAGCTAAACTACTATTAGACATAATAGACCTTAAGACAAACATTGTTACTACAGACAAAGGAGAACATTTTGTAATGATTAAAGTGTCAATCCATCAAGGAGACACAATAGTTATATGCTATATGCATCTAACAACATATGCATCTAACAACTGAGTCACAATGTACATAAAGTAAAATATGACAGAATTTAAGTGAGAAATAGACAATTCAACAATAATAGTTAGAGACTTCCATACCCCATTTTCAATCATTGATAGAATAACTAAACAGAAGACAAGAAAATAAAAGGCTTTAACAACACTGTAAACCAACTGGATCTATCCAATTCTGTTGACTCTACTCGACATCAACAGAATTAACATTCCTCTCAAGTGCACATAAAACATTTCCAGGATAGATCAAAAACTAAGAAATGCAATAATTCTCAATAAATGGAAAATAATTTAAACCATAGAAGTACGTTTATGACCACAATGGAATAAAATTAGAAATTAAAAACAAGAATTAGAGTAATTCCCAAATATATGAAAATTAAACAAATACTCTAAGTAATCAATAGGTCATAAAAGAAATGAAGAGGTAAGTTAGGAAGTTCTTTGAAATGAGTGAAAACACATAAAATACCGAAATTCATGAGGTACAGTTAAATCAGTGCTTAGAAAGTTTTAGCTATAAACGTCTATAGTAAAAAGAGAAATATTTCAATAACCTAAGCTTTTATGTAAAGAAACTAGAAAGTGAAGATAAAACTAAACTCAAAACAAGCATTGAGAAACAAATAATAAAGATTAGAATGGAAATAAATAGAGAAGAGAAAAATCATATAGAAATGCATCAAAACTAAACATTTATTCTTTGGAGAGATTAAAAAAAATGATAAACTTTTAGCTTGATTGACCAAGGAAAAGAGAAAGAAAACTCAAATTTATAAAATCAAAAATGAAATTTGGGACATCACTACCAAACTTAGAGACATGAGAATAATTATAAGGGAATACTGTTAATCATTGTATGCCAATAAGTTTGATAAGCCAAATTCAATGAACAAATTCCAAAAAATACAAAATGCCTCAAGAAGGAATAGACAATCTAAATAGGCCTATTATAAGTAAAGTGATTGAATTAATAATCAAACATCTTTCCGCAAAGAAAAGTTCTAACCAGTATAGATTCACTGGAGAATTCTTCCAAGCATTTGAAGAATAATTGACACCGGTCCTTCACAAACTCTTCCAAAAATAGAAGAGAAGGGAAAACTTCCCAAGTTATTCAATAGGGCTGATATTATCCTTATACCAAAACCAGACACACATCACAAGAAAACTACAAACTAGTATCCCTTTTGAATATAGATCCCAAATCCTTAACTAAACACTAGCAAAGCAAATCCAGCATCATATAAAAAGAATTATTTGCCATAACTAAGTGATATTTATCCCAGAAATGCAAGGTTGACTTAACATATCAATGTAATACACTATATTAATTCATTAAAGGACAAAAGCCACATCATCATCTAAACAGATACAGTTAAATAATTTTACAAAATCTAATACCTTTTCATAATAAAAAAGCATTGAGGGGACTTCCCTGGTGGCGCAGTGGTTGGGAATATGCCTGCCAATGCAGGTGACACAGGTTCGTGCCCTGGTCCAGGAAGATCCCATATGCCGCAGAGCAGCTAAGCCTGTGTGTCACAACTACTGAGCCTGCACTCTACAGCCAACGAGCCACAACTACTGAAGCCCACGAGCCTAGAGCCCGTGCTCCACAACAAGAGAAGCCACCACAATGAGAACCCCGTGCACCATAATGAAGAGTAGCCCCCGCTCATTGCAACTAGAGAAAGCAAGCATGCAGCAATGATGACCCAACTCAGCCAAAAAAATAAAAATTAAATTAAAAGCATTGGGCAACTAGGAACAGAAGGAATGTTACTCAACCTGATAAAGGCCATAGATGAAAATTGCACAACTGACATTGTAATTAATGGTGAAAGACTGCAAGTTTTCCCCCTAAGATCCTGGAAGAAGACCAGGATTTCTACTTTTGCCACTTCTATTCCACATTGTTCTGCATTTTTTGCCAGGGCAATTAGGCAAAAATAAATAAATAAATATAAATAAAAATAAAAAAATCATCCATATTGGAAAAGAAGTACTGTTAGCTCTATTCACAAGTGTCATTATCTTGTATATAGGAAATCCTAAGGAACCCACAGAAAAAATTATTGGAACTAATAAGCTCTTTCAACAAAAGTATACTGAATCAATGGTATTTCTATAAACTAGCAATGAATGATCAAAAATGAAATTAAGAAAGTAATTCCAATTACCATAACATAAAAAAGGATAAAATACTTAGGAATAAATTTAACAAAAGAAGTGCAAGACTTGTCCAATGAAAACGACAAAAAACTGTTGAAAGAAAGTAAAGAAGACTTAACTAAATGGGAAAATTTCCTATTTTCATGACTAGGAAGACTTAATATTGGAAAATAGGAAGAGGGCAATACTCCCCCAATTGATGTATAGGTTCAACCCAATCTCTATCTAAATCCCAGCTGGAATTTTGTAGAAATTGGCCCATCAACCCTAAAATTCATATGGAAATGCAAGGGGCCCACAGTAGCGAAATCAATTTTGAAAACTAACAAAGTTGGAAGGTTCACAAAACAAGCACATGAAAAGATGCACATCATTAGTTATTAAGAAAATGCAAATAAAAATCACAATGAGATACTAGTTTTAGCCCACTAAGATGGCTATAAAAATCTAATTGTACACTAACAAGACTTAGCTAGCATGTGGAGAAATTGGAAACTATATATTGCTATGGTGTGGATTCCCCTATTTTTCTAGTTTTGCAGACACATGTATTCACATCCTGAAGATTATTATTTCTGAAAACGTAGGGACAAGCACCTGATGAATAGATAAACAAAATGTGATATATCCAATACAATGGAATATCATTCAGCCATAAAACGTTACTCAACATAGATGAACCTTGAAAACATTATGCTAAAAAGGTACATATTGTATGCTTTCCTTTATATCATATTATATTATTTACATCATATTCAACAAAACTTCATTTATTGCAGGAATAAATGAACACTTTTCTGTGTGCTCCTTTCCATATGATGAAAATGGTGGACTTCACAGTTCTGCTTTCATGAGCTATAGAAACTCAAGGATCATTCTGCAGATAATTTTATTTTCTTATTGCTTTGTACTGGTGTTGTTGACATACTCAAAAGCCAATGATATATTCTTAGCCTTCTTCAAATTTTAAATTCTTTCTTTTAAACACAGGAAAAGTTGTTACTATGGCTCTCAAGTGCATTTTCTTCACTTTGCTGCTGCCAGTACACAGCACGAAGCTCTCTTCTCAGTGCTGTTGATTTTTAAGGGGTCAGTTCAACCTTTTAAGATGTCGCCTTGTGATTTTGGCACACCTTATTGAGGAGATGGTGTGCAGGGAGGCAGAGTTGCCCATTATCAGCTGCAAGCCAAAAGTGCTGTTTGGCAGAGATAAGAAATTTAAACAAGTTTCCCAAGGCATAGGTAGTTCCAAAGTATTGCCTGTTTATTATAATTCTAACCTGTTTACTTAGTAATACAAGGAAGGTTTTAAGAAAACAGCTCTCACAATAAACATTTAACATAAAGGCACCGTACACACATATCTCTAACTGATTAATTGTTCTTATAATCTCTTACACTTTCTATTCATCCAGAGTCTTTTTTTTTCATCCAGAGTCTTGACTTCATGTCAGAAGTCTTCCTGCAGCTTGTTCTCTACTTCTGGATGTAACATATTTCTCTCTTTAGAGAGAACCCTGTCTAACTTCTTCCTGAGGTAATCTAAAGGGAAGACATTAGTTTACCTATCTAATTTTCTCTTGTAGCTAAAAAAGTCCCTGCCTCTCCCCAATAAATTTCTTTCTGTCAGCAAAAGGCACATCTCATTGCTTGTTCTATTCTACCTCTTCTTAGTCCCTAATGAAAATGATCAAATTCCAATAAGTATTAGGTTTGCAGTTTTACTCCATTTTTCCTTTCTTTTGAGGAATCACGTTTGTTTCCCGCCTCTAGTGTTTGACTTTATCTGCTTACTGTGTCTTGTTAGTTAGTTATTAGTACCTTCCCTTTAGTTTTAGGGGTGCTTTAGTTTAAGCGAGAAGTTTTAGAAACACCAGGAATAAAACTTACACAAGAATTTGTTCAAGGTTAAAATGGTAATGTTACAATGAAATTTGCATAACACCATAGATTCTCTTTCTAAAGAGTTCTCTATTGGGATTCACACAGTTTTATTATTTTCATTTTCATTTACAACAGCTTCTGTTGTTGACTGATTAGGCATTAATTGCAGGAGTGCTTACCAGAGTGAAATAAAATGGCTCAAACTGGGGATCTGCCTGTCAGGATGTATCTGAAAGCTGATGGAGTCAATCAATGTTGAAACAAATTTTGTGGCTTTTTATTAGTCATATGTTACTGAGTGTAGCATTTTGTTTCCAAAATTGGACTGGTTCGTTGCCAGTTTGAACCAACAACAAAGACCCTAACTATTGAAACACAAATGACCAATGAACATGAGAAACATATTCAATCTCCTTTCTAATAAGATAAATTCAAATTAAGAACACAGTGGGAACATATTTTTTAGTCTATCCTATTTGCATGGATTATTTTAAAAATGATATAGTCATTATTTATATAGGCATAAGCAAACACTCAAAAATGGCTTTGTGTTAGAGAGTTATTGACAGTTTTCTTCTTTTTTGACTGATGGGTATTCTGTGTCCACCATGTGCCAGTCATTGTGGTAGAAGCTAACGTGTATTATCCTATTTAATTCTCAAAACGAGTTTGTGAGGTAGGCACTCTTATAATCCACATTTTACAGATGAGAAAATTGAAGCTTAAAGATGGAAACTAACTAACTAAACACCACACAACCGTGAGTACCAGACTTAAATACATGTCTTCCAGATTCTAACACCTATGCAAGCCTCATTGAGTGCTGGGATTATAGGTGGTATTTCATTTCTTCTCCCCCAATGTGTTTTTAAAAAAATGAACATTATAATTCTTATGATCGAAAGATACAGTACATGCTTGTTTTCTTTTAAGGAGTTCCTCCTGAGTTAAATTTGCTCTATGTGAGGTCAACAACTTTGGAAGTGGCATGCAATTATCCAGAAGTAGGGTACATTGGCAGAGAAAATGTGGCCCTATCTACTGATCAAGACATGCAATTGTATGTTCCGTAGAGTCATCAATTCTGGCCCTCAGTATGTACACAGTCTTGAAGGGCTCGTTGCTTCAGCAGAGGACTTTCTATGTGGAAGTCTTATATAGCAGTTGAGTAATTTTTCTCTCTCTACCCACTCACATCTATCATTTCTAAGCCTGGATCATAATATACCTCATACAAAAAGTATTGAGTTAAGAATTGTCCATTTTACAAGTTTGCTCTTTATCATCTATAAAAGAGAATCTAGAATATTGAAATGTTTCTCATTTATTAAAACAAAATCAAGCTACTCAGGATTCAAATGTGCTAATTATTATTTTGTTTTATAAGCTCTCCCACAAGATTGTCCTGTATAATTTATTACCTAAATGGATGACATTGTAAATGTTTAATGTTTTTCTCAGTGAGAGTAAGTTCTTTATCACACACCTGTTGGAAATAGAAAAAAACACATTTGAAAATAATTACGTTACTAAAATATTGTTTAGTATCTGGACCTTGTTATTTTTACAAGTCAGTGTCAAGCTGTTGGTTAGATGAGCCTCTGTGGGCTATTCATGCCCTTTTTAGGACTGTTTCTTCTTAATTATTTTTCTTAGGGCATCTTTCACATCCTTGTTCCTCAAGGTATAAATGAGAGGGTTCAACACAGGGCTTACAGCACTCTAAAATGTAGAGGTGACTTTGCCCTGGTCCCGGTACTCCCTTGACTGAGGTTTCAGGTACATGCAGGTGGCTGTCCCATAAAATATGGTGACCACGGTCAGATGGGATCCACAGGTGGAGAAAGTTTTGAGCCTGGCCTCTGCAGAGCGGATCCTCAGCACAACCACCACAATGCGAGTATAGGAGATGAGGATGAAGGTGAAGTGCAGCGGCAGTGTCAGTATACCGATGACCAGACCCAGAATAAGTCTGACTAGGGTGTCTGACCAGATGAGCTTCAACAGGGCCTGTGCCTCACAGGTAAAATGGTTGATGATATTGTGTCCACAAAAACTGGCAAGAATTGCAGTGATTGGTATTACTGCTAAAAGGAAGGCACTAGCCCAGGTCACCACAGCCAACTGTATGCAGACCTGGTCATTCATAATGATGGTGTGACACAGGGGATTGGATATTGCAATAAATCTATCATAAGCCATGACATCAAGGATGAGGCACTCTGTCATCCCCAGAAAAAGAGCAATGGTCATCTGAGCATAACAGCTAGTATAGGAAATGGTGGGGTAGTCTCTTAAACCATTGAACAATAAAAAAAGGCACTGAATTGCTAGAGTAGCAGATATCAAGGAAGGGCAAGTTGCTTAAGAAAAAATACATAGAGGTGTGAGGCTGCTTATCTACTCTAACCACAACAATGATGAGACTGTTACCCACCAATGTAATCAGGTAGACTGCTACCCTGGACTTTTGGATGATTGGACAAACCCACCAGGATGAACTCTGTCACTTCGCTGGCATTATCTGTAATCAGAATATCCATTGTGTTCTATCTGCTGAGGAAGAAGAAATTGAAATCATTTTAATTTGGGAAACATTTATTGAGTGTTTGCTGTATCCTCAGTAGTATATCAGGTGCTATCAGGAGGAGATGTCTATGAAACAAGTGATGCTGTTTGTAAGTTTATGTTCTATTTTGGAAGATGAAGCATTCATACACAGCACAAGATTAATTTGCAAAGTAGCACAATCCATTGTGAGTCTTAATCCCTTCATCTATAAAATGAGGGAGGTTGGACTCCACCTGAAGCATGCTTTGAACACTCTCCCTAAAAGAAAATGTGCTAATTTACTGCTTAAATGTAATCAAATCCCTGAATCACAGAATTACTAATTGTTCTTTCCTGCTATGGATATTAGCCAGAGGTTTATCTTTAGCTTCTTCATATCCTTGGCATAAAATGTGTGCCCAGTTCACTCTCATTTCTTCCTTAACCTGCACATCCAATCAATCACTAAGTACTATTGGCTTGTCCTCCTAAATATATTTCAAATCTACCTACAAATCTCTATGCCCACAGCCAACACTTATCTAGTAAGAGCCACCATCGTCTCACATCTGGACTAACACAAGAGCTACTTAATAGGTCTCCCTACTTCCATTCTTGCCTCTCTATAGTCTATTCTACACATAGCAGCCTTTTACAAACATTCCCATGCTTAATACCACTCTAGGACTTCTAATTACAATCGGAATGCAATCTAACCTGTTTACCATGACCCACAAGAGTCTAAATGACCTGACCCTAACCTTATCTTGCATAGTCTCTTCTCATGCTGACCTTGTTTCAGCAATATTATCTTTATGAAGCACTCTAAGATTGTTCCTACCTCAGGATTTTGCACATTGTGTTCTTGATGGGGGAAATGTTCTTCCTATCGTTTTTGCTTGGTGAACTCCTAGTCATTCTTAATACCTCAGCCTAAAAGGAACTTCATTACAAAAGCCTTCCCTAACTCCACTAATTTAAATCAGATCTCTTTGTTAAAATTGTTCATAGTACTCAGAACTTTTCTTGTATGGCTCTTATCACAGTTTGTATTTATATATTTGTGTGATTATTTAATTTCTGCTCTCTTACTATAGCCCTAGGAGGAATGAGGCCCTGACTGTTCTATGTACTACCTTATTTTCACTACCTCACACAGTACCTGGTGTGAACCCACAAAATGTGGGTTCAATATATGTTTGTTGAATGAATCAAGGCCAGTTATTTGGTTCTTCTCTCTTACCCAATGTCATGAAATTGATTTGACTGAAACTACTCTGAACTGGCTGAAGAAAGTAAATGTTTGATGGTAAAAAGCCTATGATGAGAAACAGTTAGTATCTCATAGTATTCAGTCTTTTTTTTTTTTTTTTTTTACTTTTTGGCCGTGCCACATAGCATGTGCGATCTTAGTTCCCCAACCAGGGATCGAACCCCTATCCCCTGCATTGGAAGCACAAAGTCTTAACCATTGGACTGCCAGGGAAGTTCCTCATAGTAGTCAGTCTTATTAATGCCCTGTAGCTCAGAAATGATACTTTTTTAGCCTTACAATTTGCCCTTTGCATGGAAGGAAGGTGTGATAGTGAAGAGAGAAAATGGGTTTATTCTAGAATCTGAAAGAAAAGTGTTTTCACCCTTTTTCATCCATTAAAAATTTTATTTTCTTTGTTCTAGTTCTATCAGATATGCATACTATCACAGACCAGCTCATTATTAAGGTCAAGATCTTTTCCTGGATTGTCTGTAAAATTTCCAGGAAGTTGTAATCACAAATCAGGATTTGGGGCATCTACAGTGTATAGTTTCAGACTCATGAGGCAGTTGTCAGGCCTTGGTGAGAACAGGCTGTGGATGGGAAGGTTTGTCTTAGGAGCTAGGCAGCAGAGAGAACTATTCAGGCTAATGATGTAGGTGATCTCTTTGGATTCTCTACTCAGGACAAACTCCAAATCTCAGAAGGTAGAAGACCTTTATGGACAAGTAATTCAGGAAGTAGAGTAAGAATTTATAACAAGATCCTCATTAAAACCTAATACAGGATAAGGGGGTTCTGAAAAGAAATCAGAACCAAGGGCCAAAAAACTGAAAAAATACTTAGGTGCTGCTAAACTTCTAATTACAGTTGTTTTTTTACTTATTAAAGACAGTGATCTTACAAGGAGGCCCTTGACTACTTGTAATGAGAATTTAAAGGCTCCTTTTTGTTCTGTATACTCCCAGAATTGGAATCAGAAAACAGAATCAATCTGAAGTGAAAAAGTCTTCTTGGAGTAGAGTTATAGGATTGAGACTGAAGCAGAAGTCAGGTAATCTAGTCTTTATTCAATGGTGACACCACAAGCATAGTTTCTTAACAGCATTACAAGAATGGGATTTTCGGGGCACAAACTTTTTCAAGGGGTACTAAAGTTTCACACTAGAATGGCAACATTTAAAATCATAAAGCTTTATTTTTTTTTTGACTTACAATATTCACCATGTTATAGTCCTAAAAATCTCAAAACAAATGCCAGTATAGATAGCTGAAAAACAAAGAACACATTTATGTGTTTACATGATTTTAGAGAATTTCACTAGACTAACCATATATATTTTTTATTGAATAATTCAATGTTTTAGCGCTGTGTAGGCCAGAATCTTCCTAAATTAACTAGATATATGTGGAGATTCTCACATATAGTCACAGGCTTTTGATCTTTTGGAAACATGTTGGGTGTACTTTTCTTCACACAGATTTCCCAAAGAGGGCTTTCCTGGTCCCACTTACCATGTAGGAGCATGCTTCCCAGGAGGACTCATTTAACTTTTAATACTTAAATTAAGGGATGGTTGGAGTATCTTCCCTGTTCTCTGAGCTCTTCAGAAAGCTCCCAGGAGTTCAACATATACTAGAATAGATAGTGTGCACAGACAGGAATTTCTATTATTCATATCAGGCAGTGTAGACTGTTGGTTAAGAGCATGGATCCTGGATCAAAGTTTGAATCCTGGATCCATTACTGATTCACAGTGCGACATTGGTCATTTGCTTAGCTTGTTTACACCTTAGTTTCCTCAACTATAAAATTGGGAAAATTATAGTAACTATCTCATAGGGCTTTTGTGCTATATATATAAGCTATTATTATTTTAAATAATATTTTTAAATGAATCCTCATTTGGGAAGTAGCACCCATGACAATATGGCCACATTTGTTATCTTTCTTTTCTGGAAGGGGGAAAATAAATAAATGACAAAAATAAGGCAATATGGTCAGATTATACTGTGAGCCTTCTGAAAGAAGAATTTGCATTTCATTTCTATAACTTCAGTACTTGTCTCAGTTCCTGACACATGGCAGGAACTTAATGAATAAATGATTATTTGGGGAATCAAATTGATTTTTCTCACCTGAATAGCGTAAAAGCCCCCCAAACAAAAATGGCAAGGTCTCTAAGAGTTGTGCGGGATCATTAGCTCACTGAAGTGTTGGAGTCTTTCAAGGGGAGTGAGTTACAGATGCATCCTGGGAGATCCATGTCAAGACTGACCATTCCACACATATATGTTGATTTGTTCCAACAAACAACTATGGCTTCTTTCCTCCTTGCCAGGGTGTATGTTCTTCACTTGCTCTTACAACGGGTTTTATCTTGATTCTGTTCAGCATTTTAGAACCCGGGGCTCCAAATGGTCCAAAACATGAAAAAGAGAAGAAGGAGAGAAGAATCTTAAACATTCTCTGCTGTTACCTTCTGAGTTTATTCATTCTGGTTGCAAAGAAATGATTTCATTGAAGAGACTTCAGGGATCAGGTCCCTAAAAGGCAATTAAATCCTACTACTGAACTAAAGCTGTACATTCTTCTGGGAGTGTTATTTCTAAGTCATTAAAATACAAGTAGATTTTGTCTACTAATGCCAATACTTCATTAGTGACAATATGATAAAACTTTTGACTAACACCCTCAACTCCACTTTTGCTCTTAAGTTACCAGGGAGCAGAACCAACTCTAGGGTGATTACTCAGAGTCCTATGTTTCTTGGGAGGGTTTCCAATACAGTGACTCAGAATGTAATGAATGAATAGGAAAGGGGGAATGGCCACAATTTATTGGGATGCTATGAAAGCTTCAATTAAGCATTCAGGTAAATAATGTTAACAGTGTTTACTGGAGGTTTCCTCTTCCTCTTCACTTTATCCTAACTTCCCCCAGCCTATCCCAGCCATCTTTGACTTGAATAGTTTCTGGAAATCCCACTTTTTCCTAAAACTTTGCTGGATTAAATTTGAGGTGCCATACAAACTGTCACTGTCTAAATATAATCATCTTCTCATTCACTGTCCCATTGATTTACTTCATCTGTGCATGTACCTAATTATAATAGTATTATTTTATTGATTTCTTGCCGAGTTGTGGCCTGAATATATGATGTAATTGTTTATTATTTTTACATGTATCCTTCTTAAAATTTCCAACTTAGAGTTCAAGATATTGGGGCTAGGAATGAGGCATCTCAGCAAATGGTCTAGCTGAGTGCTACTCAAAATGTTTGCAATGACATAAGAACAGAATTGAGAGTAAACAGTAACTTTTAAAGTGATTTGACGTTGCCATAATATTTTCATTGTATTTTATAAAATATCAGGCTGTGACAGCTTGGAACTTTAAAAAAACAGCTGTGTTTTACCACAGATAGTTTAAGAAGTATTGGTTTAACACCTATTCATTTAAGCAGTTCTTATTGTGCATGTACTCTGTGCCAGGAATTATGCTAGGGAGACAGAGATGAATGAAACAAACTTCTTGTTCTCAGTAAACTTATGATCTAATTGGGGATAAACACTCCAAAACAACTGATTATAAAATAATATGGAAGAGGCTAAATTTAGGGTTGAACAAAATGTTATTAAGCAAAAGAAAATAGAATTAAGTCACCTATCCAGGGTTAAACAATGCAATGAGCTCTGGGGAAGGCTTCATTGAAGACATGACATTAGATCTGACCTTGAAGGATGACTGAGGTTTTGCCAGGCATGGAAGACAAGAAGGGCACTGCAGGCAGAGAGAACAGTGTATACAGTGGCATATACACATAAAAGGTAGAGAAAAAAGTATTGATTTCCTGGAGCATGGGGTCTGTGGAGATGAGGTAGAGAAGGAGGAAAAAGAGGTTAGCAGGGTCCTCAATTAATGTTGGCATATCCTATAGGCAATAGGGAGCCACTGCAAGTTTCTAATCTTGGAGGGGAATTGTAGAAGAAGGTTTAATATGATGAGATTTTTGCTTTAGAAAATCATTCTGGAGAAGTTTCTAGATTTGATGATGGCCATTCTGACTGGTGTGAGATGATATCTCATTGTAGTTTTGATTTGCACTTCTCTAATGATTAATGATGTTGAACATTCTTTCATGTGTTTGTTGGCAGTCTGTATATCTTCTTTGGAGAAATGTCTATTTAGGTCTTCTGCCCATTTTTGGATTGGGTTGTTTGTTTTTTTGTTATTGAGCTGCATGAGCTGCTTGTAAATTTTGGAGATTAATCCTTTGTCAGTTGCTTCATTTGCAAATATTTTCTCCCATTCTGAGGGTTGTCTTTTGGTCTTGTTTATGGTTTCCTTTGCTGTGCAAAAGCTTTGAAGTTTCATTAGGTCCCATTTGTTTATTTTTGTTTTTATTTCCATTTCTCTAGGAGGTGGGTCAAAAAGTTGATTGGATGGCTAGTTTAGAGAGAGACTGGACTAGGGAAAAATAGGAGCTTATTACAGTCATCCTGGTATGGGTTGAGTAAGCTGTGGACTAGGACAGATGCATTGAGGACAGAGAAGGGATGGATTTTGAAGACATTTCAGAGCAAGAAATAAGATTCAGTGAGTGAGTGGTCATTAAGGGTAAGTGAGGAGAAGATGTAGAGGCTAATTCTGAGGCTAATGAAAATACCATCATGTAGCATTTGTAACGTGCTTTTAACTTTTTAACATCTAACATCTATGATCTCATTTGATCTTCCAACCCTTCTGAGGTAGGTTAAAGAATATATTTTTCCCTGTTTGACAGATCCAGTCCAGAGAATTAAGTGATTCGCCCAGAGTTTCATAGCTCATTAATGGCAGAACCCAGACTAGAATCCAGACATCCTGACGCCTAATCATGTGCTTTTCTCACTCCATCGCGATGTTGCACTGAAAAAGTGTTTGACCTGCTGCTCACAGTTAATCGGAAACATTTGCTCTGCATATTACTAGCAGGGGGAAAAAAGAGGAGAGAAGGCACCCAGTGAGATGAGCACCAACTACTTTTGAGTCAATTGAAACTTCAGTATTAGTAATAATAACTGTATAATAACAGTAATAAAATAAATTAATGCTTATTGAGGGCTTACCGTGTCCCAGCCATAGTTCTCATCATTTTATATAAAATCAACTGATTTAATCCTCTTAACAACCTTATGAGATCAGTCCTATGATTGTCTTCCTGTTATAGATGAGGAAACTGAGGCAGAAAGTTGCCCAAGGTCATATAGCCAATAAGTGTCAAGGTCAGATGTTTTAGCTAGACAATCTGAAAACAGCATTTTTTCCTTTCTCTGTTCAGCAACAATCTTACCTTCTTCCTACTTTTCTTTTTCAAAGACTCCCTGAACCCATCATGCTCCCATCAGAAAGAGCATCTAGGCATCAGGAGAATTGTATTTTTTAAATTAAATTAAATTAAATTAATTTTTTATTGAGGTATAATTGACACATAACATTATATTAGTTTCAGATGTACACCATAATGATTTTATATGTGTATACAATGAGAAATTACCACCACCATAATTCTAGGAGAACTGTATTCTCTTCCCAGTCATATCGCTAACTGTTGACCTTGATATCACAGCCTTTCTACATCTTTTTATCACCTCTTAATGTCAGTTTCATAATATTAATAACAATATATGTTTGTTAATCTCATTAAATTATTTAGAAGATGATATGAGGTAATATATGTTCAAGAATAAGATAAACTGTAAAGTGTATAAAGTGCTTTATAATTTTAAGAACTAGGAAGATATAAATTCACATAGTAATATTGCTTGCATACACGTCTTTCTTCCCACCTAGACAATGAATTCTTTGAGGGGAAGGATCAAATATGCTTTTATTTGACCACTGCATCTCTGGCAATACCACAGTACCGGCTGTATAGTAGGTAGTTAATAAATGCATATTAATTGAATGATATATGTACAGATGCTTGAATGCATGGGTGAGAGAGCAACCTTGGAAGGCACTATTTAAGAAGCAAGTAGGCATTTCAATTCGTGGCGTCTTAGGCTCACGTGATCCAGACTTCACAATGACAGCTAACTATAGACTAACTATATATATATATACTGTCACTATATGCTTTGTCTCTTTATTGACTTGTTGGTACAGGCACAGCCTATAGACAGGGACTATAACTATAGGCCAGGGACTTTTCTAAGTGCTTTACATGAATTGAGTCATACAGTTCTTATAACCAAGCTATGAAGTCACATTCAACACATCCTTTTTAGCTCTCACCTGTATTGTAAAAGTGTGTAGACTTTGTAAACAGAGATTTAAATGGCTTCTGAGCATTCTTCTCTGAAACATCTACTTCAGTAACATCATTGGTAACAGTTTCCTACATAATATCCCTAAAACTTCCCAAGATTCCTGCGATTCCTGCAACTGTCTGAGGTTGTTGGCAATATTCCTTTACCTTCTCTCTCACAGCCCTTCCAAAGGCTTCATAGGCCTCTAATTCTGTTTATTAAATCCCTTCCTGCCTGATATAACTAGAGTGGTTGTGTCTACATGATCAAACTCTGAACACTACAGTTAGTGTTACAAGTACTATTAGCTCACTTAGGTGAAGAGATCAAAGCAGAGAGAGTAACTTGAAATAAAAGTGGTAGAATGAAAGTTTGAATCCAAAAAGTTTGGCTCCAGGGCCTGTGCTCTAAATAGTTATACTTCACTGCCTTTCCTCAAGTGAAATCCCAAATCCTGTGAATGGGGTGTGGCGTCTTTTTCCTAAATCCCTATTGGAAAATATCACTTGGAAACTATTTTTCAGTTTGCAGACTTTCTCCTCAATTTCTAACAGAACTATCTTAGTTTCAAACCAGTCTTTATTTGCTTTCCAGGGTGAAGCAAGGTAAGCTTCACTACCCAGCTGCCTAGGATGAGGTGCACAGTGGAATGCTTCTCACAATGCCTGTGAGTGATCAGGTGGAAGCGATAGTCAACCTTAGGAGTTTTCAACAATCAAGAATTGATTTCATTCCACAGCACCCTCATAGAGTTCATTTTTATATTTAAAATGAATTAATATCAATGTTGAATTAGATTGTCTTTGGGGTTTAGATGCCTAGAAACAGAATGTTAGTGCTGGAAGGGCCATAGCTATGTTAACTAGCTGTTATGTGTGTCTACTTTTCCAGTCAAAGCTAACATTTAAAGTCACGCAGATAGATCTATATATATTGATCTTGAGGAATGTCCATGATATATTGTCAAGTGGAAAAAGCAAGTTGCAGAGTAAATTGATGATATTATTCTATTTTTTTAAGAAAATATATATAACACCTAGATGCAGAATGTTAAGACTAGAGAGATCCTTGGGTAACAAAACACAACCTTCCTATTATATTGATGAGCAAATCTGAGGGCCAAAGAGTGCTATAACTAAGGTCACACAGCTAGTTAGTAGCAGAATCAATTCTGCAGCCCTATCTCCAAACTCCACTATGTCACTCTGTCTATAGGCTGTGCCTGTACCAACAAGTCAATAAAGAGACAAAGCATATATAGTGACAGAGCTACCATTTTGTAGTAGGGGCACCATTAACAAAAATATAATTCTCATTTTAAGCTGCAAATAGAGAGCTGTAATAAAGAGTAGAATATTTCTCCCCCCAAAAGCAGGGTCATTAAAATGAGTACTCTGCATATTTCTCCTAATTTCTGAATTTCTCTCTACTTGAAGGCTCTATTGTTTTCTCCTGTAAAATTTTATTGATTTCACCAATTTAACTTTATTTCACAATGTTAATTTGAAATGTTTTGCGTAATGTATGAAACTTGCCCTGGCACCTAGTACCTAGTTCCTGGTTGAAAGTAGAAAGTTAATATTTGTTGAATGAATAAATCAAAGATTTAAATCACTTGGATTTTTTTCTAAATATTTTTTATTTCTTGATATTAAAACATGGTTTCAGTGGCTGAGAATACCATAATTTAAAAAAATGTATAATAGATGGAATTTGAATGAATGTTGCATTTATTTGAAAATTATGCTATTTTGATAAGTGATTTACTCATTCTATTTTTTTTCTCATTGTTAACATGAGGGGTGGATTATGGTGACTTTTCTTACCAATTTTACAGAGATATTAGGAATACAGAATGAAATAATATATTTGAAAGAAGTTTAGAAAAAGAAAAAGAAAAAAATGAAACACTCTACACTAATGTAGGAAATGTCTATGATAAAATTTTCTCATGACTCTGAGGTTAAGTAGAGTAAGGGATTGTGCTTTTACAACAGGGTTTGCCTTCAGTAAAGTTGTAAAATTTCTGACATTTGTCTTCTGACCTTTTATTATACCATTCTTTGTCCTATTTTCCAATTTCAGTTATGCCTCGCCTCCTGCTAACAGTCATAGGAGATTCTCTTGCTGCTTAGGTCTCTTCTGTCAGTGAGGAAATGATTCTGATAAATTTATTTACCTTAAGTTGAGTAACTTAATGGGTGGCCGACCACTAATGTGTTATATGTAAAGAAAGAGTAAAAAAAATGCCTGTAACGGAAATTCAAGTCTCAGTAAGAATAATACTTTGGGGTGGGAGCACTTCCTGAAGCTTCTCATATAATGATCACCTACTCTACCAAGGGTAAAGTCAGACGTTTTAAACAGCTTTTTTCTATCAGTGAAGATGTAGCTGAATGTTATTTTAGAAGTTTAGAAGCAAAGAAGTCTTATGCCCTTTTTGCCATAACTTTCCTCATTGCCCCTTTAACATCCTTATTCCTCAGGCTATATATTAGGGGGTTCAGCATGTGTGTCAAAGCCCCATAAAACACTGAGATAAACTTGTCCTTGTCAGGGGATGACTTGGACTGCGGTTTCATATACATGGAAATGGCTGCCCCATAGAAGATTGCCACCACAGTCAAATGAGAACCACAGGTAGAAAAGGCCTTGAGCCTACCCTGGGCTGAGCGAATCCTTAGAACAGCAGTGGCAATTCGGACATAGGAGAGGAGAAAAAGCCCAAAGGGTAGGAGCAGGGAAAATACTTGTGATGAAGATCATAAGCTCATTGAGGCTGGTATCAGAACAAGCCAGCTTAAGAAGGGAGAGAATTTCACAGACAAAATGGTTGATGACATTAGCCCCACAGAAATGAAGTTGCAGGGATAAGATGAGCATGGCAGTGAGCACAAGTGATGCCCCCCATGAGGTAGCAGCCAGCCAAACACAAACTGAGCCATTCATGACCACAGAATAGCGCAGGGGATTGCTGATAGCAACCACACAATCATAGGCCATGACAGCCAACAGGAGGCACTCTGCTGTGGCCAAGACCAAGGAGACATTTATTTGGGTCAAACAATCGTGGGTAAGAGAGGTAGGGATGGGTAGAGAAACAATGCACCAAGGCCTGGGGCATGGAGACTGTTCCATTGCAAAGGTCTAAGAAAGACAGATTACTAAGGAAGAAGTACATTGGAGTGTGGAGGTGGGGGTCAACGTGGATAAGAAAGATGATCAGTCCATTCCCCAATAATGTTCTGAGGTAAGTTATCAGTACCAATGTGAAAAATGTGACTCTCCATTCAGGATAGTTAGAGATTCCAATAAGAAGAAACTCAAATACTGCTGTAGCGTTGTCCATGGCCATTCTTCCCACTTGCCACTATTCATTGGATGGGTGCCAATGTAGTTGCCTAATTTTACCTGAAAGAATGAGAATAAAGATGGAGGGATGGTATGAGAAAGTTGGAAATAACTAGGGTGTACAGGATCATTCTCGTTGTCCTCTTCAAAAGATAGAAGAATACAAATGAGATATCTATGATGGATACAGAGGCAAAGCTAAAAATCTACTCCCTCCCGTGGAAAACAGCAAATTCCCCATTCTTTTAAAATGGTTATATGAAAAGTTCTGCAACCCACTTTTGCCAGATACTTTTTAGTATCATTTTTTTTCCAAGTAAGAAGAGAGGAAAAGGAGGGCATCTTCCTGCTTCTCTCACTCGTTCTCCATTTTCAAAGACAAATCTATTCATAGAGATGGTTGAACCTCTGTCAGTTTGAGTTACTAATCTCCACCAAGAGGGTACCTTCTGATAGTCTTAGCTAAAATATTGCCTATTCTTGTGTCTGTCTGTCACTCCTAGATTGTTCATACCTCCATTTTCCCATTGTGCTAGTATCTACCACGGTGCTTGTCCTAGAGTCCTGCCAAGTATTATTTTTTAAAAATAAATTTATTTATTTATTTTTGGCTGCGTTGGGTCTTCGTTGCTGCACGCGGGCTTTCTCTAGTTGCGGCGAGCGGGGGCTACTCCTCATTGTGGTGTGCGAGCTTCTCATTGCAGTGGCTTCTCTTGTTGCGGAGCACAGGCTCTCGGCACGTGGGCTTCAGTAGTTGTGGCACGCGGGCTCTAGAGTGCAGGCTCAGTAGTTGTGGTGCACAGGCTTAGTTGCTCTGCGGCATGTAGGATCTTCCTGGAGCAGGGATCGAACCCATGTCACCTGCATTGGCAGGCAGATTCTTAACTACTGCACCACCAGGGAAGTCCCCAAATATTTCTTTGATTTAACCTGATATTATGTAAATATAATATGTCATGGAACCCTTGAGGTCTATGAAAACCCTCTGCTAATGTCTGTGGTTGGAGTTACATTTCCAGGTCCTCTGGTGTTTTCCGTGTTGTGATTGCTGAGCCCCAGTTAGCAATGTGAAAATCTAATGTGATGTTTCTAAAAGTATGAGTGGTAAGGAGTGACCAGCCTACCTGAAAAGTCACTCTCTTCTCACCCTCATTGCTCTCTTTTCCCTCACGCTGCTTAATTTTCCTTACAGCACATTCCAATATTTGAAACTACATTAATGATTTGATTGTTTATTACTTCAGCGGTCCCCAACCTTTTTGGCACCAGGGACCGGTTTCCTGGAAGACAGTTTTTCCTCGGATGGGGCGGGGTGTGCGGGGGGATGGTTCAGGCAGTAATGCGAGCGAAGGTTCAGGTGGTAATGCGAACGATGGGGAGCGATGGGGAGCAGCAGATGAAGCTTCACTTGCTCGCCCGCCGCTCACCTCCTGCTGTGTGGCCCGGTTCCTAGCAGGCCAGCAGACCGGTACCGGTCTGCAGCCCAGGGGTTGGGGACTCCTGTATTACTCGATTACTTGTCTCCCACTCGAATGTAAATTTATTGAGAACAGAACCTTGTCTGCTTTGTTTACTGGCTTATCCCTAGTATTTAGAACAGTGCCTGGGGCATCATAAGGAACTGATATCGAATGAATAAATGAACGTATAAAGTCCTGGGCTGTTACAGATATTATTCAGAATTTAACTACTCCTCTTGCCACCTGCACTGCCATCCCTTATTCCAAGTCATTATCATTATTCACCTGGATTTTGTCAATAACTTCCTTATTGGTTCCCCTGTTTCTGGCTTTGCCTCCATTCAGTTCAAATGATTCAGTTATGTCGTAAGTTAGATCAGGTTACTCTTACATTAAAAAATTTCAATAGCTTCTCATTTCAACCTAATTAAACACCAACCTCCTTACTATGACCTATCAGGCACTACATGGTTTGCCTCCTCTTTACCTCTCTGACCTCTGTTCCTACTACTCTTTTCCTTGCTCACTTTGTTCTAGTCACACTGGCCTCTTCACTGTTCCTTAAACACTCATGGCACGTCCCTTTCTCAGAGCCTTTGATCTCTTTGATCTCGCTGCTCCATATTTCTGAAACCAAGATCCTTGTATGGCTTACCTTCTCACTTCTCTCAGGTCTTTACTCACAATGCATCTTTTTAGTCAGTTCTTCTTTGGCCACCCTGTCTAAAAGCTCATCTCTAGCCCTTGGCATTTTATGTTCCCCTTTCCAGTTCTCTTTAGAATTATTATTTCTAGCATCTTGTATATTTTATCTATTAGTTATGTTTATTGATTGTTTCTCTTAACTAGAATGCATACTCAGTGAAGTCACTGCTGTATGCCCAAAACCTAGAATGGTGCCTGCTGCATGGAAGGTGCTTAAGAATTATTTGCTGAATGAATGTGTGAATGGAACTCTTTAGCTTTTCCACATTGAAAGACAGCCTCTCTTTTTCCATCTGCCTCTTCCCTAGATATTGCTGTTTATATGGCAAGCACCCCCTAATGTGTATGTGCTCCTTCATGAGATTAACTCTCCCTTTTCTTCTAATCCCTTCCTTGAAGCTTCTGCTACTCACTGGCTATTTCTCTGGATAAGTTTCTTCCCCTCATTGGCTTAGATTTTTATTTGCAATCGAGTTAAACTAAGTGATCTCTAAGAGCCCTTCTAGCTCTAACATGCTAGGATTCTCTGATTTCCTTCAATTAAAAGGAAGACAAAACAAAACTTAACACTCCTCAGAATATGAGGAATCTACTACATTTTCCTCCATTGTTGGCAATTCTTGTGGGCTACAGAAGGGGTTTACTAAGGGATGAAGTTTCTCTAACCATCTTTGAAATGGGAGACTCGCTTGTCCTTAAAAGTCTTTAGCAAAGAAGATTCTACAATTCCCCCACTTCCCTGTCCTGGAGTCCAAGTAACCTGTCCCTGTGTCTAGTTCTCTACTTTGTTCAGCCTCTCAGACAGGCTAAGTACATGAGAATGGTAAATTTATGGAAGTGAAAGTATATGCCACTTGTGAAGTGTCAAACACATGTAAGGGAGGGAGAAGATAGTAATCTGCCTTCACAGGAGTGTCCTCAGATCTTGAGAGACCTAGTGAGATAATCATTTCCACAGAGGGAAAATGCAGAAAGATGAGAGTCACATGGCTATATGAAACAATGCACTGAAGCCTGTTATATTTTAAGTTAGTACAGTCATACCTTAAATTTCTTTGTGGTCTATGTTTAACTCCCAATTACCTATATATGGGCCATTCTAAAAAGATGATGGACAAGCTGCAGATGGGAGGATGAGATAGAAGTAGATGGCTGATTATTATGCCATTTAAAAGTCTCTGTTGCTCCTAGAACTCTATAAAGCACACTGATTTTGCTGTTAAATATTGATAAATAAATGTTTTCCCTCCTTATATGAACCTATAATTCTTAATGACCAGCAGGATGTATTTTATTTCTCTGGTATTGAGGTATTATTTATAGAGTCTATCCCTCAGTCTTTCATGAGCCTAGTTGAATAAATTGATGAGCGATTTGATTAAAAATTGGTGATCTGTCTATGGTTGCGGGAAGACTTGTTTTTAATGGCGTTAAGCTTACTGATAGAGATTGGGATCGAACCCGTGACCTTGCCTCCATTAGTACTGTGTCTGAACCTATGGAATTAAAATTGATGACAACTTCCCTTTCACACTTAAAGGCTACTCAGCATCTAAACTGAGGGACCTATTTATCATTTAGTCTGGGCCCTGCTCTCCAAGGCAGTGCTGATTGTCTCATCCTAAAATTATCGTTAAAAGATTCCTGGAAAACTGGGCTTAGAATGTTTCCCATCTTAGTCTTGTTGCCTGCAATTATTTATATAGCCTAACTTTTCTTTCAGCTAACAGCTGCCCTCTTGCCTTCCTGGAGGTTGCCCATGTCTGATAAATGGTTAGAGGTTAAAAAAAAAGTGGGAGGGGGAATGAAAGAAACTGGAACATTTTCCTGTTACTGACTTACCATTGGAGGTTCCTCTCAAGTACCAGTAGGTGGAGCAGAATGAGACTGCTGAAAATACCAAGTTTCCAACAGTTGTCAGGTTTGGAACATGACGATCTCCCTGCAAACTCTCCTGGTGAGATTTCAAAAGCCTTCCCAGCTTCTCAAACTCTCAAATGCCTGGAAACCTTTGAAGAAAAAAATTATTTTTTTGGTTAGATCAAATTACAATTGCCAAAAACTTTAATGTGCAGCCCTTGGTGATGGTATCTGATTAAATCATTTAATTTCTTAGGCAAACATTTCTTTCACTGACCTTTGACTCATGTACATCTTTGTTCTATCTTCCCTAGAAAAGTTATAACAAGGACGATTGAGGTCATTTGAATACTTTGCATCAAGACCCTTAGGTTATTTCAATTTTCGACCTGCTAGATTAGACACCTTTTGCCTCTTGGCAATATTTATCTATCTGTTATCTTATCTTGATGAACTGGGACACAATTAAACCAAATTGTCACTTTCTTTAAAAAGAGGGAAATGATAATAAAACATGCTGCATCCAGGGCTTTAAACTAAATTGGATGATTTCAAGGAAGTGTCCTGGGCTCTGTGTATACCCTACCCAGTTTCCTACTCTTTCTCCACTACCTATTTTCAGTGCCAGAGTGTGAAAGTATACAACCTGAAGACTCCAAGGTCCTGAGCATCCCTCGGTCAGCAAAAAGATCTAATGACAGTTACTCTACCCACTAAGGCTGGACAATAGACTCAGACATTTCAAAAGCATTAAACTGGGGTTGAAGCGCAAAGCTGTTTGGTTACCCCTCACTTGTCCAGAAAATATAACTACCAGAACCTGCCTTTCATTGAGCAGTTTGGTTTTTAGAAATTGTGCCGTTCCTCCCCTTCTCTTGATCTAGGTTAAGAATCCATCGATGTATGTTT
Source organism: Lagenorhynchus albirostris (assembly GCF_949774975.1). Taxonomy (NCBI): domain Eukaryota; kingdom Metazoa; phylum Chordata; class Mammalia; order Artiodactyla; family Delphinidae; genus Lagenorhynchus; species Lagenorhynchus albirostris. The sequence continues at coordinate 18,797,582 of NC_083116.1, forward strand.
ACCCGGAAGCTGTCACCAGAGCTCTATCTCTGGGAGCATACTTTGCTCTGAACTAAATCTATAAATCCTACATCATCAGCATACTTATGATGTCTGGGGTTTGATTCTCTTCCAGATTCAATTCCAAATGCAGGGAGAAAGTTGATGAGCTGCTCAGTAACTTAAATAACTTGAAGTTCCAAAGTGCTACCAGACCATTTATCTCACGAGTACAGTTCAAAGTTTCTGGTCTTCAGCAGAAAGAAATAATTAGCTTGTGAGAGCTTCAGGGACCTCATCCCAAACAGGCAATTAAATTTTGCCAAACCAGAGCTGTTTGAAAAAAAAGTAGTATTTTGTGTAGGGAAAAGAAATAAAGAAAGAGAAAGGAGACTTTTGAGACCATGAGACTTCTGTATACCACTGTTGGGCTTTCCAGAGAACTAAGAAATAATTCTCTTTTATTTTGGTCCATAGTCTCTTCACATTCTTTCAGTATTAAATTGGTGTCGTGACAGAGCCTGCAGCTGGTAGAGAAATGTCTATCAGGGGACAGCTGGGATAGAGAGTGCACAACAGAGTGCATGTGTTATTGATTCCCACGTTGAAATAGCCCTTATGTTTGCCTTTCCATTCCCACTTCCACCACCCCAGCCTGCTCAAAGAGCTTCCATGGGAGCTTTTTTTCAACTGTATCAAGTCTGTATTCCTTCATCTGACATGCGAGGCCAACTGTGGCAGTTCCTCATCTATCATTTAACATTCATTTGTTCACGCATTTACACATTAATATATTTATTCTACAAATACTTAATGAGTACCCACTATGTGTTAGGCAATGTGCTTTGCATTGAGGATACAACGGAGCAAAAAAAAATTCTGACACAGTTCCCACTTTCATGGAGCTTACTGTCTGGTAGGGAAAACTGACATTAACCAAACTATCAAGAATATAAATACGCACCTGTGGTAAGTGCTATGCAGAAAAGCTACTTGGTGGTATTTGTTATTGATTCCCACATCCACCTCTGTCTCCTACGACTGCTCAACAAGTTCTCTCCACTTAAGTCTGGTTACTTTCTCCATTGCTCCATGAGTGCTCACCCCTGCTCCTTCTACACCAATAATCCTGATGTTATACCAACTTGGAAAGCAAAATAGTACCTAATCCATCTTTCAACACTAAACCCAGTTTTTGGCTCTTTTGTTACATAGTTCTCTATGTTATCTGATTCTTCAGGTATATCATAGGTAACCAGAAGCCAGATACTTGTTTTTCTACTTGTTTAGGACTTTTTATGGTAGTGCCAGTAGATAATAGGGTAGTGGGAAGCAGTCTGAGGTAGTCTTTATGGCTGTGTACCCAGGGTCTTGCTAATTATGTGACCTTGTTCAAGTAATACAAATAATCTGAGCCTAATTTTCCTTTTTTTAGGAAATGAGTAAATACATGGATATGCTTTTTTTGGTCCAAATTATTTTATTTAGTTATTTATGTTTTAACATTTTATTGGAGTATAATTGCTTTACAATGGTGTGTTAGTTTCTGCTTTATAACAAAGTGAATCAGTTATACACACATATATGTTCCCATATTTCTTCCCTCTTGCGTCTCCCTACCTACCACCCTCCCTATCCCACCCCTCCAGGTGGTCACAAAGCACCGAGCTGATCTCCCTGTGCTATGCGGCTGCTTCCCACTAGCTATCTATTTTATGTTTGGTAGTGTATATATGTCCATGCCACACTCTCACTTTGTCACAGCTTACCCTTCCCCCTCCCCATTTCCTCAAGTCCATTCTCTAGTAGGTCTGTGTCTTTATTCACGTCTTACATATAGGTTCTTCATGACATTTTTTTTCTTAGATTCCATATATATGTGTTAGCATACAGTATTTGTCTTTCTCTTTCTGGCTTACTTCATTCTATTTGATAGACTCTAAGACCATCCACCTCACTACAAATAACTCAATTTCGTTTATTTTTATGGCTGAGTAATATTCCATTGTATATATGTGCCACATCTTCTTTATCCATTCATCCGATGATGGACACTTAGGTTTCTTCCATCTCCTGGCTATTGTAAATAGAGCTGCAATGAACATTTTGGTACATGACTCTTTTTGAATTATGGTTTTCTCAGGGTATATGCCCAGTAGTGGGATTGCTGGGTCATATGGTAGTTCTATTTGTAGTTTTGTAAGGAACCTCCATACTGTTCTCGATAGTGGCTGTATCAATTTACATTCTCACCAGCAGTTCAACAGTGTTCCCTTTTCTCCACACCCTCTCCAGCATTTATTGTTTCTAGATTTTTTGATGATGGCCATTCTGACTGGTGTGAGATGATATCTCATCGAAGTTTTGATTTGCATTTCTTTAATGATTAATGATGTTGAGCATTCTTTCATGTGTTTGTTGGCAATCTGTATATCTTCTTTGGAGGAATGTCTATTTAGGTCTTCTGCCCATTTTTGGATTGGGCTGTTTGTTTTTTTGTTACTGAGCTACATGAGCTGCTTGTAAATTCTGGAGATTAATCCTTTGTCAGTTGCTTCATTTGTAAATATTTTCTCCCATTCTGAGGGTTGTCTTTTGGTCTTGTTTATGGTTTCCTTTGCTGTGCAAAAGCTTTTAAGTTTCATTAGGTCCCATTCGTTTATTTTTGTTTTTATTTCCATTTCTCTAGGAGGTGGGTCAAAAGGACCTTGCTGTGATTTATGTCCTAGAGTGTTCTGCCTATGTTTTCCTTTAAGAGTTTGTTTCTGGCCTTACATTTAGGTCTTTAATCCATTTTGAGCTTATTTTTGTGTATGGTGTTAGGGAGTGTTCTAATCTCATACTTTTAAATGTACCTGTCCAGTTTTCCCAGCACCACTTATTGAAGAGGCTGTCCTTTCTCCACTGTACATTCCTGCCTCATTTATCAAAGATAAGGTGACCATATGTGCGTGGGTTTATCTCTGGGCTTGCTATCCTATTCCATTGACCTATATTTCTGTTTTTGTGCTAGTACCATACTGTTTTGATTACTATAGATTTGTAGTACAATCTGAAGTCAGGGAGCCTGATTGCTCCAGCTCCATTTTTCATTTTCAACATTGCTTTGGCTATTCGGGGTCTTTTGTGTTTCCATACAAATTGTGAAATTTTTTGTTCTAGTTCTGTGAAAAATGCCAGTGGTAGTTTGATAGGGATTGCATTGAATCTGTAGATTGCTTTGGGTAGTAGAATCATTTTCACAATGTTGATTCTTTCAATCCAAGAACATGGTATATTTCTCCATCTATTTGTATCATATTTAATTTCTTCCATCAGTGTCTTATACTTTTATGCATACTGGTCTTTTGTCTCCTTAGGTAGGTTTATTTGCAGATATTTTATTCTTTTTATTGCAATGATAAATGGGAGTGTTTTCTTGATTTCACTTTCAGATTTTTCATCATTAGTGTATAGGAATGCCAGAGAGTTCTGTGCATTAATTTTGTATCCTGCTACTTTACCAAAGTCATTGATTAGCTCTAGTAGTTTTCTGGTAGCATCTTTAGGATTCTCTATGTATAGTATCATGTCATCTGCAAAAGGTGACAGCTTTACTTCTTCTTTTCCGATTTGGATTCCTTTTATTTCCTTTTCTTCTCTGATTGCTGTGGCTAAAACTTCCAAAACAATGTTGGGTAATAGTAGTGAGAGTGGGCAACCTTGTCTTGTTCCTGATCTTAGTGGAAATGGTTTCAGTTTTTCACCATTGAGGATGATGTTGGCTGTGGGTTTGTCATATATGGCCTATATTATGTTGCGGAAAATTCCCTCTATGCCTACTTTCTGTAGGGTTTTTATCATAAATGGGTGTTGAATTTTGTTGAAAGCTTTCTCTACATCTATTGAGATGATCATATGGTTTTCTTCTTCAGTTTTTTAATATGGTGTATCATGTTGATTCATTAGCGTATATTGTAGAACCCTTGCATTCCTGGAATAAACCCCACTTGATCATGGTGTATGATCCGTTTAATGTGCTGTTGGATTCTGTTTGCTAGTATTTTGTTGAGGATTTTTGCATCTGTGTTCATCAGTGATATTGGCCTGTAGTTTTCTTTCTTTGTGACATCTTTGTCTGGTTTTGGTATCAGGGTGATGGTGGCCTCGTCAATTAGTTTGGGAGTGTGTTTCCCTCTGGTATATTTTGGAAGACTTTGAGAAAGATAGGTATTAGCTCTTCTCTAATTGTTTGATAGAATTCATTGGTGAAACCGTCTGGTCCTGGGCTTTTGTTTGTTGGAAGATTTTAAATCACAGCTTCAATTTCAGTGCTTGTGATTGGTCTGTTCATAGTTTCCATTTCTTCCTGATTCAGTCTTTGCAGGTTGTGCATTTCTAAGAAGTTGACCATTTCTTCCAGGTTGTCCATTTTATTGGCATAGAGTTGCTTGTAGTAATCTCTTATGATCTTTTGTATTTCTGCAGTGTCAGTTGTTACTTCTCCTTTTTCATTTCTCATTCTATTGATTTGAGTCTTCTCCCTTTTTTTCTTGATGAGTCTGGCTAATGGTTTATCACTTTTGTTTATCTTCTCAAAGAACCTGCTTTTAGTTTTATTGATCTTTGCTATTGTTTACTTCATTTCTCTTTCATTTATTTCTGATCTGATCTTTATGATTTCTTTCCTTCTGCTAACTTTGGGTTTTTTTTTCTTCTTTGTCTAATTGCTTTAGGTGCAAGGGTAGGTGGTTTATTCGTGATGTTTCGTGTTTCTTAAGGTAGGATTGTGTTGCTCTAAACTTCCCTCTTAGAACTGCTTTTGCTGCATTGCATAGGTTTTGGGTCTTCATGTCTCCAGTGTCATTTGTTTCTAGGTACTTTTTGATTTCCTCTTTGATTTCTTCAGTGATCACTTTGTTATTAAGTAGTGTACTGTTTAGCCTCCATGTGTTTGTATTTTTTACAGATCTTTTCCTGTAATTGATATCTAGTCTCATAGCGTTGTGGTCGGAAAAGATACTTGATACAATTTCAATTTTCTTAAATTTACCAAGGCTTGATTTGTGACGCAAGATATGATCTATCCTGGAGAATATTCGATGAGCACTTGAGAAAAATGTGTATTCTGCTGTTTTTGGATGGAATGTCCTATAAATATCAATTAAGTCCATCTTGTTTAATGTATCATTTAAAGCTTGTGTTTCTTTATTTATTTTCATTTTGGATGATCTGTCCATGGGTGAAAGTGGGGTGTTAATGTCCATTACTATGAATGTGTTACTGTCTGTTTCTCCTTTTATGGCTGTTAGTATTTGCCGTATGTATTGAGGTGCTCCTATGTTGGGTTCATAAATATTTACAATTGTTATGTCTTCTTCTTGGATCAATCCCTTGGTCATTATGTAGTGTCCTTCTTTTTCTCTTGTAATAGTCTTTATTTTAAAGTCTATTTTGTCTGATATGAGAATTGCTCCTCCAGCTTTCTTTTGATTTCCATTTGCACAGAATGTCTTTTTCCATCCCCTCAGTTTCAGTCTATATATGTCCCTAGGTCTGAAGTGGGTCTCTTGTAGACAGCATATATGTGGGTCTTGTTTTTGTATCCATTCAGCCAGTCTGTGTCTTTTGGTGGGAGCATTTAGTCCATTTACATTTAAGGTAATTATCGATATATATGTTCCTATTCCCAGTTTCTTAATTGTTTTGGGTTTGTTATTGTAGGTCTTTTTCTTCTCTTGTGTTTCTTGCCTAGAGAAGTTCTTTTAGCATTTGATGTAAAGCTGGTTTGGTGGTCCTGAACTCTCTTAGCTTTTGCTTGTCTGTAAAGGTTTTAATTTCTCCATAAAATCTGAATGAGATCCTTGCTTTGTAGAGTAATCTTGGTTGTAGGTTTTTCTCCTTCATCACTTTAAATATGTCCTGCCACTCCCTCCTGGTTTGCAGAGTTTCTGCTGATAGATCAGCTGTTAGCCTTATTGTGATTCCCTTGTGTGTTATTTGTTGTTTTTTCCTTGCTGTTTTTAATATGTTTTCTTTGTATTTAATTTTTGATAGTTTGATTAACATGTGTCTTGGCATATTTCTCCTTGGATTTATCCTGTATGGGACTCTCTGTGCTTCCTGGACTTGATTAACTATTTCCTTTCCCATATGAGGGAAGTTTTCAACTATAATCTCTTCAAATGTTTTCTCAGTCCCTTTCTTTTTCTCTTCTTCTTCTGGGACCCCTATAATTCGAATGTTGGTGCATTTAATGTTGTCCCAGAGGTCTCTGAGACTGTCCCCAGTTCTTTTCATTCTTTTTTCTGCTCTACAGTAGTTATTTCCACTATTTTGTCTTCCAGGTCACTTATCTGTTCTTCTGCCTCAGTTATTCTGCTATTGATCCCACCTAGAGTATTTTTAATTTCATTTATTGTGTTGTTCATCGTTGCTTGTTTCCTCGTTAGTTCTTCTAGGTCCTTGTTAAATGTTTCTTGCATTTTCTCTGTTCTATTTCCAAGATTTTGTATCATCTTTACTATCATTATTCTGAATTCTTTTTCAGGTAGACTGCCTATTTCCTCTTCGTTTGTCAGGTCTGGTGGGTTTTTACCTTGCTCCTTCATCTGCTGTTTTTCTGTCTTCTCATTTTGCTTATCTTACTGTTTTTGGGGTATCCTTTTTGCAGGCTACAGGTTCGTAGTTTCTGTTGTTTTTGGTGTCTGTCCCCAGTGGCTAAGGTTGGTTCAGTGGGTTGTGTAGGATTCCTGGTGGAGGGGACTAGTGCCTGTGTTCTGGTGGATGAGGGTGGATCTTGTCTTTCTGGTGGGCAGGTCCATGTCTGATGGTGTGTTTTGGGGTGTCTGTGGCCTTATTATGATTTTAGGCAGCCTCTCTGGTAATGGGTGGGGTTTGTTCCTGTCTTTCTAGCTGTTTGGCATAGGGTGTCCAGCACTGTAGCTTGCTGGTCGTTGAGTGAAGCCTGGTCTTGGCGTTGAGATGGAGATCTCTGGGAGATTTTCGCCATTTGATATTACGTGGAGCTTGGAAGTCTCTTGTGGACCAGTGTCCTGACGTTGGCTCTCCCACCTCAGAGGCACAGCACTGACTCCTGGCTGGACCACCAAGCGCCTTTCATCCACGTGGCTCAGAATGAAAAGGAGAAAAAGTAGAAAGAAAGAAAGATATAGGATAAAATAAAATAAAATAAGGTAAGATAAAAAACTTAAGTTATGAAAATAAGAAATAAAAAATAATTATTAAGAAAAAAAATTTTTTTAAAGAAAAAGAAAAGCGGTCGGACAGAACCCTAGGAAAAATGGAGAAAGCAAAGCTATACAGAGAAAATCTCACACAGAAGCATACACATACACACAAAAAGTGGAAAAGAGGAAAAATAATATATCTTTTTCTCAAAGTCCACTTCCTCAACTTGGGATGATTCGTTGGCTATTCAGGTATTGCACAGATGCAGGGTACATCAAGTTGATTGTGGATATTTAAACCGCTGCTCCTGAGGCTGCTGGGAGAGACTTCCCTTTCTCTTCTTTGTTCTCACAGCTCCAGGGGTTCAGCTTTGGATTTGGCCCCGCCTCTGCGTGTAGGTCGCCAGAGGGCGTCTGTTCTTCACTCTGACAGGACGGGGTTAAAGGAGCCGCTGATTCGCGGGCTGTGGCTCACTCAGGCCAGGGGGAGGGAGGGGCACGGATCCGGGACGAGCCTGCGTAGGCAGAAACCGGCGTGACGTTGCACCAGCCTGAGGCACGGCATGCATTCTCCCGGGGAAGTTGTCCCTGGATACGGGACCCTGGCAGTGGCGGGCTGCACAGGCTTCTGGGAGGGGAGGTGTGCAGAGTGACCTGTGCTTGCACACAGGCTTCTTGGTGGCGGCAGCAGCAGCCTTAGCGTCTCATGCCCGTCTCTGTGGTCCGCGCTTTTAGCCGCGGTCGCGCCCGTCTCTGCAGCTCCTTTAAGCAGTGCTCTTAATCCCCTCTCCTCGCGCACCAGGAAACAAAGAGGGAAGAAAAAGTCTTTTGCCTCTTTGGCAGGTCCAGACTTTTTCCCGGCCTCCCTCCCGTCTAGCCGTGGTGCACTAACCCCATCAGGCAGTGTTCACGCCGCCAACCCCAGTCCTCTCCCTGGGATCTTACCTCCAAAGCCCGAGCCTCAGCCCCCAGCCACCCCCTTCCCCGCCCCCCCGCCGGTGGGTGAGCAGACAAGCCTATCGGGCTGGTGAGTGCCGGTCGGCCCTGATTCTCTGTGCGGGAGTCTCTCCGCTTTGCCCTCCGCATCCCTGTTGCTGCGCTCTCCTCTGCGGCTCTGAAGCTTTCCCCCTCCGCCACCCGCAGTCTCTGCCCGAGAAGGGGCTTCCTAGTGTGTGGAAACCTTTCCTCCTTCACAGCTCCCTCCCGCTGGTGCAGGTACCGTCCCTATTCTTTTGTCTCTGTTTATTCTTTTTTCTTTTGCCCTTCGCAGGTATGTGGGGGGTTTCTTGCCTTTGGGAGGTCTGAGGTCTTCTGCCAGCATTCAGTGGGTGTTCTGTAGGAGTTGTTCCACGTGTAGATGTATTTCTGGTGAATCTGTTGGGAGGAAGGTGATCTCCGCGTCTTACTCTTCTGCCATCTTACTCCTCCCCCCTAGGTACGATGATTCTGGCCCGCCGTCCCCACGACTGTCGTGACTTCGGCCGCCGGGGCCCCTCCAGAGCTGGCAGCCTCAGTGAGGCCGCCCTCTCCTCGGGCTCCGGGGCAGTCCCGTGACGGTGGAGGGAAGAGACCCCGAGCCGGGAGTTCCAGCTCTGTGGAAACGCCCATGGATATGCTTATAATAGTGCCTGGCACATGGTAAGTTTCAATAAATATTATCATTGTTAGCTATTTTTGCTTCTCCAAAAATAAATTGGTTCCTATATTTTATAAATGAGAAAATTGTAGCCTAAAACAATGAAGTGAATTGACTAAAGGTCACACAATTAATTAGAGACAGAGATGGATAGGAAACTCAGGGTTTATTGCTTCCAGGTCACTGACTTTTAGAAATTATCCATATGGTCTGTTGCTTGATGCTTGCTTTGAGGGCAAATGTATCAAAGCTGGTACTGAGCAGGATTTTGTCCAGGTCTTTGGGTAACTCAGAGTGACATGATATTGTTACCTCTTTATTGAAACATCTATCTTTAGCTGGAGCTTGTTTCCCTGCCCATTAGAAAACAGTAACATTTAGGATAAAGAATGAGTTCTTATGAGTGTACTTAACTTCAGTCAGCCTTATAACCACTGAATGCATCCCTAATGTGTCATTTCTCAAATTAGATAAAAGGGAGGACCTAACGAATGAGTGGACACCTTACAAGCTGCCTGACTTTGGGCAAGTCACTTCAACTTTCTGGGGCTCAGTTTTTTTTTTTTTACTGTACAGACCATTTCTAAGGCCCATTCTAGTTATGACATCCTTGGTTCTAGAGAAACTGTTCCTATTCAAAGCATTCTTTTTTGATAGTGTGTGATAAATATCTTTCCTGTATATGGAAGACAGCTAAGGAAGTTATGTTAAGTCCTAGTAAAAGGGTGTCAGGAAAGACCTGGGTTAAGGTAAAAAAAAGGAAACATTTGTGGATTCTGTAGCTTAGTGTAGGGAGGTATCCTAACAGTCAAATGAAGCCCTTCAAAGACTGAACAGCAGGGGTTACTGTGGGCAAAGGGAAAGAGGCAGGGGTTGCGGACTAAGCTGGTGGGAATACATTTCTCTGTTTCGGAAAGATTGTGACTAGCAGAAGACCTCTTCAGTAACTCTGCTTCTGATGCACTCTTGAAAGATCCTCAATCAGAGGATGAGCAAAAGAAAGGGTGTGTAGTGTTTTCCAAATGGCTGACTGTAGTATAAGCAATTCCTCATCATAGTCTTTGGGTGCCTGTATGAAATTATGCACAAAATTATAATCTTCATTTAGCAAGTAACAATTCTGCCTTCACCTTTTCCTTTATGTTACGAGGTAGACCTGAACCATGTGTTAGCAGAAAAAAAGGGAGATGAGGTTCCAGAGGACTGACTAGCCAAACAACTCATAATAGTCTTTAAACAGATTTATAAGGAAATTTGTCTTAACATTGCAATATGATGTGCTCATCTTCAATTGAAAAAATGTTCTTCCCACCTGTGATTCTTTGAGGTTGATCCCAGACAAAAAGAGCACATCTTTTTCTTTTTTAAAAATTCACGCTAAATATTTATTTCTTGTAATTGCACAATACCCAAGTGCGTCTCTGTATTTGGCCCTTGCTGTCAAATACAAAGGCAAGAATTTGCCTTTGAAAACTAGGGATCAGTAAAAGAAGAAATATAAGAAAAACACCTTAATGAATGATCACTAAAGGGAACCCACAACACTGCCTTATTAACTTTGAAAATATCTGTGAATACCTGATTGAAAAAACAAATTAAGGTTTGAGACAAATGTCCCATCTTGCCTATGACAATACATTGGTAACAATATAAGCTATAAGTTTAGAATAAAGGAAGGGAACCCTAATTAATGTAACATGCAGTAAGATTATTAAATGCTTTATCCCAGGTCCAGCAGTGCTAGGGTACAGCAGGTACCCCATAAATATTTGTTGAAATAAAGAATGAATCAATGAATGCCTCCTTCTAGAGGTGGTTCAGACTAAATACTGTAAAGTCATTCTTTCCCTCCAAATTCAAATATTTTCCATTTGAAACATATTAAAGAAAAGGGCTATGGTGTGACTACTAAGGGTCTAGGGTTTTAACTTTTGAATGGTTTATAAAGGAACTTACAGAACACTTCTAACAGCTTTGTGTCTGGAGGTTTGTCCAGGCTCAGGAGGCATGATTAGCCTCAGTGCATTGTTCAAAGTTGAGCAATTAAAAATTATTTCTTACAAACCCCAAAAGATGCCACACTGGGCATTGTTAAGAAGTTGGCAGACCTGGCAGTTAACGTCACCTGAAACTTCCAGCTGTATGATGACATACTAATTGTAAACAATGGGGAAAATGTAGAACTCTTCCTCAAGATGAGAGTGAAGAAACTTTGAAGGCTTAAAAGCAAGAAAAAAATGTTCTGTATGAACAGAAGCCAAGCAGTGGGATTTAATTTCAAAAACTTTTTATGAGTTTCACACAAGAGAGTTGTACCAAATGTGCTCATTTAAATGACACAAATTTTAGAATATGAGACTTTATCATAAATGGCCCCAATATAAAAAATGCAAATGCCCTGTGGGGAGATCTGGGTTCTAGTCTTGGCTATGTCACAAACTTGCCTTATTATTGTAGTATGTCTATTAACCTCTTCCTGTTTGTGAAATGGTGAACAATAATACCCACTGTAAGTACTGCATATGGGCATTGTAAGAACCAAATTATATACTGAGTATGAAAGACACTTGAAGATAAAGAAATATGCAAATTCATGGAATTATTTTAAGGGTTTTAAATAGAATCAGAACAAGCCTATAGATCTCAGGATTAGGTCTAAATTTCAGGTAGAATACACTGTGCCTTATCTGTTTTTTTGGGGGGGAATATATATCCATAGATATATAGATTAGCTCATTTACCTTTATAATAGACCTATGAAACACATAATAATTTTGTAGATTAAGAAATGGGCTTAAGGAGATAAAACAGTTTATATGGAAAGTGATAAGCAATGTGCCTAGAACATAAGAAACACTTAACAAAAGGCAATTAGTATTATGGAAATTCTTTTGTTTGTTTGTTTATACTGCAGGTTCTTAATAGTCATCAATTTTATACACATCAGTGTATACATGTCAATCCCAATCACCCAATTCAGCACACCACCATCCCCAGCCCACCGGGGTTTCCCCCCCTTGGTGTCCATATGTTTGTCCTCTACATCTGTGTCTCAACTTCTACCCTGCTAACCAGTTCATCTGTACCAGTTTTCAAGGTTCCACATACATGCGTTAATATGCGATATTTGTTTTTCTCTTTCTGACTTACTTACTCTGTATGACAGTCTCTAGATCCATCCACGTCTCAACTAATGACTCAATTTCGTTCCTTTTTATGGCTGAGTAATATTCCATTGTGTATATGTACCACAACTTCTTTATCCATTCGTCTGTCGATGGGCATTTAGGTTGCTTCCATGACCTGGCTATTGTAAATAGTGCTGCAATGAACATTGGGGTACATGTCTCTTTTTGAATTATGGTTTTCTCGGGGTATATGCCCTGTAGTGGTATTGCTGGATCATATGGTAATTCTATTTTTAGTTTTTTAAGGAACCTCCATACTTTTCTCCATAGTGGCTGTTATCAATTTACATTCCCACCAACAGTGCAAGAGAGTTCCCTTTTCTCCGCACCCTCTCCAGCTTTTGTTGTTTGTAGATTTTCTGATGATGCCCATTCTACCTGGTGTGAGGTAATACCTCATTGTAGTTTTGATTTGCATTTCTCTAATAATTAGTGATGTTGAGCAGCTTTTCATGTGCTTCTTGGCCATCTGTATGTCTTCTTTGGAGAAATGTCTATTTAGGTCTTCTGCACATTTTTGGATTGGGGTGTTTCTTTCCTTAATACTGAGCTGCATGAGCTGTTTATATATTTTGGAGATTAATCCTTTGTCCGTTGATTCACTTGCAAATATTTTCTCCCATTTTGAGGGTTGTCTTTTCATCTTGTTTATGGTTTCTTTTGCTGTGCAAAATTTGAAGTTTCATTAGGTCCCATTTGTTTATTTATGTTTTTATTTCCATTACTCTAGGAGGTGGATCAAAAAAGATCCTGCTGTGATTTATGTCAAAGAGTTGTTCTTCCTATGTTTTCCACTAAGAGTTTTATAGTGACCCGTCTTACATTTAGGTCTCGAATCCATTTTGAGTTTATTTTTGTGTATGGTGTTAGGGAGTGTTCTAATTTCATTCTTTTACATGTAGCTGTCAGTTTTCCCAGCACCACTTTTTGAAGAGACTGTCTTTTCTCCCTTGTATATCTTTGCCTCCTTTGTCATAGAATAGTTGACCATAGGTGCATGGGTTTATCTCGGGGCTTTCTATCTTGTTCCATTAATCTGTTTCTGTTTTTGTGCCAATACATTATTGTCTTGATTACTGTAGCTTTGTAGTATAGTCTGAAGTCACGGAGTCTGATTCCTCCTGCTCCGTTTTTTTCCCTCAAGACTGCTTTGGCTATTTGGGGTCTTTTGTCTCCATACAAATTTTAAGATGATTTGTTCTAGTTCTGTAAAAAATGCCATTGGTAATTTGATAGGGATTGCATTGAATCTATAGATTGCTTTGGGTAGTACAGTCATTTTCATAATACTGATTCTTCCAATCCAAGAAAATGGTATATCTCTCCATCTGTTGGTATCATCTTTAATTTCTTTCATCAGTGTCTTATAGTTTTCTGCATACAGGTCTTTTGTCTCCCTAGGTAGGTTTATTCCAAGGTATTTTATTCTTTTTGTTGCAGTGGTAAATGGGAGTGTTTTCATAATTTCTCTTTCAGATTTATCATCATTGGTGTATAGCAATGCAAGAGATTTCTGTGCATTAATTTTGTATCCTGCAACTTTACCAAATTCATTGATTAGCTCTAGTATTTTTCTGGTGGCATTTTTAGGATTATCTATGTATAGTATCATGTCATCTGCAAACAGTGACAGTTTTACTTCTTCTGTTCCAATTTGTGTTCCTTTTATTTTTCTTCTCTGATTGCCGTGGTTAGGACTTCCAAAACTATGTTGAATAATAGTGGTGAGAGTGGACATCCTTGTCTCGTTTCAGATCTTAGAGAAAATGGTTTCAGTTTTTCGCCATTGAGAATGAGGTTTGCTGTGGGTTTGTCGTATGTGGCCTTTATTATGTTGAGGTAGGTTCCCTCTATGCCCACTTTCTGGAGAGTTTTTATCATAAATGGGTGTTGAATTTTGTCAAAAGCTTTTTCTGCCTCTATTGAGATGATCATGTGGTTTTTATTCTTCAATTAGTTAATATGGTGTATCACATTGATTGATTTTCATATATTGAAGAATCCTTTCATCCCTGGGATAAATTCCACTTGATCATTGTGTATGATCATTTTAATGTGTTGTTGAATTCTGTTTGCTAGTATTTTTTTGAGGATTTTTGCATCTATATTCATCAGTGATATTGGTCTGTAATTTTCTTTTTTTGTAGTATGTTTGTCTGGTTTTGGTATCAGGGTGATGGTGGCCTCATAGAATGAGTTTGGGAGTGTTCCTTCTGCAATTTTTTGGAAGAGTTTGAGAAGGATGGGTGTTAGCTCTTCTCTAAATGTTTGATAGAATTCACCTGTGAAGCCATCTGGTCCTGGACTTTTGTTTGTTGGAAGATTTTTAATCACAATTTCAATTTCATTACTTGTGATTGGTCTGTTCATATTTTCTGTTTCTTCCTGGTTCAATCTTAGAAGGTTATACCTTTCTAAGAATTTGTGCATTTCTTCCAGGTTGTCCATTTTCTTGGCTTAGAGTTGCTTGTAGTAGTCTCTTAGGATGCTTTGTATTTCTGCGGTGTCTGTTGTAACTTCTCCTTTTTCATTTCTAATTTTATTGATTTGAGTCCTCTCCCTCTTTTTCTTGATGAGTCTGGCTAATGGTTTATCAATTTTGTTTATCTTCTCAAAGAACCAGCTTTTAGTTTTATTGATCTTGGCTATTGTTTTCTTTGTTTCTATTTCATTTATTTCTGCTCTGATCTTCATGATTTCTTTCCTTCTGCTAACTTTGGGTTTTGTTTGTTCTTCTTTCTCTAGTTCCTTTAGGTGTAACATAGATTGTTTACTTGAGATTTTTCTTGTTTCTTGAAGTAGGTTTGTATAGCTATAAACTTCCCTCGTAGAACTGCTTTTGCTGCATCCCATAGGTTTTTGATCATCGTGTTTTCATTGTCTTTTGTCTAGGTATTTTTTTGATTTCCTCTTTGATTTCTTCAGTGATCTCTTGGTTATTTATTAACGTATTGTTTAGCCTCCATGTGTTTTTGTTTTTTACGTTTTTTTCCCTGTTCTAATCTCATAGTGTTGTGGTCAGAAAAGATGCTTGATATGATTTTAATTTTCTTAAATTTACTGAGGCTTGGATTGTGACCCAAGATGTGATCTATCCTGGAGAATGTTCCATGCGCACTTGAGAAGAAACTCAAATCTTCTGGTTTTGGATGGAATGTCCTATACATATCAATTAAATCTATCTGGTCTATTGTGTCATTTAAAGCTCTGTTTCCTTATTTATTTTTATTTTGGATGATCTGTCCATTGGTTTAAGTGAGGTGTTAAAGTCCCCCACTATTATTTTGTTACTGTCGATTTCCTCTTTTAGAGCTGTTAGCAGTTGCCTTATGTATTGAGATGCTCCTATGTTGGGTGCATATATAGTTATAATTGTTATATCTTCTTCTTGGATTGCTCCCTTGATCATTACACAGTGTCCTTCCTTGTCTCTTGTAACATTCTTTAATTTAATGTCTATTTTATCTGATATGAGTATAGCTACTCCAGCTTTCTTTTGGCTTCCATTTGCATGGAATATCTTTTTCCATCCCCTCACTTTCAGTCTGTATGTGTCCCTAGGTATGAAGTGGGTCTCTTGTAGAGAGCATATATATTGGTCTTGTTTTTGTATCCATTCAGCAGCCTGTGTCTTTTGGTTGGAGCATTTAATCTATTCACGTTTAAGGTAATTATCGATATGTGTGTCCCTATTACCCTTTTTTTAATTGTTTTAGGTTTATTTTTGTAAGTCCTTTTCTTCTCTTGTGTTTCCCACTTAGAGAAGTTCCTTTAGCATTTGTTGTAGAGCTGGTTTGGTGATGATGAATTCTCTTAGCTTTTGCTTGTTTGTAAAGCTTTTGATTTCTCCATCGAATCTGAATGAGATCCTTGCCTGGGAGAGTAATCTTGGTTGTAGGTTCTTCCCTTTCATCACTTTAAGTATATCATGCCCCTCTCTTCTGGCTTGTAGTGTTTCTGCTGCGTAATCAGCTGTTAACCTTATGGGAGTTCCCTTGTATGTTATTTGTCATTTTTCCCTTGTTGCTTTCAATAATTTTTCTTTGTCTTTAATTTTGGCAATTTGATTACTGTTTGTCTCGGTGTGTTTCTCCTTGGGTTTATCCTGTATGGGACTCGCTGCGCTTCCTGGACTTGGGTGGCTATTTCCTTTCCCATGTTAGGGAAGTTTTCGACTATAATCTCTTCAAGTATTTTCTCTGGTCCTTTCTCTCTCTCTTCTCCTTCTGGGACCCCTATAATGCCAATGTTGTTGCGCTTAATGTCGTCCCAGAGGTCTCTTATGCTGTCTTCATTTCTTTTCATTCGTTTTTCTTTAGTCTGTTCCGCAGCAGTGAATTCCACCATTCTGTCTTCCAAGTCACTTATCCGTTCTTCTGCCTCAGTTATTCTGCTATTGATTCCTTCTAGTGTGGTTTTCACTTCAGTTATTGTATTGTTCATCTCTGTTTGTTTGTTCTTTAATTCTTCTAGGTCTTTGTTAAACATTTCTTGCATCTTCTCAATCTTTGCCTCCATTCTTTTTCCGAGGTCCTGGATCATCTTCACTATCATTATTCTGAATTCTTTTTCTGGAAGTTGCCTATCTCCACTTCATTTAGTTGTTTTTCTGGGGTTGTATCTTGTTCCTTCATCTGGTACATAGCCCTCTGCCTTTTCATCTTGTCTATCTTTCTGTGAATGTGGTTTTTGTTCCACAGGCTGCAGGATTGTAGCTCTTCTTGCTTCTGCTATCTGTCCTCTGGTGGATGAGGCTATCTAAGAGGCTTGATGGGTGGGACTGGTGGTGGGTAGAGCTAACTGTTGCTCTGGTGGGCAGAGCTCAGTAAAACTTTCATTCACTAGACTGTTGATGGGTGGGGCTGGGTTCCCTCCCTGTTGGTTGTTTGGCCTGAGGCAACCCAACACTGGAGCCTACCTTGGCTTTTTGGTGGGGTTAATGACAGACTCTGGGAGGGCTCATGCCAAGGAGTACTTCCCAGAACTTCTGCTGCCAGTGTCCTTGTCCCCATGGTGAAAGAGAGCCACCCCCCACCTCTGCAGGAGACCCTGCAGCACTAGCATGTAGGTCTGTTTCAGTCTCCCCTGGGATCACTGCTCCTTCCCATGGGTCACGATGCACACACTACTTTGTGTGTCCCCTCCAAGAGTGGAGTCTCTGTTTCCCCCAGTCCTGTGGAAGTCCTGCAGTCAATTCCCACTAGGCTTCACAGTCCGATTCTCTAGGAATTCCTCCTCCCATTGCCAGACCCCCAGGTTGGGAAGCCCGACGTGGGGCTCAGAACCTTCACTCCAGTGGGTGGACTTCTATGGTATAATTGTTCGCCAGTCTGTGAGTCACCCACCTACCAGTTATGGGATTTGATTTTACTGTGATTGCACCCCTCCTACCATCTCATTGTGGCTTCTCCTTTGTCTTTGGATGTGGGGTATCTTTTTTGGTGAGTTCCAGTGTCTTCTTGTCGATGATTGTCCAGAAGCTAGTTGTGATTCTGGTGTTCTCGCACGAGGGAGTGAGAGCCCGTCCTTCTACTCCTCCATCTTGGTTCCTCCTCCTCCTGGAAGTTCTTTATCATGTAGTCATTTGATGTATTCAGGTCAGAAGCATTTTAGGCTCCTGAGAAAGAACATGATGATGAAAGTCTATTGACTCAGCATAGCTTGTAGAGGGACTATAAACTCCATGCAGAAGTCAAGTTTCCATAAAATTCACATTAATCGATCTATTGATTGATTCACTGATTGATTGATTCATAGAAATTTAAATTACTTCATCTATTGATTGATTTATTTATTCACATATTCACTTGTTAAATAAATATATATTGATTATACTATGGTTTCAGACAATATGTCAGAAGCTCAATGAACAGAAATAAATATGTCTGGTTCCTAACTTCAATAATCTTATCATTTAGTAAGGAGATACAGATATCTAAAAGAGTTCATGCAAAAGAAGTGTTGCAGGTGCTTTGATAGGAATACCCGGTATAATGGGAAAAAAAAAAGAGTCTGGTCAGTTCTGCTGAGAGATTGTCAGGAAAGGTTAACTGAGAAGGAAAGCTTGAAGTTGAGTCTTTTAAGATATGTGCATCCTAGTCAGGAAACGTGTTGGAAGGTAGAAAGGAAAATCAGAGAGAAGTATGTACTAAGGCCTAGAGACATGAAAACTCCTTCCTAGTTTGGGAAACCAAAAGCAGCTCAGTATAGCTAGAGAAGACCATGTAAAGAGAAAGTGAGGCAAACAATAGGTTGCAGAGTTATGTGGGGGTCATAAATGAAGGGTGTTTTTCACCATGATAAAGACTGGGACTTTGTTCTAAGTGGAAAGTCACTGAAGAGTTTAAAGAGTATATGGTTGGTTTTAGTTTTAGAAAGATCAACTTGGCAGCATTGTGGAAGATGGAATGGATAGGGGCAAGTTTGGAGACAGCAAGACTCATTGGAAAGTTGCTGCAATAGTCCAGATGAGGCTTGAATCAAGGCTTCAGTTGTATCTTCATATGTAAAAATGGGAATAATAATACTTCATAATGTTTTCTGAGGACTAAAGGAGTTAATATTTGTTCTGAGGACAATGCCTGGCACTTAGGGAGCAGTTATATAAGTTCCCATTAAACAACAACAAAATAATGTAAGCTCGTTGAAAGCAGGATATGACTGTCTTGTTTACTAATTTTCTATCTGGTACACATCCCTCTCTATTTTTTGAGGTGAATGAAAAAAATGTTAATTTGTTCCTTCTGGATCTCTCTCTTTTATTATTTTTAATAGATCTTTATTGGAGTATAATTGCTTCACAATACTACTTTAGTTTCTGTTGTACAACAAAGTGAATCAGCCATATGCATACATATGTCCCCATATACCCATCCTCTTGAGCTTCCCTCCCACCATCCCTATCTCACCCTTCTAGGTCATTGCAAAGCAACCAGCTGATCTCCCTCTGCTATGCTGCTGCTTCCCACTAGATAACTATTTTACATTCAGTAGTGTATATATGTCGATGTTACTCTCACTTCGCTCCAGCTTCCCCCTCCCACCCCATGTCCTCTCTATGTCTACATCTCTATGTAGACATTTCTAAGTCTATTCCCTATGTCTACATCTTTATACCTGCCCTGCAACTAGGTTCATCAGTACAATTTTTTTTTTTACATTTCATATATACCTGTTAGAATATGGTATTTGTTTTTCTCTTTCTGACTTCCTTACTTTACTTCTTTACTTTACTTCCTATGACAGACTCTAGGTCCATCCACCTCACTACAAATACCTCAATTTCGTTTCTTTTTATGGCTGAGTAATATACCATTGTATATATGTGCCACATCTTCTTTATCTATTCTGCTGTCAGATGGACATTTAGGCTGGTTCCATGTCCTGGCTATTGTAAATAGTGCTGCAGTGAACATTGTGGTGCATGTGTCTTTTTGAATTATGGTTTTCTCAGGGTATATGCCCAGTTGTGGCATTGCTGGGTTATATGGTAGTTCTATTTGTAGTTTTTTAAGAAACCTCCATACTGTTTTCCATAGTGGTTGTATCAATTTACATTCCCACCAACAATGCAGGAGGTTTCCCTTTTCACCGCACCCTTTCCAGCATTTATTGTTTCTAGATTTT
Organism: Lagenorhynchus albirostris; assembly: GCF_949774975.1. Taxonomy (NCBI): domain Eukaryota; kingdom Metazoa; phylum Chordata; class Mammalia; order Artiodactyla; family Delphinidae; genus Lagenorhynchus; species Lagenorhynchus albirostris. Next base: position 18,817,180 of record NC_083116.1, read on the forward strand.
TTGATGATGGCCATTCTGACCAGTGTGAGTTGATACCTCATTGTAGTTTTGATTTGCATTTCTCTAACAATTAATTATGTGGAACATCTTTTCATGTGCCTCTTGGGCATCTGTATGTCTTCCTTGGTGAAATGTCTATTTAAGTCTTCCACCCATTTTTTAATTGGATTGTTTGCTTTTTTGATATTGAGCTCCATGAGCTGCTTGTATATTTTGGAGATTAATCCATTGTCTGTTGTTTCATTTGCAAATATTTTCTCCCATTCTGAGGGCTGTCATTTTGTCTTGTTTATGGTTTCCTTTGCTGTGCAAAAGCTTTTAAGTTTAACTAAGTCCCATTTGTTTATTTTTGTTTTTATTCCCATTACTCTAGGAGGTGGGTCAAAAAAGATCTTGCGGTGGTTTATGTCAAAGAGTGTTTTTCCTATGTTTTCCTCTAAGAGTTTTATAGTGTCTGGTTTTACATTTAGGTATTTAATCCATTTTGAGTTTATTTTTGTGTGTAGTGTTAGGTGGTGTTCTAATTTCATTCTTTTACATGTAGCTGTCCAGGTTTCCCAGAACCACTTATTGAAGAGGCTGTCCTTTCTCCATTGTATGTTCTTGCCTCCCTTGTCGTAAATTAGGTGACCATATGTGCATGGGTTTATCTCTGGGCATTCTATCCTGTACCATTGGTCTATATTTCTGTTTTTGTGCCTGTACCATACTGTGTTGATTACTGTAGCTTTGCAGTATAGTTTGAAGTTGTGAGTCTGATTCCTCCAGCTCCGTTTTTCTTTCTCAAGATTGCTTTGGCTATTCAGGGTCTTTTATGTTTCCATACGAATTGTAAAATTTTTTGTTCTAATTCTTTGAAGAATGCCATTGGTAGTTTGATAGGGATGGCATTGAATCTGTAGATTGCTTTGGGTAGTAGACTCATTTTCACAATGTTGATTCTTCCAACCCAAGAACATGGTATATTTCTCCATCTGTTTATGTCATCTTTGATTTCTTTCATCAGTGTTTTATATTTTTCTGAGTACAAGTCTTTTGCCTCCTTACACAGGTTTATTCCTAGGTATTTTATTCTTTTTGTTTCAATGGTAAATGGGATTGTTTCCTTAATTTCTCTTTCTGATTTTTCATTATTGGTTTATAGGAATGCCAGAGATTTCTGTGCATTAACTTTGTATCCTGCATCCTTACGAAATTCATTGGTTAGTTCTAGTAGTTTTCTGGTGGCATATTTAGGATTTTCTATGAATAGTATCATGTCATTTGCAAACAGTGACAGTTTTAGTTTTCCAATTTGTATTCATTTTATTTCTTTTTCTTCTATGATTGCCATTGTTAGGACTTCCAAAACTATGTTGAATAATAGTGGCGAGAGTAGACATCCTTGTGTTTTTCCTGGTCTTAGTGGAAATGCTTTCAGTTTTTCACCATTGAGTATGATGCTTGCTGTGGGTTTGTCATATTTGGCCTTTATTATGTTGAGGTAGGTTCTCTTTTTGCCTATTTTCTGGAGAGTTTTTTTTATCATAAATGGGTGTTGAATTTTGTCAGAAGGTTTTTCTGCATCTATTGAGATGATCATATGATTTTTATTTTTCAGTTTGTTAATATGGTGTATCACACTGTTTGATTTGTGTATACTGAAGAATCCGTGCATCCCTGGGATAAATCCCACGTGATCATGGTGTATGATCCTTCTAATGTGTTGTTGGATTCTGTTTTCTAGTATTTTATTAAGGATTTTTACATCTATGTTCATCAGTGATGTTTGCTAGTATTTTGTTAAGGATATTTACATCTATGTTCATCAGTTATATTGGTCTATAATTTTCTTTTTTGTGATATCTTTTTCTGGTTTTGGTATCAGGGTAATGGTGATCTTGTAGAGTGAATTAGGGAGTGTTTCTCCCTCTGCAATCTTTTGGAAGTGTTTGAGAAGGATAGCTGTTATCTCTTCTCTAAATGTTTGATTGAATTTGCCTGTGAAGCCATCTGGTCCTGGACTTTTGTTTGTTGGAAGATTTTTAATTACGGTTTCAATTTCATTACTTGTGAAAGGTCTGTTTATATTTTATAATTCTACCTGGTTCAGTCCTTTAAAAGGATATATGTTTATGTACAGCTGATTCACTCTGTTATACAGCATAAACTAACACACCATTGTAAAGCAATTATACCCCAATAAAGATGTTAAAAAAGTAATCTGCAAACAATAGGACCTATATGGGAAAAGAATCTAAGAAAGAGTGGATATGTGTATATGTATAACTGCTTCACTTTTCTGTACAGCAGAAACTAACACAACATTGTAAATCAACTATACTCCAATAAAAATTAATTTAAAAAATAAAAGTACTGTTAGATCCAGTGCAAATTTAAAAAAATCTACAAACAATAAATGTAGAGGGTGTGGAGAATAGGGAACCCTCATACACTGTTAGTGGGAATTTAAATTGGTATAGCCACTCTGGAGAACAGTATGGAGGTTCCTTAAAAATCTAAAAGTAGAGCTACCATATGATCCAGCAATCCCACTCCTGTGCATATATCCACAGAAAATCATAATTCAAAAGGATAGGTGCACCCCAATATTTATTGCAGTACTACTTACAGTAGCCAGGACATGGAAGGAACCTAAGTGTCCATCGACAGAAGAATGGATAAAGAAGATGTGGTACATATATACAATGGAATATTACTGAACCATTGAAAAGACTGATATAATGTCATTTGGAGCAACATGAATGGACCTAGACATTGTCATACTGAGTGAGGTAAATCAGACAGAGGAAGACAACTGTCATATGATATTGCTTATATGTGGAATCTAAAAAAAATGGTACAAATGGACTTATTTACAAAACAGAAATAGAGTCATGGATGTAGAAAACAAACTTATTGCTACCAGGGGGAAAAGGCAGGAGAAGGATAAATTGGGAGATTTGGACTGACAGATACACACTACTATATATAAAATAGATAACTAATATGGACCAACTGTATAGCACAGGGGACTCTACTCAATATTCTGTAATGACCTATATGGGAAAAGAACCTAAAAAAGAGTCGATATATGTATATGTACTACTAATTCACTTTGCTGTACACCTGAAACTAACACAACATTGTAAATCAACTATTCTCCAATAAAAATTAAATTAAAGAATACATAGGACTTACAAAACCTCAAATTTTAAAAGATACATTAAAAAATTAAACATTGAATTATATACCTTCTAAACAGAGAATATAGGTTCCTGTCAGTTGGTTAGATAAATTTGCAACAACTGAACTTCAAATAAAAATATAAATTCAAAATAGTAGAAATAATACAGATAATATTCTCTGATCAAAGAATAATAAAACTAAAAATTAACAAAACAGACATGTCTATTTTTCTTTGTCCATTTTCAAATTGGATTATTATTATTATTTTGCTATTGAGTTGTAGGAGTACCTCATACATTGTAACCCCTTAACAGATACAAGATTTACAAATATTTGCTCCCAGTCTGTTGTTTGCCTTGTCATTTTGTTGATTGTTTCCTTTACTCTACAGAAGTTTTTTAGTTTGATGTGGTCCCATTTGTCCATTTTTGTTTTTGTTGCCTATGCTTTTGATGTCATATCCAAGAAATCATTGCCAAGATCGAAGTCAGGAAGATTTCCCTCTGTGTTTCCTTCTTGGAATTTTCAAGTTACAGGTATTATGCTTAAGTCTTTAATCCCCTTTGAGCTGATTTTTGTGTATGGTATAAGATAAGGGTCCATTTTTATTCTCTGCATGTCGATATCCAGTTTTCCCAACACTAGTTTCTTGAATAGACATGTCTCAAAAGAAGACATACAAATAAGCAAGAGCTATATGAAAAGGTGCTCAACATCACTCATCATTAGGGAAATGCAAAGCAAAACCACAATGAGATATCGCCTCACGCTTTTTAGAATGGGTATTATATAAAAAAAAACCAACAAGATAACAAGTATCGGCAAGGATATAAAGAAAAGCGAAACCTTACACATTGTTGGTGGGCCTGTAAATTGGTACAGCCATTCTGGAAAACACTATGGAGTTTCCTCAAAATATTAAAATAGAATGACCACACATGAAAAGATGCTCAACACAGTTAATCATCAGAGAAATGGAAATTAAAGCCACAGTGAGATATTACCTGACACTTGTCAGAATGGCTATCATCAAAAAGAACACAAATAACAAATATTGGGGAGATTGTGGAGAAAAGAGAACCCACAGACGCTGTTAGTAGAAATGTAAATTGGTGCAGCCACTGTGGAAAACTTTGTGGTGGTTTCTCAAAAAACTAAAAACAGAGCTACCATATGACCCAGCAATTTCATTCCTGGGTATATATCAGAAACCACCCCCCCCACGAATTTGAAAAGATACATGCACCTCAATGTTCACAGCAGCATTATTTACAGTTGCAAAGTTATGGAAGCAACCTAAGTGCCCATCAGCAGAATAATAGATAAAGAAGATGTGGTATATATATACAATGGAATACTACCCAGCCATAAAAATGAATGAAATGTTGCCATTTGAAGGAACATGGATGGACTTGGAGGGCATTATGCTAAGTGAAATAAGTCACACAGAGAAAGACAAATACTGTATGGTATAACTTATATATGGAATCTAAAAAATAAAACAAACTAGTGAATGTAACAAAAAAACCCACAGACACATGGATATAGAGAACAAACTAGGGAAAGGGAAGGGGGGGAGGGCATGACAGGAGTAGGGGATTAAGAGGTACAAACTATTATGTATAAAATAAATAAGGTACAAGGATGTATTATACAACACAGGGAAAGTAGCCAGTATTTTGTAGTAGCTATAAATGGAATATAACCTTTAAAAATTGTGTATCACAATGTTGTACATCTGTGATTTATGTAATATTATACATCAACTATACTTAAATTGAAAAAATGAAAAAATAGTACTACCATATGATACAGAAGTCTCACTTCTGGGTGTATATATCCAAAAGAATTGAAATCAGGATCTGGAAGAGATATCTGCACTCCCATGTTCTTTGTAATAACATTATTAATGATAGCCAAGATATGGAAACAATCTAAATGTCCATCGACAGATGAATGAATAAAGAAAACATGGTATAAAAATAGAAAGGATAGCCTTGTGAAAAAGCTCTGTCTTCACTTCAAACCTTGGATGTCTCTGTTTTTGGCTTGCTATGTTTCTGAAAAAGGGAAATCGGCTCAGATAAATCGCCCAGCAAAGAAAAATCCAAGTTACCAGTCAGATTTTTGCCACAGTTATCTATGCTGTGGGACTGACAGGGTCTTGGTGCTCCGGCTGGGTGTCAGGCCTGAGCCTCTGATGTGGGAGAGCCAAGTTCAGGATATTGGACCACTGGAGACCTCCTGGCACCATGTAATATCAATCAGTGAGAGCTCTCCCAGCGATTTCCATCTCAAAGCTGAGACCCAGCTCTACTCAATGACCAGCAAGTTCCAGTGCTAGACAACCCATGCCAAACAACTAGCAAGACAGGAACACAACACCACACATTAGTAGAGAGGCTGCCTAAAATCATACTAAGTTCACAGATACCCCAAAACACCATCGGACATGGTCCTGCCCACCAGAAAGACAAAACCCAGTCTCATCCAGCAGAACACAGGCACTAGTCCCCTCCACCAGGAAGCCTACACAAGCCGCTGAACAAACCTTACCCAATGGGCACAGACACCAAAAACAACGGGAACTATGAACCTGCAGCCAGCAAAAAGGAGCCCCCCCATATACAGTAAGTTAAGCAAAATGGGAAGACAGAGAAATATGCAGCAGATGAAGGAGCAATGTAAAAACTCACCAGACCAAACAAATGAAGAGGAAACAGGCATGCTACCTGATAAAGAAATCAGAGTAATGATAGTAAAGATGATCCAAAATCTTGGAAAGAGAATGGAGAAAATACAAGAAACGTTTAACAAGGACCTAGAACTAAAGAGCAAACAAACACTGATGAACAACACAATAAATGAAATTAAAAATTCTCTAGAATGAATCAATAGCAGAATAATGGAGGCAGAAGAACGGATAAGTGACCTGGAAGATAATAAAAGAAAAAGAATGAAAAGAATTGAGGACAGTCTCCGAGACTTCTGGGATAGCATTAAACACACCAACATTTGAATTATAGGGGTTGCAAAAGAAGAGAAAAAGAAAGGGACTGAGAAAATATATGAACAGATTATAGTTGAAAACTTCCTAATATGGGAAAAGAAATAGTTAATCAAGTCCAGGAAGCACAGAGTCCCATACAGGATAAATCCAAGGAAAAATATGCCAAGACACATATTAATCAAACTATCAAAAATTAAATACAAAGAAAAAATATTAACAGCAGCAAGCAAGGGACTTCCTTGGTGGCACAGTGGTTAAGAATCCACCTGCCAGTGCAGGGGACATGGGTTCGAGCCCTGGTCCGGAAATATTCCACATGACGTGGAGCAACTAAGCCCATGTGCCACAACTACTGAACCTGCGCTCTACAGCTTGTGAGCCACAACTACTGGAGCCCGTGCTCCACAACATGAGAAGTCACGGCAATGAGAAGCCCGCACACTGCAATGAAGAGTAGCCCCCACTCACCACAAATGGAGAAAGCCTGTGTGCAGCAATTAAGACCCAATGCAGTGAAAAAAATCATTCATTCATTCATTCATTAATGAATACATTAATTAATTTTTTTTTTACGGGTATCAAAAATTTTATTTTATTTATTTATTTTTTTAACATCTTTATTGGGGTACAATTGCTTTACAATGGTGTGTTAGTTTCTGCTTTATAACAAAGTGAATCAGTTATACATATACATATGTTCCCATATCTCTTCCCTCTTGCGTCTCCCTCCCACCCACCCTCCCTATCCCACCCCTCCAGGCTGTCACAAAGCACCGAGCCAATATCCCTGTGCCATGCGGCTGCTTCCCACTAGCTATCTACCTTACTACGTTTGTTAGTGTGTATATGTCCATGACTCTCTCTCGCCCTGTCACAGCTCACCCTTCCCCCTCCCCATAACCTCAAGTCCGTTCTCTAGGAGGTCTGCGTCTTTATTCCTGTGTTACCCCTAGGTTCTTCATGACATTTTTTTTCTTAAATTCCATATATACGTGTTAGCATACGGTATTTGTCTTTTTCTTTCTGACTTACTTCACTCTGTATGACAGACTCCAGGTCTATCCACCTCATTACAAATAGCTCAATTTCGTTTCTTTTTATGGCTGAGTAATATTCCATTGTATATATGTGCCACATCTTCTTTATCCATTCATCCGATGATGGGCACTTAGGTTGTTTCCATCTCCGGGCTATTGTAAATAGAGCTGCAGTGAACATTTTGGTCCATGACTCTTTTTGAATTTCGGTTTTCTCAGGGTATATGCCCAGTAGTGGGATTGCTGGGTCATATGGTAGTTCTATTTGTAGTTTTTTAAGGAACCTCCATACTGTTCTCCATAGTGGCTGAACCAATTCACATTCCCACCAGCAGTGTAAGAGTGTTCCCTTTTCTCCACACCCTCTCCAGCATTTATTGTTTCTAGATTTTTTGATGATGGCCATTCTGACTGGTGTGAGATGATATCTCATTGTAGTTTTGATTTGCATTTCTCTAATGATTAGTGATGTTGAGCATTCTTTCATGTGTTTGTTGGCAGTCTGTATATCTTCTTTGGAGAAATGTCTATTTAGGTCTTCTGCCCATTTTTGGATTGGGTTGTTTGTTTTCTTGTTATTGACCTGCATGAGCTGCTTATAAATTTTGGAGATTAATCCTTTGTCGGTTGCTTCATTTGCAAATGTTTTCTCCCATTCTGAGGGTTGTCTTGTTTATGGTTTCCTTTGCTGTGCAAAAGCTTTGAAGTTTCATTAGGTCCCATTTGTTTATTTTTGTTTTTATTTCCATTACTCTAGGAGGTGGGTCAGAAAGGATCTTGCTGTGATTTATGTCATACAGTGTTCTGCCTATGTTTTCCTCTAAGAGTTTGATAGTTTCTGGCCTTACATTTAGGTCTTTAATCCATTTTGAGCTTATTTTTGTGTATGGTGTTAGGGAGTGATCTAATCTCATATTTTTACATGTACCTGTCCAGTTTTCCCAGCACCACTTATTGAAGAGGCTGTCCTTTCTCCACTGTACATTCCTGCCCCCTTTATCAAAGATAAGGTGTCCATATGTGCATGGGTTTATCTCTGGGCTTTCTATCCTGTTCCATTGATCTATCTTTATGTTTTTGTGCCAGTACCATACCGTCTTGATAACTGTAGCTTTGTAGTATAGTCTGAAGTCAGGGAGCCTGATTCCTCCAGTTCCTTCTTTCGTTCTCAAGATTGCTTTGGCTATTCGGGGTCTTTTGTGTTTCCATACAAATTGTGAAATTTTTTGTTCTAGTTTTGTGAAAAATGCCAGTGGTAGTTTGATAGGGATTGCATTGAATCTATAGATTGCTTTGGGTAGTAGAGTCATTTTCACAATGTTGATTCTTCCAATCCAAGAACATGGTATATCTCTCCATCTATTTGTATCATCTTTAATTTCTTTCATCAGTGTCTTATAATTTTCTGCATACAGGTCTTTTGTCTCCTTAGGTAGGTTTATTCCTAGATATTTTATTCTTTTTGTTGCAATGGTAAATGGGAGTGTTTTCTTGATTTCACTTTCAGATTTTTCATCATCAGTATATAGGAATGCGAGAGATTTCTGTGCATTAATTTTGTATCCTGCAACTTTACCAAATTCATTGATTAGCCCTAGTAGTTTTCTGGTAGCATCTTTAGGGTTCTCTATGTATAGGATCATGTCATCTGCAAAAGGTGACAGCTTTACTTCTTCTTTTCCGATTTGGATTCCTTTTATTTCCTTTTCTTCTCTGATTGCTGTGGCTAAAACTTCCAAAACTATGTTGAATAAGAGTGGTGAGAGTGGGCAACCTTGTCTTGTTCCTGATCTTAGTGGAAATGCTTTCAGTTTTTCACCATTGAGGATGATGTTTGCTGTGGGCTTGTCATATATGGCCTTTATTATGTTGAGGAAAGTTCCCTCTATGCCTACTTTCTGCAGGGTTTTTATCATAAATGGGTGTTGAATTTTGTCGAAAGCTTTCTCTGCATCTATTGAGATGATCATATGGTTTTTCTCCTTCAGTTTGTTAATATGGTTTATCACATTGATAGATTTGCGTATATTGAAGAATCCTTGCATTCCTGGAATAAACTCCACTTGATCATGGTGTATGATCCATTTAATGTGCTGTTGGATTCTGTTTGGTAGTATTTTGTTGAGGATTTTTGCATCTATGTTCATCAGTGATACTGGCCTGTAGTTTTCTTTCTTTGTGACATCCTTGTCTGGTTTTGGTATCAGGGTGATGGTGGCCTCGTAGAAGGAGTTTGGGAGTGTTCCTCCCTCTGCTGTATTTTGGAAGAGTTTGAGAAGGATAGGTGTTAGCTCTTCTCTAAATGTTTGATAGAATTCGCCTGTGAAGCCATCTGGTCCTGGGCTTTTCTTTGTTGGAAGATTTTTAATCACAGTTTCAATTTCAGTGCTTGTAATTGGTCTGTTCATATTTTCTATTTCTTCCTGATTCAGTCTTGTCAGGTTGTGCATTTCTAAGAATTTGTCCATTTCTTCCAGATTGTCCATTTTATTGGCATAGAGTTGCTTGTAGTAATCTCTGATGATCTCTTTTATTTCTGCAGTGTCAGTTGTTACCTCTCCTTTTTCATTTCTAATTCTATTGATTTGAGTCTTCTCCCTTTTTTTTCTTGATGAGTCTGGCTAGTGGTTTATCTATTTTGTTTATCTTCTCAGAGAACCAGCTTTTAGTTTTATTGATCTTTGCTACTGTTTCCTTCATTTCTTTTTCATTTATTTCTGATCTGAATTTTATGATTTCTTTCCTTCTGGTAGCTTTGGGTTTTTTTTGTTCTACTTTCTCTAATTGCTTGAGGTGCAAGGTTAGGTTGTTTATTCGAGATGTTTCCTGCTTCTTAAGGTGGGCTTGTATTGCTATAAACTTCCCCCTTAGAACTGCTTTTGTTGCGTCCCACAGGTTTTGGGTCGTTGTGTCTCCATTGTCATTTGTTTCTAGGTATTTTTTGATTTCCTCTTTGATTTCTTCAGTGATCTCTTCATTATTAAGTAGTGTATTGTTTAGCCTCCATGTGTTTGTATTTTTTACAGATCTTTTCCTGTAATTGATATCTAGTCTCATGGCGTTGTGGTCAGAAAAGATACTTGATACAATTTCAATTTTCTTAAATTTACCAAGGCTTGATTTGTGACCTAAGATATGATCTATCCTGGAGAATGTTCCATGAGCACTTGAGAAAAATGTGTATTCTGTTGTTTTTGGATGGAGTGTCCTATAAATATCAATTAAGTCCATCTTGTTTAATGTATCATTTAAAGCTTGTGTTTCCTTATTTATTTTCATTTTGGATGATCTGTCCATGGGTGAAAGTGGGGTGTTTAAGTCCCCTACTATGAATGTGTTACTGTCGATTTCCCCTTTTATGGCTGTTAGTATTTGCCTTATGTATTGAGGTGCTCCTATGTTGGGTGCATAAATATTTACAATTGTTATATCTTCTTCTTGGATCGATCCCTTGATCATTATGTAGTGTCCTTCTTTGTCTCTTTTAATAGTCCTTATTTTAAAGTCTATTTTGTCTGATATGAGAATTGCTACTCCAGCTTTCTTTTGGCTTCCATTTGCATGGAATATCTTTTTCCATCCCCTTACTTTCAGTCTGTATGTGTCTCTAGGTCTGAAGTGGGTCTCTTGTAGACAGCATATATAAGGGTCTTGTTTTTGTATCCATTCAGCTAATCTGTGTCTTTTGGTGGGAGCATTTAGTCCATTTACATTTAAGGTAATTATCGATATGTATGTTCCTATTCCCATTTTCTAAGTTGTTTTGGGTTCGTTATTATAGGTCTTTTCCTTCTCTTGTGTTTCTTGCCTAGAGAAGATCCTTTAGCATTTGTTGTAAAGCTGGTTTGGTGGTGCTGAACTCTCTCAGCTTTTGCTTGTCTGTAAAGGTTTTAATTTCTCCATCAAATCTGAATGAGATCCTTGCTGGGTAGAGTAGTCTTGGTTGCAGGTTTTTCTCCTTCATCACTTTCAGTATGTCTTGCCACTCCCTTCTGGCTTGTAGGGTTTCTGCTGAGAGATCAGCTGTTAACCTTATGGGGATTCCCTTATGTGTTATTTGTTGTTTTTCCCTTGCTGCTTTTAATATGTTTTCTTTGTAGTTAATTTTTGACAGTTTGATTAATATGTGTCTTGGCGTATTTCTCCTTGTATTTATCCTGTATGGGGCTCTCTGTGCTTCCTGGACTTGATTAACTATTTCCTTTCCCATATTAGGGAAGTTTTCAACTATAATCTCTTCAAATATTTTCTCAGTCCCTTTCTTTTTCTCTTCTTCTTCTGGAACCCCTATAATTCGAATGTTGGTGCGTTTAATGTTGTCCCAGAGGTCTCTGAGACTGTCCTCAGTTCTTTTCATTCTTTTTTCTTTATTCTGCTCTGCAGTAGCTATTTCCACTATTTTATCTTTCAGGTCACTTATCCGTTCTTCTGCCTCAGTTATTCTGCTATTGATCCCATCTAGAGTACTTTTAATTTCATTTATTGTGTTGTTCATCATTGCTTTTTTCATCTTTAGTTCTTCTAGGTCCTTGTTAACTGATTCTTTCATTTTGTCCATTCTATTGTCCATTCTATCTCCAAGATTTCGGATCAACCTTACTATCATTATTCTGAATTCTTTTTCAGGTAGACTGCCTATTTCCTCTTCATTTGTTAGGTCTGGTGCATTTTTATCTTGCTCCTTTATCTGCTGTGTGTTTTTCTGTCTTCTCATTTTGCTTATCTTACTGTGTTGGTGTCTCCTTTTTGCAGGCTTCAGCTTTGTAGTTCCTCCTGTTTTTGATGTCTGTCTCCAGTGGCTAAGGTTGGTTCAGCGGGTTGTGTAGGCTTCCTGGTGGAGGGGACTAGTGCCTGTGTTCTGGTGGATGAGGCTGGATCTTGTTTGTCTAGTGGGCAGGTTCACGTCTGGTGGTGTGTTTTGGGGTGTCTGTGGCCTTATTATGATTTTAGGCAGCCTCTCTGCTAATGGGTGGGGTTGTGTTCCTGTTTTGCTAGTTGTTTGGCATAGGTTTTCCAGCACTGTGGCTTGCTGGTCCTTGAGTGAAGCTGGGTGCTGGTGTTAAGATGGAGGTCTCTTGGAGATTTTCGCCATTTGATATTATGTGGAGCTGGGAGGTCTCTTGTTGACTTGTGTCCTGAAGTTGGCTCTCCTACCTCAGAGGCAGAGCCCTGCCTCCTGGCTGGAGCACCAAGAGCTTTTCATCCACACGGCTGAGTCAGGATCTGCTTCATTCAGTGGTAGGCCACAAGAGTCTCTTCAGAGGCTTCTTCCCAATTGCTCTGGCCACGTGACGGTCAGGAACCAGGGGTGAGCCAGGAACTTCCTGTAGTGCAGCCCCGTCTCCCTCCAGAATCAAATCGAGTCCGTCAACTCGTAGCCCCAAATTGGAGTTGGTCGGTTCCTGGCCTCAACCGCCAAGCGCTGGGGTAGCTGGTGCCGCTTCAGGGAACTCTGAAGGGAAGGTCTTCAGGACCAACTGTCCTCACATTAATTAATTTTTAAAAAAGCAGCAAGGGAAAGCAACAAATAACATACAAGGGAACCCCATAAGGTTAACAGTTGATCTTTCAGCAGAAACTCCGCAAACCACAAGTGAGTGGCAGGACATATTTAAAGTGATGAAAGGGAGAAACCTACAACCAAGATAAACCTTTACAGACAAGCAAAAGCTAAGTGAATTCAGCACCACCAAACCAGGTTTACAACAAATGCTAAAGGAACTTCTCTAGGCACGAAACACAAGAGAAGGAAAAGACCTACAATAACAAACCCAAAACAATTTATAAAATGGTAATAGGAATATACATATCGATAATTACCTTAAATGTAAATGAATTAAATGCTCCAACCAAAAGAGATAGACTGGCTGATTGTATACAAAAAGAAGACCCATATATATATGCTGTCAACAAGAGACCCACTTCAGACTTAGGGACACATACAGACTGAAAGTGAGGGAATGGAAAAAGATATTCCATGCAAATGGAATCAAAAGAAAATAGGAGTAGCAATCCTCATATCAGACAAAAGAGACTTTAAAATAAAGACTTCTATCAAAGATCAGGAAGGACACTATAGAGTGATCAAGGGATCAATCCAAGAAAATGTTATAACAATTATAAATATTTATGTACCCAACATAGGACCACCTCAATACATAAGACAACTGCTAAGAGCTATAAAAGTGGAAATTGACAGTAACACAATAAGAGTGGGGGACTTGAACACCTACCTCAGTGACACAAATGGACAGATCATAAAAACAGAAAATTAATAAGGAAACACAAGCTTTAAATGACAGAATAGACGAGATAGATTTAATTGATATTTATAAGACATTCTATCCAAAGACAGCAGATTACAGTTTCTTCTCAAGTGCACATTGAACATTCTCCAGGATAGATCACATCTTGGGTCACAAATCAAGCCTCAGTAAATTTAAGAAAATTGAAATCATATCAAGCATCTTTTCTGACCACAATGCTATGAGATTAGAAATCAATTACAGGGGAAAAAAAGTAAAAAACAAAAACACATGGAGGCTAAAGAATACGTTACTAAATAACCAAGAGATCACTGAAGAAATCAAAGAGGAAATCAAAAAATACCTACACACAAATGACAATGAAAACAAGATGGCCCAACACCTATGGGATGCAGCAAAAGTAGTTCAAAGAGGGAAATTTATCACAATACAAACCTACCTCAAGAAACAAGAAACATCTCAAATAAACAATCTAAACTTACACCTAAAGCAATTAGAGAAAGAAGAAGAATAAACGCCAAAGTTAGCAGAAGAAAAGAAATGATAAACATCAGATCAGAAATAAATGAAAAAGAAATGAAGGAAATGATAGCAAAGCTCAATAAAACTAAAAGCTGATTCTTTGAGAATATAAGCACAGTTGATAAACCATTAGCCAGACTCATCAAGAAAAAACAGGAAAAGACTCAAATCAACAGAATTAGAAATGAAAAAGGAAAAGTAACAACCGACCCTGCAGATACACAAAGATTACTAAAAAAAACTATATGGCAATAACATGGATCACCTGGAAGAAATGTACAAATTCTTACAAAAGCACAACCTTCTGAGACTGAACCAGGAAGAAATAGAAAATAGAAACAGACAAGTCACAAGCACTGAAATTGAAACTGTGATTAAGTCTTCCAACCAACAAAAGCCCAGGACCAGATGGCTTCACAGGCGAAATCTATCAAACATTTAGAGAAGAGCTAACACCTATTCTTCTCAAACTCTTCCAAAATATAGCAGAGGGAGGAACACTCCCAAACTCATTCTATGAGACCACCATCACCCTGATACCAAAACCAGACAAAGATTTCACAAAGAAAGAAAACTACAGGCCAATATCAATGATGAACATAGATGCAAAACTCCTCAGCAGCATACTAGCAAACAGAAGCTAGCAGCACTTTAAAAGGATCATACACCATGATCAAGTGGGGTTTATCCCAGGAATGCAAGGATTTTTAAAATACTCAAATCAATACACTCAATGAAATATACTTAAATCAATCAATGTGATACACCATATTAACAAACTGAAGAAGAAAACCCATATGATTATCTCAATAGATACAGGAAAAGCTTTTGACAAAATACAACACCCATTTATGATAAAAACTGTCCAGGTAGGCATAGAGGGAACTTAGCTCACCATAATAAAGGCCATATCTGTTAAACCCACAGCCAACATCATTCTCAATGGTGAAAAACTGAAACCATTTCCAGTAAGATCAGGAACATGACAAATTTGCCCACTCACACCACTGTTATTCAACATAGTTTTGGAAGTTTTAGCCTGAGCAATCAGAGATGAAAAAGAAATAAAAGGAATCCAAACCTGAAAAGAAGTAAAACTGTCTCTGTTTGTAGATGAGAGGATACTATACATAGAGAATCCTAAAGATGCTACCAGAAAACTACTAGAGCTAATCAATGAATTTGGTAAAGTAGCAGGGTACAAAATTAATGCACAGAACTCTCTGGCATTCCTATACACTAATGATGAAAAATCTGAAAGAGAAATTAAGGAAACACTCCCATTTACCATTGCAACAAGAAGAATAAAATACCCAGGAATAAACCTACCTAAGGAGACAAAAGACCTGTATGCAGAAAACCATAAGACACCGATGAAAGAAATTAGATGATACAAACAGATGGAGAGACATACCATGTGCTTGGATTGGAAGAATCAACATTGTGAAAATGACTATACTACACAAAGCAATCTACAGATTCAGTGCAATCCCTATCAAACTACCAATGGCATTTTTCACAGAAGTAGAACAAAAAATTTCACAATTTGTATGGAACACAAAAGACCTCAAGTAGCCAAAGGAATCTTGAGAAAGAACAACAGAGCTGGAGGAATCAGGCTTCCTGACTTCAATCTATACTACAAAGCTACAGTAATCAAAAGAGTATGGGACTGACAGAAGAGCAGAAATATAGATCAGTTGAACAGGATAGAAAGCCCAGAGATAAACCCACACACATATGTCACCTTATCTTTGAGAAAGGAGGCAAGAATATACAATGGAGAAAAGACAGCTTCTTCAATAAGTAGTGCTTTGTAAACTAGACAGCTACATGTAAAAGAATGAAATTAGAACACTCTCTAGCACCATACAAAAAAATAAACTCAAAATGTGTTAAGGACCTAAATGTAAGACCAGACACTATCAAACTCTTAGAGGAAAACATAGGCAGAATGTTCTATGACATAAGTCACAGCAAGATCCTTTTTGACCCGCCTCCTAGAGAAATGGAAATAAAAACAAAAATAAACGAATGGGACCGAATGAAACTTAAATTCTTTTGCACAGCAAAGGAAACCATAAACAAGACGAAAAGACAACCGTTAGAATGGGAGAAAATATTTGCAAATGAAACAACTGACAAAGGATTAATCTCCAAAATATACAAGCAGCTCATGTAGCTCAATATCAAAGAAACAAACAACCTAATCCAGAAATGGGCAGAAGACCTAAATAGGCATTTCTCCAAGAAGATATACCAATTGCCAACAAACACATGAAAGAATTCTCAACATCACTAATCATTAGAGAAATGAAAATCAAAACTACAATGAGTTATCACCTTACAGTGGTCAGAATGGCCATCATCAAAAAATCCAGAAATAATAAATGCTGGAGAGGGTGTGGAGAAAACGGAACCCTCCTACACTGTTAGTGGGAATGTAAATTGATACAGCCACTAAGGAGAACAGTATGGAGGTTTCTTACAAAACTAAAAATAGAACTACCATATGACCCAGCAATTCCATACTGGGCATGTACTGCGAGAAACCCATAATTCAAAAAGAGTCATGTACCACAATGTTCATTGCAGCACTGTTTACAATAGCCAGGATATGGAAGCAACCTAAGTGTCCATAGACAGATAAATGGATAAAGAAGATCTGTTACATATATACAATGGAATATTACTTAGCCATAAAAAGAAACTAAATTGAGTTATTTGTAGTGAGGTGGGTGGACCTAGAGTCTGTCATACAGAGTGAAACAAGTCAGAAAGAGAAAAACAAATACCATATGCTAACACATATATATGGAATCAAAAAAGAAAGTGAGGGCTTCCCTGGTGGCGCAGTGGTTGAGGATCTGCCTGCTAATGCAGGGAACACGGGTTCGAGGCTTGGTCTGGGAGGATCGCACATGCCGCGGAGCAGCTAGGCTCGTGAGCCACAAATACTGACCCTGCGTGTCTGGAGCCTGTGCTTCGCAGCAATAGAGGCCGCGATAGTGAGAGGCCCATGCACTGCGATGAAGAGTGGCCCCCGCTTGCCACAACTAGAGAAAGCCCTCGCACAGAAACGAAGACCCAACACAGCAAAAATAAATAAAACTCCTACCTCCAACATCTTCTAAAAGAAAAATGTTCTGAAGAACCTAGGGGCAGGACAGTAATAAAGACACAGACGTAGAAAATGGACTTGAGGACACGGGGAGGGGGAAGGGTAAGCTGGGACGCAGTGAGAGAGTGACATGGACATATATATACTACCAAATGTCAAATAGATAGCTAGTGGGAAGCAGCCGCATGGTACAGGGAGATCAGCTCGGTACTTTGTGACCACCTAGAGGTGTGGGAAAGGGAAGGTGGGAGGGAGACGCAAGAGGGAGGGATTATGGGGATATATGTATACGTATAGCTGATTCACTTTGTTATACAGCAGCAACTAACACAACAATGTAAAGCAATTATTCCTCATTAGAGGTGTTTTTTAAAAAATGGAAAGGATATTTACATTGCATGACAGAGTTGTTAGCTAATGCTGGTAGCAGTGGTAATCATAGTGCAATTTATAAATGTTTTAAATGAGCACGTTGTCTACCTTAAACTTAAACAATGTTATATACTAATTATATCTCAATAAAATGAAAATATGGCATATACATACAATGGAATATTACTTGTTTTTAAAAGAAAGAAATCATGCCATATACAAGAATGTGGATATTACGCTAAGTGAAATAACGCAGATACAAGGCAAATACTGCATGTTGCCACTTATATGAGGTATCTAAAACAGTGCAACTTATTTATAGAAGCAGAGAACAGAATGGTGGTTTCAAAGGGTTGTGCCGAGGGGAAATGGGGAATTGTTTAATGGGTATAAAGTTTTCAGTTATGCAAGATGAATTAGTTCTAGAGATTTACTGTACAACATAGTACCTACAGTTAACCATACTATACTGTATACTTAAATTTAAGAGGGTAGATCTCATGGTCTTATTAAATAAAAAACTTAAAATTAATATGACATAATGTAAGAAGTATTCAGTTGGATGTTAGAAATAAAACATATTTCATACAACTTAATATACAGCAGTGGAAATTGAAATACTGCTATATATAAGGATGTGTATGAACTCAAAAGCATAATTTTGAATAAAAGAAACCAGACACAGAAGGATAGACACATATATAGTTTTAGAGCTCAGTATAGTAGTTACCTTTGTGGAGGAGATATAGTAATTAGGAATGAACACTTCTAGGAACGTGCAGAATATGGATAATGCTGTATTTCTTGATCTGATATTGGTTAATGAACCAATTTGTAAACATTTAATAAAATGAATATTTATGTCTTTAATTTTTGTAAACATTTATCAAAATGTAAATTTATCAAAATGTATATTTATGAGTCTTTAATTTTTCTGAATATATGTTACACTTCATTACAAAAGTTTATTGAAATTAAAAACAAAATTTCTTAAACAGCTTGGATGAAAAAAGAAGAAACCAGCATAACATCTGGAAATTAATAGTAGTAACATCACTCCTAAAATTAGGAACTGAAATGATAAAATAGCCATAGCTATTGATTAAATCGAAAGAATAATAATAATATTTAGACCTAATCTTAGGAAACATTTGAAAACCTGAATGCATTGAGTGGATTTCTTGGAAAATATACTTAATAAAATTAAGGCCAGAAGACATAGCAGCCACATAGTACAGGGAGATCAGCTCGGTGCTTTTTGACCACCTAGACAGGTGGGATAGGGAGGGTGGGAGGGAGACGCAAAAGGGAAGAGATATGGGGATATAAGTATATGTATAGCTGATTCATTTTTTTATAAAGCAGAAACTAGCACACCATTGTAAAGCAATTATACTCCAATAAAGATGTTAAAAAAACCCCAAAATCCAAAAACCAAAAAAATCACCACAGAAAAATGTTAAGTTAGAAGTCAGCTAAAAACCCTGTTTTCACATTTCTAATTTTATTGATTGGAGTCTTCTCCCTCTTTTCCTTGATGAGTCTGGGGAAAGGTTTATCAATTTTGTTTATCTTCTCAAAGAATAAGCTTTTAGCTTCATTGATTTTTGCTATTGTTTTCTTAGTCTCTATTTCATTTATTTCTGCTCTGAAATTTATGATTTCTTTCCTTCTACTAACTTTGGGTTTTGTTTATTCTTCTTTCTCTGGTTGCTTCAGGTGTAATGTCAGGTTGGTTATTTGAGATTTTTCTTGTTTCTTTTTAAAATTTTTTTAAACATCTTTATTGGAGTATAATTACTTTACAATGGTGTGTTAGTTTCTGCTTTATAACAAAGTGAATGTTATACATATACATATGTTCCCATATCTCTTCCCTCTTGTGTCTCCCTCCCTCCCACCCTCCCTATCCCACCCCTCTGGGTGATCACAAATCACCTAGCTGATCTCCCTGTGCTATGCGGCTGCTTCCCGCTAGCTATCTGTTTTACGTTTCGTAGTGTATATATGTCCATGCCACTCTCTCACTTTGTCCCAGCTTACCCTTCCCCCTCCCCATATCCTCAAGTCCATACTCTAGTAGGTCTGTGTCTTTATTCCTGTCTTAGCCCTAGGTTCTTCATGACATTTTTTTTCCTTAGATTCCATATATATGTGTTAGCATACGGTATTTGTTTTTCTCTTTCTGACTTACTTCACTCTGTATGACAGACTCTAGGTCTATCCACCTCACTACAAGTAACTCATTTCGTTTCTTTTTATGGCGAGTAATATTCCATTGTATATATGTGCCACTTCTTCTTTAACCATTCATCCGTTGATGGACACTTAGGTTGCTTCCATGTCCTGGCTATTGTAAATAGAGCTGCAATGAACATTTTGGTACATGACTCTTTTTGAATTATGGTTTTCTCAGGGTATATGCCCAGTAGTGGGATTGCTGGGTCGTGTGGTAGTTCTATTTGTAGTTTGTTAAGGAACCTCCATGCTGTTCTCCATAGTGGCTGTATCAATTTACATTCCCACCAACAGTGCAAAAGTGTTCCCTTTTCTCCACACCCTCTCCAGCATTTATTGTTTCTAGATTTTTTGATGATGGCCGTTCTGACTGGTGTGAGATGATATCTCATTGTAGTTTTGATTTGCATTTCTCTAATGATTAATGATGTTGAGCATTCTTTCATGTTTTTGTTGGCAATCTGTATATCTTCTTTGGAGAAATGTTTCTTTAGGTCTTCTGCCCATTTTTGGATTGGGTTGTTTGTTTTCTTGTTATTGAGCTGCATGAGCTGCTTGTAAATTTTGGAGATTAATCCTTTGTCAGTTGCTTCATTTGCAAATATTTTCTCCCCTTCTGAGGGTTTTCTTTTGGTCTTATTTATGATTTCCTTTGCTGTGCTAAAGCTTTTAAGTTTCATTAGGTCCCATTTGTTTATTTTTGTTTTTATTTCCATTTCTCTAGGAGGGGGGTCAAAAAGGATCTTGCTGTGATTTATGTTATAGAGTGTTCTGCCTATGTTTTCCTCTAAGAGTTTGATAGTGTCTGGCTTTATGTTTAGGTCTTTAATCCATTTTGAGTTTATTTTTGTGTGGGGTGTTAAGGAGTGTTCTAATTTCATTCTTTTACATGTACCTGTCCAGTTTTCCCAGCACCACTTATTGAAGAGGCTGTCTTTTCTCCACTGTATATTCTTACCTCCTTTACCAATGATAAGTTGAGCATATGTGCGTGGGTTTATCTCTGGGCTTTCTATCCTGTTCCATTGATCTATATTTCTGTTTTTGTGCCAGTACCATACTGTCTTGATTATTGTAGCTTTGTTGTATAATCTGAAGTCAGGGAGCCTGCTTCCTCCAGCTCCGTTTTTCTTTCTGAAGATTGCTTTGGCTATTCGGGGTCTTTTGTGTTTCCATACAAATTGTGAAATTTTTTGTTCAAGTTTTGTGAGAAAATGCCAGTGGTAGTTTGATAGGGATTGCACTGAATCTGTAGATTGCTTTGGATAGTATAGTTATTTTCACAGTGTTGATTCTTCCAATTCAAGAACATGGTGTATCTCTCCATCTATTTGTATCATCTTTAATTTCTTTCATCAGTGTCTTATAATTTTTTGCATACAGGTCTTTTATCTCCTTAGGTAGGCTTATTCCTAGATATTTTATTCTGTTTGTTGCAATGGTAAATGGGAGTGTTTTCTTAATTTCAGTTTCAGGTTTTTCATCATTAGTGTATAAGAATGCCAGAGATTTCTGTGCATTAATTTTTTATCCTCCTACTTTACCAAATTCATTGATTAGCTCTAGTAGTTTTCTGGTAGCATCTTTAGGATTCTCTATGTGTAGTATCATGTCATCTGCAAACAGTGACAGCTTTACTTTTTCTTTTCCGATTTGGATTCCTTTTATTTCTTTTTCTTCTCTGATTGCTGTGTCTAGAACTTCCAAAACTATGTTGAATAAGAGTGGTTTCTTGAGGTAAGGTTGTATTGCTATAAACTTCCCTCTTAGAACTGCTTTTGCTGAATCCCATAGGTTTTGGGTCGTTGTGTTTTCATTGTTATTGGTTTCTAGGTATTTTTTTATTTCCTCTGGTTTCTTCAGTGATCCATTGGTTGTTTAGTAACATATTGTTTAGCGTCCCTGTGTTTGTTCTTTTTATTTCCTGTAATTGATATCTAATCTCATAGTGTTGCTGTTGGAAAAGATGCTTGATATGATTTCAATTTTCTTAAGTTTACCAAGGCTTGATTTGTGACCTGAGATCTGATCTATCCTGGACAATGTTCCATGTGCATTTGAGAAGAAAATGTGTTCTGCTGCTTTTGGATGGAATGTCTTACAAATATCAATTAATTCTATCTGGTCTAATGTGTATTTGAGGCTTGTGTTTCCTTATTAATTTTCTGTCTGGATGATCTGTCCATTGGTGTCTGTGGGGTGTTAATTTCCCCCACTCTTATTGTGTTACTGTCAATTTCCCCTTTTATGGCTGTTAGCATTTGCCTTATATATTAAGGTGCTACTATGTTGTGTGCATAAATATTTACAATTGGGTTTTCTTGGATTGATTCCTTGATCATTCTGTAGTGTCCTTCCCTGTCTCTTGTAACAGTCTTTATTTTAAAGTCTATTTTGTCTGATATGAGTATTACTACTCCAAATGAAATTCCGTAAAACCTTTAAGAATGAAGTAACTTCAAAGTTATTTAACCTGGTCCAGAACATACAACATTGTTTCTTAAAATGCTTGACCATTAAAGTATCTGACTCAAGGACACCTGAGAAGTTCAAAATTGCTTTTCTTTTCTTTTCTGTTTTTTCAAATGTTCATTTATTTATTTATTTTGGCTCTGCTGGGTCTTAGTTGTGGCATGTGGGATTTTGTTGTGGCATGTTTAGTTGCGGCATGCTGGATCTTTAGTTTCTGTATGTGGGTTTGTTAGCTGTGGCATATGGGCTCCTTAGTTGTGGCATATGGACTCTTAGTTGGAGCATGCAAACTCTTAGTTTCAGTAGGCATGTGGGATCTAGTTCCCTTACCAGAGATTGAACCTGGTTCCCCTGCACTGGGAGCATGGAGTCTTACCCACTGGACCACCAGGGAAGTCCCCCAAATTGCTTTTCTAACCCAGACATTTTGAATTATAGACCTGAAAGTGAAGTCTGGGAATCTGCATTCTTATCAAGTTTCTAAAGTGATTCTTATGCACACAAAAGTTTGAGAATCACTGGCAGAGACTGGAGAGGAAAGTTTTCAATGTCTTCCTAAGCTGGAATATCACCAATATCAAAACCTGACAAAAATAGTATATAAAAAAAAAGCCCTCATATCAATCTTAATATTGATGCAGATATCCTAAATAAAATTTTAGCAAATAGAATAAAGCAGCACAAGTGGCGCTCACATTCCCAGAAAGCAATGATGGCTCAGTATTAGAGAATATATTCATATGATTAATAATATTAGCATAATGAAGTCCAAATTCTTCAATATTACAAACAAGGCCTTCCATGATATGCTTCTGACTGCTTCTGCAGACACAGCTTTTAACACTCAGTGTGTCACACTTTGAACTCCAACAATAATGAATGGTTTTATCACTCCTCTCTCACACACACCATATGGTTTCTCACTACAATGTATTCTCATCTCCCAAATTTTCCTCTTACTCCAATTATTATTATTGTTATCATTATTATTTGTGTATGTGTTACAAACACTTAATATAAGACCTACTGGGGCTTCCCTGGTGGCGCAGTGGTTAAGAATCTGCCTGCCAATGCAGGGGACGCGGGTTCGTGCCCCAGTCCGGGAAGATCCCACATGCCGTGGAGCTGCTGGGCCCGTGAGCCATGGCCGCTGGGCCTGCACGTCCGGAGCCTGTACTTCACAACAGGAGAGGCCACAACAGTGAGAGGCCTGCGTACCGCAAAAAAAAAAAAAAAAAAAGATCTTCTCTCTTAGGAAATTTTAAGTACACAATACAGCATTGTTATCTATAGGCACTATGTTGTATAGGAGATCGCCAATACTTGTTTATTTTGCATAACTGAAACTTTCGACCCTTTGATCATTACCTCCTTGTTTTCCCCTCCACTCAGCCCCTGGAAACCACCATTCTACTCTTTGCTTCTATGAATTTGACTATTTTAGAGTTCTTATATAAGTGAAATAATACAATATTTGTCTTTCTGTGTCTGGTTTATTTCACTTAGCATAATGTCCTCCAGATCCATCCATGTTGTTACAAATGGCAGGATTTAATTCTTTTTAAAGGCAGAATAACATTTCCCTGAATGGTAATATAACATTTTATTTATCCATTCATCTGTTGATGAATATTTAGGTTGTTTCCATATTTTGACTGTTGCTACATGCGTTGTTTAAGGTAAGTTTCAGTTTGGGCACTGCCAAGTCAAACATGGCTTTTCTGACTCTATACGAGGTATCTTTTGCCCTGTTTCTTAGAATATTCCAAGCATATATCACACATATACACACATATGTTATATATACAGACTATTCCAGTGATTGTGCTATAGACACAGTGGTGAATACTGACTGCCTTTAAGGAGCACTCAGTTTCTTTGAAGAAGCCATCGCATAAATATATCATTACAGTGCCATGTGATATACACGTGGAATAGAGTCTGTATTCATTACATATATTTGAATAATAAATGAATGAGTGTCAGTGGGAGGCACATTTGTTCCACATGGGCCCAGATGCATGTTCAGGATGAATTTTTCATTTCTCACCTTGTGGTTAATATGTTAACATAATAACATTTATTGATTTTTTTAGGCCAATCACTCTTGACTGCTTGGGATAAATTCAGCTTGATCATTGTATATTAGTATTTTTACATATTTTTTGACTCAATTAACTCTTTTCAATTTTAAGATTTTCTTTTAATCTAGGTCATGAGAGAGGATGGCCTATGAATTTCCCTTCTCATAGTGTCTTTTTCTGGTTTGGATAGCAAGATTATAACTTCACAGAATGAGTTAGAGAGTATTACCTATTTTATTTTTTAGAAAGTATTATTTAAGATGGAAATAATCTGCTCCTTGAAATTTTGGTAGAAAACACCAGCAAGAACATTTGGGTGTGGTGTTTTCTTTGTGGGAAAGTTCTTAATACTGCTTCTATATTTTAAATAGTTATTGGACTATTAAGACTGTATATTTCTAATAAATTTTGGTAATTTATATGTAACTAGAACTTTGTTTTTTTCACTTTTTGGCATAAGGATTTTAAAAGTATTATCTTATTATACTTTTAATCTGTGTGGTATCTGTAGTGATGACCCACTTTTCATTTCTAGAATTATAGTTTTTACCTTCTATTTTTGTTAGGATAAATTTTACCAAAGGTTTGCCAATTTTGTTAATCTTTCCAAAGAAGCGATCTTTGGTTTTGTATATTCTTTTTAATCTCCTTGTTTTTTATTTCATTGTCTGTTTTTCTTATCATCGTTGTATCCTTCCTTTTATTACATTTTCTTGTTCTTTATTCAAATTTCTTAAGTTACATGCATAGCATATTAATTTTGAGATAATTTAAGTAAATTAAATTAATTGATATCACTTTCTAATAAAAACATATAAGACAATAACTTTCCTTCTAAGTACCTGCTATTTATATCTAACAGGTTTTATATGAAGCATTTTATTATTGTTGAGTTCTAAGTATTTAAAAACTTCCAGTGTTATTCTTCTTTAATCTGTGACTTAGAAATGTGCTTTTGAATTTCCAAATGTAAGGAATGAAAAAGTTTTTTGTTATTGACATCTAGCTTGTGTTTTAGTCAGATACCAATTCTCTGAAACTTGACTTTCTTAACCCCTTAGTATAATTAATATTTGTAAATGTTCTGTGTGTGTATGAGAATAATTGGTATATTCTAATTCTGTACAGAATTCAACCTTTGTCCATTAGATTAAGCTTGTTAATAGTATTTTACAAATCATTAATATTTAATTTTTATCTGAATTACCTGTCCATAATCAAGAAAAGTTATATAGAAATCTCCCCAGTATGATGTCAGGATTGTTCATTTCTCCTGTATATGTATTAATTTTTTTGCTTTATACATTTGAGGTTAATTTATTAGATTTATAAAAGCTCAGTATTATTTTTTTAATTAATTATTTTTTGAATTTACAATGTTGTATTACTTTCAAGTGTACAGCAAAGTGATTCAGTTATACAGATTCTTTTCCATTATAGGTTATTCCAAGGTGTTGAGTATAGTTCCTTGTGCTATATAGTAGGTCCTTGTTGTTTACCTATTTTATATGTAGTAGTGTGTATATGTTAATCCCAAACTCCTAATTTATCTCTCCTGCACTGTCCCCTTTGGTAACCACAAGTTTGTTTTCTATGTCTGTGTGTCTATTTCTGTTTTGTAAACAAGTTCATTTGTATCCATTTTTTAGATTACACCTATAAATGGTATTGTGATATTTGTCTTTATCTGTGAGACTTACTTCACTAATATGATAATTGCTAAGTCCATCCATGTTGCTGCAAATGGCATTATTTTATTCATTTTAATGGATGAGTAATATTCCATTGTATATATATACCACATCTTCTTTATCCATTCATCTGTCAATGGACATTTAGGTTGCTTCCATGTGTTGGCTATTGTAAATAGTGCTGCTGTTTGGGGTACATGTATCTTTTCAAACTATGGTTTTCTCTGGGTACATGCCCAGAAGTGGTATTACTGTATCACTCCCATGATGGTTGCTCTACTTTTAGTTTTTTAAGGAACCTCCTTACTGTTCTCGATAGTGGCCGCACCAATTTACATTCTCACCAACAGTGTAAGAGGGTTTCTTTTTCTCCACACCCTCTCCAGCATTTATTATTTGTAGACATTTTAATGATGGCCATTCTCCCTGGTGTGAGGTGATACCTCATTGTAGTTTTGATTTGCATTTCTCTAATAATTGAGCATCTTTTCATGTGCCTGTTGTGTATCATTTTGACTTCTTTGGAGAAATGTCTATTTAAGCCTTCTGCCCATTTTTTGATTGGGTTGTTTGGTTTGTTTTGATATTAAGCTGTATGAGCTGTTTGTATATTTTGGAAATTAATCTCTTGTCTGTAGCATCGTTGGCAAATATTTTCTCCCATTTTGTGCATTGTCTTTTTGTTTTCTTTATGGTTTCCTTTGTTGTGCAAAAGCTTTTAAGTTTAATTAGGTCTCATTTGTTTATTGTTGCTTATTTTTGTTTTTATTTCCATTAATCTAGGAGACGGATACAAAAAATTATTGCTACAATTTACGTCAAAGTGTGTTCTCACTAAACTATGGAAAGCATACTGTAGTAAAAACATGGTAAGAAGGTATGTGTGTAGAGAGAGAAGGACTCGTGATTTATCTATTCTGGATATCTGTCTTGGGTGGTGATACGATTGTTCATGAGGCCAGATGGTCATCTTTAAAATGTTGATCCTGAATTTATGTGGACGAGATTGCACTGAGATAGCCACACTATCTCACTGGGTTCTTCTTTGGAACCTAGAGGAAGAGGGCCTGAAGCAGGGGCTGAGATTATGGCCAGCCCAGTGGACAGATCAAAGCCGAGTGAATCAGTTGTGCAGGGAGGCAAATTGCCACCTAGGCCAGTTTCACTCAACAACCAAGCTGGCGGAGAGATGTGACCACCACCAATGAGCTCTGATTCGTGTAGGTGGAGCTACAGGTGTCCCTCTTTCTCTGTGTTGGCTAAGAGGGGAAAGAGCTGTGGCTAAGCAGACCCAAAGTGTAACGTTTCCTAGGGGGGCCCACTGGACTTCTCCAGGAGTAGAGCACTGACACAGCCTGGGGCAGTGTGGCCCGAGTGGGTTCTGGTCATTGGAAAAATGAGTGGACTCTGCCTGAAGAGTTCATTTTCCTCTGTGAAAAGCTTCTTCTTCCTGCGGCTAGGGCATGTGAGTGGCAATGACTCAGTGCTGTCTAATTACTTCTGCCTTTGGTGACCCCACATCCCAAGGGGTGAGGGCTCAGGGACCAGCCCCCCCGACCCACGTCAGGGAAGATCTTTCACTGTCATCATTCAAAGGAAGATGAGGCCATTTATTAAAATGAGCATAAAATGGGTATGCTCATCTCTAGGTGAGTGTGGAGACTCTGTGACAGGAAGGAAAATAATTGCATTTTCTCCCAAAGCTGCCGGAAATAATTTCTACTTTAATGGTGAAAACAGAACTCTTTACATCTCTGGACGTTTTACATTGTAGGCTGTAATGAGCAAGAAAGTGTCTTTCTTTTAATAGCTAATCCTCTGATGCTTCATGCCTGGCAAGGTAAGTTGACGTGGCAAATTATCATTGTCGAAGGGAGATTGAGCCAGGGACAGCATCCTTGCTTTGTCCACTGCGTCACTTAGCTCGTTAGTGTAGCAAGAACACTGGCACTTGTTTGCAACAGGACGTTTTTGAAAGTGTGGCGGTCACCAGCACAGCCCCACACAGATGCAGGAAGAGAGGGAAGACCTCCTGCCCCAACTTTTCCCACTTGCCCCAGACTCCTTTAGCTGAATACACTGGTGTCACCTTTGTTAACAGTTACACCCTTCACTGCCCTCTCTTCCATCTGTCTCCCCACCTCTCTCCTGCTCACCCGCAGCAATTCCCAGGAGTCCCAGGGAGCGTGGATTAGTCTTTCTACTGTAGTGAGCATGATCTAGGGTTTTCTCTCAAGAGCAGGGGTTTCTCTAGAGAGGGACTGAGCATGAGTGGGCAGGGAGAGATGGCAGAGATAAATGGGTACTCACACCACATGCCGAGAGTCATAATGTCCTCTGGGACCAGTACTGAGCACTTGCATCCTCTTACTTTGGTCCCTTCTTCTAACTCCATCTCCCTTAGCATCTTTATTTTCTCTTTGTGGGTATGCCTTGTTTTCCAGCATGTCAGCGTAAAGTTGGGGTGCCCTTTTAGCTGAAATGTCTGCCTCATTCTCCTTTCTTTTATGAGTGGAAACTTCCCTTAACCTTCTCTGCACTTCACATTCTATACATGTGAGGAGGTGTCCATGATTATAATGAAATGTCTATGATTTTTTGAATGTCCCTTTACTTGGGAAGTCTTATTCACAGTAAGTGTTTCTAAAAGTCCTGCATTTCAGAGAGTTAACACTTTAATATATTTAGATTTACCTTATGTTCATCAGTTTTTAATAGAATCATTACTTTCCCTCCAATAATGGCTTCTTATCGAGTTAGGTGCAATTCCATGTCCTCGGTAGTTAACATAACCATTTTTGAAGAAAGACATATTTGAGCACACAGTTTCAATTTTCTTCCAAAATTAGCAATGAAAATTAATATTAGGTACTATTTTTTTTCAATATTAAAATAATCTATCCAAGTCATTTGAAATCATTCTTAGGAAGGACTTCCGTAGTCATGTCATGAACGTTTTATTTAGTCCTGTAGAAATTAAAGCTCATAATTTACTGATTTCTCACCTCATAATAATTTATTGGAGGAGCATGGCCATTGCTCAGTGAAGAAAAGCAGTTGACTTTATATAAAATCATATTGACCATGGGAAATGCGTTTGTATAGCAGCAGAAGAGAACTCATTCTTTTTCCCATTTGGGGTCCCTCTCAAATCTACCTGGGATTTATAACTTTAGATGGGGACAGACCAGCGCAATGCAGTTAAAACTTCATCAGATGGCTGCAACACTGGACAAAAGTCTGTAGGACCAGGTTTCTCATTCGATTCAATCAGATTCAAGGGCTCAGGCAGAGGACATGAATATTTTTTCTTTTTCCTATAATGAACTTTGTCTGGAAAAGCTAGTTTATAAACATATATCAAACGGATGAGAAAATACATTATATGCACTCTTGAGGTCAGAAATTAGTGTTTTCAAATTGAGATGAGCTAGTTTCCTCAGGAAATGTACTTTTCTTATCATTTACAGATTTAGGCTCTTTAGATTGTAGGCTTTTCATTCACTCTCTCACACATTCATTCATTTCACTCATTCATAGAAGCATTTATTGAGTGCCTGCTGTTTTTTCAGCTTGCCTCCAATTATTTCCTTTAAAGGTGACCCATTTGGAACACTCCTAAAAATACTGGTGAGTTGATTGATATTTTTAATTGCAGTCTGAATGTATCAAATCTGAAGGTTGTTGGAAAGAGCTTTGGAAACAGGCTCATCACTCCTGCCATTTCCTCTGCTGAGAATTTTCAGGGAGCATCCTAAAAATTAAGGGCCAGAGGAAATTCCACCTGTGATGCTCCACATTCCCTCTAACAAATTCACAATATGTGCCTGGGTTGGGGTTCACAGTGCCCATGCTTGTTTATCCACATGGAGCCTCGTCTTGCCCTTTGGTTTCAGCTTTTGTGTCACGCAGGTCGTTGGCAGTTAACATCACAGCTCCCCAGGTGATCGAGTGTGGAAGATTTTATACTTATGAAAGTCAGCATAGAATAGAGATTTCAAAGACCAGTGAAGAAACATTTCCACAGCAGGTATTTTGGCTGTTCTGATGCCCTTTCTTTTGGATAGCAGAGAAGCCAAGAGGGAGGGGATATGGCAATATACGTATACATATAGCTGAGTTACTGTGTTATACAGCAGAAGCTAACACAACATTGTAAAGCAATTATACTCCAATAAAGATGTTTAAAAAAAAACCTTCTCAGTTAAAAGAGAATCCATGATTTCCTTGAGAAGTTGTGCACAGTCAGGTGTTCATGTTATATCAATTCACCTTCCCTACCCATTAAGTGGAATCATCTGAGTTTCCTCATATAAGTCAGGCTAACCAAATTCTTTAGAGAAGATATAAAGTTAGCAAAGTATTTAATTTGTATTACTCATGCTAAATGGTGTATCTGACAGAAGTGTTCACTTACTGACTAGTGAAAAGATGGCATGTAGAGGTAATTCATATTTACATCTGAGAATTAAAAGGATAAAGTTATTTATCCATATAATCAAAGTTATCATGAAGTAGGGGGTGGGAGTTCAAGGAGAAAGAGCAACTTACAGTTAATTATGTGTGAATATGGTATTTTTGAAGGAGCATTAATTTCTTTTCTCCATCTTATTTTTTTTTTTAGGGAGATTGGGATTGACACATATACACTGTTTTTTTAAAAAAAATATTTATTTAATTTATTTATTTTTGGCTGCATTGGGTCTTTGTTGCTGTGCGCGGGCTTTCTCTAGTTGTGGTGAATGGGGGCTACTCTTCGTTGCCGTGCGCGGGCTTCTCATTGTGGTGGCTTCTCTAGTTGCGGAGCACGGGTTCTAGGCACGCGGGCTTCAGTAGCTGTGATATGCGGGCTCTAGAGCGCAGGCTCAGTAGTTGTGGCGCATGTGGTCTTCGTTGGCCATGTGGCCATGTGGCGCATGGCCTTCGTTGCTACGCGGCATGTGAGATCTTCCCGGACCAGGGCTCAAAACCGTGTCCCCTGCACTGGGAGGCGAATTCTTAACCACTGCACCACCAGGGAACCCTTCCATCTTAATTTTTAATATAGATACTTGTCTATACCAGTACACTTAGGTGTTTATGAGGGATTTCTGTTTGGAAAAAAACCCATGTAATAAATAAAGAAGTTGCATGTGTTTGTGTTTGTATGTGTTTTTGGGTTTGTGAATGTGAGTAGCAAGTATGCATATGTGTTTATGGGTACTATGAATAAGAAGCAAGAAAAATTGAAAGCACTTTAAAAATAATTGTGCTTAATTTTCCTAAAATATATTTGACCTAAATTATGTTATTTTTCCTTTTATATGGATTTTTATTAATGCTGTTGTCAAATTGATTTCTTGGCACAGCTCATAGGCAGGCCTGCTTTATTCTACCAAAATTCTCCTTGACGTCTCCGCTTGGCTTTCTCTGCAGCCTTGCTGCATTAAACTGTGGTGTAGGGCAGTAACATTAACATTTCTTATGCACTCATTAGAAATGTAGACTATCATGCCCCACTCCTCTCCTAATGAATCAGTGTTCACTTTAGCAAAATCCTTGGGTGATTCGAAAGTACATTAAAGTCTGAGAAGTTCTCCTCTCCAAGGCTGTCTTAAAAAATAAAAAACATCATTACACCTCCCATACCTTTTCCTCTTTTTCTGTTCCTTTCCTATGTTAATTACATTGAATCTTTCCAGTCAGCCAGGCTGAAAGTGTCAGTCATAATTGTTACCTCCATCCCTCATGTTCTCACATCTCATCCATTGCCAAAGCCTGGCAATTTTACATCTTCAACATCTCTTGACTTTGTCATCTCCTTTCTCTTCCCCCTTCTAATCTCTTTGTTCACAGTCTAGTAAGCTTTCACCAGGCTATTGAACTAGCCAGGCAGCAGTGTGTGTGTGTGTGTGTGTGTGTGTGTGTGTGTGTGTGTGTGTGTGTGTGTTCTTTGCCTCCAGACTTTCTGGCCATTCTACTTGTTCCTATGTTAGCTTTCCTAAACCATACCTCTGAGTCTGTTATTTTCTGCTCAGAAATCTTCACTGGCTACTTGTTACCTACAAAAACTTGTTTAAACCATTAACTTGGCATTCAATGTTTCTAAATACAACCACTGGCCTATAGTCAGTCAGAGACTGAGTTTCAGCCTAATCAAATGATTTTCTTTTTTTCCCCAAACATGTCTTATAATTTGCTGCTGCCGTGTTTTTGTTTGCATTTGAAATGTCCCTCTGAAACAATCACACGTGCAAACATTAACATCCTTCCAGGCCTTCTAAATATATTCTTTGTCCTTTCTCAGAGTTTACCATGTGCTTCCTTAGGATTATTAGAACATGTCTGTCTCTACTCTGCCCTAGTGAGCTTTGCATTCATGTCTTACCTCTTCTGATGAATTCTCAGGTCCTTGAAGGCAGGAACGGTGTTTTGTTCTTATAACCTGTCACAATGCCTAGCCAAGTGCTTTACAAAAATAGATATTCAATAAATACATTATGAATGAAGATGAATAGAAGCAGAGGAGATGGGAAGCTATACTCCCACAAGGAGACACCCCAGATATCAGCAAATATTTATCAAAGTCTTTTTAAAATCAGCTAGTGATATTAATAGCCAGTGGCATGAGATAAATGCAGAGGAGTTAACTGCTAGGATTAGTCCCATTTCTTATTAGTCGAACAATCAATGTCCCCTCATTGTCTCCTAGTTTCTAAATGCATTTATCTAAGTCCTCCATTTGCAGATAGCTATAGTAGAACTTAAAGGTCTAATAACAAAAAGTAGTTAACCCCACGCAGTGGCACAGGACAAAGGCATTGCAGGGGTTACTGTGTTGTATTCTGAATCCTTGGGGAAATTATGCTGGATGGTGATTTCTGATGTCAGCCTTGTACTAGGTTCTGTGCATTATTGTGAGGATGTCTAAACCTGGAATCTATTTGAAAGCAAGACAGTTTCTTGTACACTTTTTACATGGCCCAGCCTTGCTTAGTGAGTGTGTCTGTGCTTTTTTTTTTTAGTTATGTATAATATAATCATATTTTCTGAATCAAAATTGAAGCATACTGGTCAGACACATTGGTCTAGGTGCACATGGTCAAACAAGAACACAGCATAGAGTATTTTTTAATCAATTCTAATATACACATACTTTTATTATTCTAACGTCACTGAAAAAAGGATAAGGATGTGTCTTGCAATCAATAACATGTTGGTTTAACTTTTTTTCCTGATTAGTGGTACAAAAAATACGGTGTGTCTTACAATCAGTAGCATCTTAGATATGATCAAATTGACACCAGGACTATGCCAGAAAATCCAGGAAGAACAGGCTGTTTTTACACATGCTCAAACCTTGCAGTTCTTTTTTTTTTAACATCTTTATTGGAGTATAATTGCTTTACAATGGTGTGTTAGTTTCTGCTTTATAACAAAGTGAATCAGTTATACATATACATATATCCTCATATCTCCTCCCTCTTGCATCTCCCTCCCTCACAACCTCCCTATTCCACCCCTCCAGGCGGTCACAAAGCACCGAGCTGATCTCCCTGTGCTATGCGGCTGCTTCCCACTAGCTATCTATTTTACATTTGGTAGTGTATATATGTCCATGCCACTCTATCACTTTGTCCCAGCTTACCCTTCCCCCTCCCCATATCCTAAAGCCCATTCTCTAGTAGGTCTGTGTCTTTATTTCTGTCTTACCCCTAGGTTCTTCATGACATATTTTTATTTTTTTAGATTCCATATATATGTGTTAGCATATGGTATATGTTTTTCTCTTTCTGACTTAACTTCACTCTGTATGACAGACTATAGGTCCATCCACATCATTACAAATAACTCAATTTCATTTCTTTTTATGGCTGAGTAATATTCCATTGTATATATGTGCCACATCTTCTTTATCCATTCATCTGTTGATGCACACTTAGGTTGCTTCCATGTCCTGGCTATTGTAAATAGAGCTGCAATGAACATTGCGGTACATGACTCTTTTTGAATTATGGTTTCCTCAGGGATTATGCCCAGTAGTGGGATTGTTGGGTTGTATGGTAGTTCTATTTTCAGTTTTTTAAGGAACCTCCATAGAGACTGTATCAATTTACATTCCCACCAACAGTGCAAGAGGGTTCCCTTTTCTCCACACCTTCTCCAGCATTTAATTTTTGTAGATTTTTTGATGATGGCCATTCTGACTGGTGTGAGATGATATCTCATTGTAGTTTTGATTTGCATTTGTCTAATGATTAATAATGTTGAGCGGGCTGTCCTGGTGAGGCAGTGGTTGAGAGTCCACCTGCTGATGCAGGGGACACGGGTTCGTGCCCCGGTCCGGGAAGATCCCACATGCTGCAGAGCGGCTAGGCCAGTGAGCCATGGCCGCTGAGCCTGCGTGTCTGGAGCTTTTGCTCTGCAACGGGAGAGGCCACAACAGTTAGAGGCCCGCGTACCGCAATAAATAAATAAATAATGTTGAGCATTCTTTCATGTGTCTGTTGGCAATCTGTATATCTTCTTTGGAGAAATGTCTATTTAGGTCTTCTGCCCATTTTTGGATTGGGTTGTTTGGTTTTTTAATGTTGAGCTGCATGAGCTGCTTGTAAACTTTGGAGATTAATCCTTTGTTAGTTGCTTCATCTGCAAATATTTTCTCCCCTTCTGAGGGTTGTCTTTTGGTCTTGTTTATGGTTTCTTTTGCTGTGCAAAAGCTTTTAGTTTCATTAGGTCCCGTTTGTTTATTTTTATTTCCATTTCTCTACAAGGTGGGTCAAAAAGGATCTTGCTGTGAGTTATGTCATAGAGTGTTCTGCCTATATTTTCCTCTAAGAGTTTGATGGTATGTGACCTTACATTTAGGTCTTTAATCCATTTTGAGTTTATTTTTGTGCCTGGTTTTAGGGAGTGTTCTAATTACATTTGTTTACATTCAGCTGTCCAGTTTTCCCAGCACCACTTATGGAAGAGGTTGTCTTTTCTCCACTGTATATTCTTGCCTCCTTTATGAAAGATAAGGTGACCCTATGTGCGTGGGTTTATCTCTGGGCTTTCTATCCTGTTCCACTGATCTATATTTCTGTTTCTGTGCCAGTAACATACTGTCTTGATTACTGTAGCTTTGTAGTATAGTCTGAAGTCAGGGAGCCTAATTTCTGAAGCTCCATTTTTCTTTCTCAAGATTACTTTGGCTATTCGGGGTCTTTTGTGTTTCCATACAAATTTTGAAATGTTTTCTTCTTGTCCTGTGAAAGTGTCAGTGGTTGTTTGACAGGGATTGCATAAAATCTGTAGATTCCTTTGGATAGTAGAGTCATTTTCACAATGTTGATTCTTCCAATCCAATAACATGGTATATCTCTCCATCTATTTGTATCATCTTTAATTTCTTTTATCAGTGTCTTATAATTTTCTGCATAGAGGTCTTTTGTCTCCTTAGGTAGGTTTATTCATAGATATTTTATTCTTTTAGTTGCACTGGTTAATGGGAGCGTTTTCTTAATTTCACTTTCAGATTTTCATCATTAGTGTATAGGAATGCAAGAGATTTCTGTGCATTAATTTTGTATCCTGCTACTTTACCAAATCCATTGACTAGCTCTAGTAGTTTTCTGGTAGCATCCTTAGGAATCTCTATGTATAGTATCATGTCATCTGAAAACAGTGACAGCTTTAATTCTTCTTTTCCAATTTGGATTCCTTTTATTTCTTTTTCTTATCTGATTGCTGTGGCTAAAACTTCCAAAACAATGTTGGGTAATAGTAGTGAGAGTGGGCAACCTTGTCTTGTTCCTGATCTTAGTGGAAATGGTTTCAGTTTTTGACCATTGAGGATGATGTTGGCTGTGGGTTTGTCATATATGCCCTTTATTTTGTTGAGGAAAGTTCCCTCTATGCCTACTTTCTGCTGGGTTTTTACCATAAATGGTTGTTGAATTTTGTCGAAAGCTTTATCTGCATGTGTTGAGATGATCAAGTGTTTTTCTCCTTCAACTTGTTAATATGGTGTATCATGTTGATTGATTTGTGTATATTGTAGAATCCTTGCATTCCTGGGATAAACCCTGCTTGATCATAGTGTATGAACCTTTTAATGTGCTGTTAGATTCTGTTTGCTAGTATTTGGTTGAGGATTTTTGCATCTGTGTTCATCAGTGATATTGGCCTGTAGTTTTCTTCCTTTTGGACATATTTTTCTGGTTTTGGTATCGGAGTGATGGTGGCCTCATAGAACGAGTTTGGAAGTGTTTCCCCTGTGCTATATTTTGGAAGAGTTTGAGAAGGACAGGTGTTAGCTCTTCTCTAAATGTTTGATAGAATTCGCCTGTGAAGCCATCTGGTCCTGGGCTTTCGTTTGTTGGAAGACTTTTAATCACAGTTTCAATTTCAGTGCTTGTGATTATTCTGTTCATATTTTTTGTTTCTTCCTGGTTCAGTCTCGGAGGGTTGTGCATTTCTAAGAATTTGTCCATTTCTTCCAGCTTTTCCATTTTATTTGCATACAGTTGCTTGTAGTAATCTCTCATGATCCTTTGTATTTCTAGTGTCAGTTGTTACTTCTCTTTCATTTCTATTTCTATTGATTTGAGTCTTCTCCCTTTTTTTCTTGATAAGTCTGGCTAATGGTTTATCAATTTTGTTTATGTTCTCAAAGAACCAGCTTTTAGTTTTTTTGATCTTTGTTATTGTTTCCTTCATTTCTTTTTCACTTATATCTGATCTGATCTTTATGATTTTGTTTCCTTCAGCTAAATTTGGGGTTTTTTTGTTCTTCTTTCTCTAATTGCTTTAGGTGAAAGTTTAGGTTGTTTATTTGAGATTTTTCTTGTTTCCTGAGGTAGGATTGTATTGCTATAAACTTCCTTGCTAGAACTGCTTTTGCTGCATCCCATAGGTGTTGAGTCATTGTGTTATCCTTGTCATTTGTTTCTAGGTATTTTTTTAAATTTCCTGTTTGATTTCTTCAGTGATCTCTTGGTTATTTTATAGCATATTGTTTAGCCTCCGTGTGTTTGGTTTTTTTATGTTTTTTTCCCTGTAATTGATTTCTAATCTCATAGTGTTGTGGTTGGAAAAGATACTTGATACAATTTCAATTTTCTTTAGTTTACCAAGGCTTGATTTGTGACCCAGGATATGCTCTATCCTGGAGAATGTTCCATGAGCACTTGAGAAGAGTGTGTATTCTGTTGTTTTTGGATGGAATGTCCTATAAAACACCATTAAGTCCATCTTGTTTAATGTATCATTTAAAGGTTGTGTTTCCTTATTTATTTTCATTTTGGATGATCTGTCCATTGGTGAAAGTGGGGTGTTAAAGTTTCCTAGTATGATTGTGTTACTGTCGATTTCCCCTTTTATGGCTGTTAGTATTTGCCTTATGTACTGAGGTGCTCTTATGTTGGTTGCATAAATATTTACAATTTTTATATCTTCTTCTTGGAATGATCCCTTGTTCATTATGTAGTGTCCTTCTTTGTCTCTTGTAATAGTCTTTGTTTTAAAATCTATTTGTCTGATATGAGAATTTCTACTCCAGCTTTCTTTTTTTTTCCATTTACACAGAATATCTTTTTCCATTCCCTCAGTTTCAGTCTGTATGTGTCCCTAGGTCTGAAGTGGGTCTCTTGTAGACAGCATACATACGGGTCTTGTTTTTGTATCCATTCAGCCAATTTATTTATTTTGGTTGGAGCATTTACTCCATTTACATTTAAGGTAATTATCAATATGTATGTTTCTATTACCATTTTCTTTACTGTTTTGGGTGTATTATTGTAGGTCTTTTTCTTCTCTTGTGTTTCCTCCCTATAGAAGTTCCTTTAGCATTTGTTTTAAAGCTCATTTCGTGGTGCTGAGCGCTCTTAGCTTTTGCTTGTCTGGAAAGATTTTAATTTCTCTGTCAAATCTGAATGAGATTCTTACTGAGTAATCTCGGTTGTAGGTTTTTCTCCTTCATCACTTTAAATATGTCCTGCCACTCCCTTCTGGCTTGCAGGGTTTCTGCTGAAAGATCAACTGTTAACCTTATGGGGATTCCCTTATGTGTTATTTGCTGTTTCTCCCTTGCTGCTTTTAATATTTGTTTTTTGTGTTTAATTTTTGATAGTTTGATTAATATGTGTCTTGGCATGTTTCTCCTTGGATTTATCCTGTATGGGACTCTCTGTGCTTCCTGGACTTGATTAACTATTTCCTTTCCCATATGAGGGAAGTTTTCAACTATAATCTGTTCAGATATTTTCTCTGGTTCTTTATCTCTTCTTCTTCTGGAACCCCTATAATTCAAATGTTGGTGCGTTTAATGTTGTCCCAGAGGTCTCTGAGACTGTCCTCAATTCTTTTCAGTCTTTTTTGTTTATTCTGCTCTGCAGTAGTTATTTTCACTACTTTATCTTCCAGGTCAATTATGCGTTCTTCTGCCTCAGTTATTCTGCTATTGATCCCTTCTAGAGAATTTTTAATTTCATTTATTGTGTGTTCATCACTGTTTGTTTGCTCTTTAGTTCTTCTAGGTCCTTGTTAAATGTTTCTTGCATTTTCTCTATTCTATTTCCAAGATTTTGGATCATCTTTACTATCATTATTCTGAATTCTTTTTCAGGTAGACTGCCTATTTCCTCTTCATTTGTTTGGTCTGGTGGCTTTTTACTTTGCTCCTTCATCTGCTGTGTGTTTTTCTATCTTCTCATTTTGGTTAACTTACTGTGTTTGGGGTCTCCTTTTCGCAGGCTGCAGGTTCGTTGTTCCCATTGTTTTTGGTGTCTGTCCCCAGTGGCTCAGGTTGGTTCAGTGGGTTGTGTAGGCTTCCTGGTGGCGGGGACTAGTGCCTGTGTTCTGGTGGATGAGGCTGGATCTTGTCTTTCTGTTGGGGAGGTTCAAGTCTACTGGTGTGTTTTGGGGTGTCTCTGGCCTTATTATGATTTCAGGCTGCCTCTGTGCTAATGGTTGGGTTTTTGTTCCTGTCTTGATAGTTTTTTGACATAGGGTGTCCTGCACTGTAGCTTGCTGGTCATTTAATGGAGCTGGGGCTTAGTGTTGATTTGGAGATCTCTGGGAGATTTTTGCCATTTCATATTATGTGGAGCTGGGAGGTCTCTTGTGGACCAGTGTCCTGAACTTGGCTCTCCCACCTCAGTGGCACAGCCCTGACACCTGGCTGGAGCACCAAGAGCCTGTCCTCTGCACGGCTCAGAATAAAAGGGAGGAAAAACAGAAAGAAGAAGAAGAAATTAAATTAAATTAAATTAAATAATGTTATTAAAATAAAAAATAATTATTAAAAAATTTTTAATTAAAAAAATCGGACAGACAGAACCCTAGGACAAATGGCAAAAGCAAAGCTATAAAGACAAAATCACACACAGAAGCATACACATACACACTCACAAAAAGTGAAAAAGGTTAAAAAAAAAAAAAAATATATATATATCGCTGCTCCCAAAGTTCAGCTCCTCAGTTTGGGATGATTCGTTGTCTATTCAGGTATTCCACAGATGCAGGGTACATCAAGTTGATTGTGGGTATTTAATCCGCTGCTCCTGAGGCTGCTGGGAGAAATTTCCCTTTCTCTTCTTTGTTCGCACAGCTCCTGGGGTTCAGCTTTGGATTTGGACGTGCCTCTGAGTGTAGGTCGCCTGAGGGCATCTGTTCTTCTCTCAGACAGGACGGGGTTAAAGTAACAGCAGATTCGGGGGCTGTGGCTCGCTTAGGCTGGGGGAGGGAGGGGTATGTATGCGGGGCAAGCCTGCAGTGACAGAGGCCGGAATGCCATTGCAGCACCCTGAGGCGTGCCGTGCTTTCTCCTGGGGAAGTTGTCCCTGGATCACGGGACCCTTGCAGTGGTGGGCTGCACAGGCTCCAGGGAGGGGAGGTGTGGAGAGTGACCTGTGCTCGCACACAGGCTTCTTGGTGGCTGCAGCAGCATCCTTAGCGTCTCATGCCCATCTCTGGGGTCCGCACTGATTTCCGGGCCTCGCGGCTGTCTCTGGAGCTCATTTAGGCGGCGCTCTTAATCCCCTCTCCTCGCGCACCAGGAAACAAAGAGGGAAGAACAAGTCTCTTGTCTCTTTGGGAGCTCCAGACTCTTTCCCGGACTCCCTCCTGGCTAGCTGTGGCGCACTAGCCCCATTCAGGCTGTGTTCACGCCGCCAACCCCAGTCCTCTCCCTGGGATCCGACCTCCGAAGTCCAAGCCTCAGCTCCCAGCCCTGCCCGCCCCGGCGTGTGAGCAGACAAGCCTCTGGGGCTGGTGAGTGCTGGTCGGCCCTGATCCTCTGTGCGGG
This sequence comes from Lagenorhynchus albirostris, assembly GCF_949774975.1. Lineage (NCBI taxonomy): Eukaryota > Metazoa > Chordata > Mammalia > Artiodactyla > Delphinidae > Lagenorhynchus > Lagenorhynchus albirostris. The sequence goes on from NC_083116.1 coordinate 18,857,430, forward strand.
AACCTCTCCACTTTGCCCTCTGCACCCCTGTTGCTGCGCTCTCCTCTGTGGCTCCAGAGCTTCCCCCCTTCGCCCCCCCAGTCTCCGCCCACGAAGGGGCTTCTAGTGTGTGGAAACCTTTCCTCCTTCACAGCTCCCTCCCACTGGTGCAGGTCCCGTCCCTATTCTTTTGTCTCTGTTTTTTCTTTTTTCTTTTGCCCTACCCAGGTACGTGGGGAGTTTCTTGCCTTTTGGGCGGTCTGAGGTCTTCTGCTAGCATTCAGTAGGTGTTCTGTAGGAGTTGTTCCACATGTAGATGTATATCTGATGTATTTGTGGGGAGGAAGGTGATCTCTGGGTCTTACTCTTCCGCCATCTTGAAGTTCTCCCTACTTTTTTTTTTATTAAGGAGATTGTGCTAATGAAATGATGCTGATGTAATCTCTTCCTTAATACCATTTATTGGGAACCTACTATGTGCCAGGAAGTATTCAAGGAACCTAACATATATTATTTCATTTAATTTTGGTTGCAACCTGCCCACCTCATTCTGTAGACGAGATAGCTGTGCCTTAGAGAGATTATTTAACTTAGTTACAGACACACTTCGGAGGTCAAGGAACTAGGAATTAGATCTTCACTTGGTAGATTTAAGTGCCTGTATTCTCATTTCATTAATACTGATGATGATGAAAATCAGATTATTTTCTACCTGACAGTGGATCCTAATGTGATAGAAGGGAGTAACAAAAATTTGGTGATTTCATACTTTCAGGAAGTTCTGACATTGAGCAGTAGAAACTACTGTTTGCCCATTCCCACATTTCTCATCAGTATCAGTCATAAACTCCACACTTCCATATGCTAATTTCTTGCTTACTTATTCTTGCTATTATTATTATATTACTCATATTATTCCTCACTAATTTTCCTAAGGAAGACAGTAGACTTTTGGTTTCAGCGTAAGGTTACCTCATTGCTTTGATATGTGTCAGAACTCAGTTTGTTCATTGTCTTTATTACTGCAGAATTTTTCCTTTTGGTTTCCAAGTATTAGCATTGCTATGCTGTCATTCATAGCTCATTCTCTACCCTGTATTTACATTAACTAAATAAAAAAATCACACTGGTGACTGCATGTTACAATGAAGGAATATTTCAATACCAACATCAAGTACCGTATTTTAGTTCTTATTCTATAGGTGCAATGTAGAACAACAGCACCTTCCGTGATATCCCTCTATTTTTAAATTTATTCTGCACATTTGTGAGTTTCTGATCTCCAACTCAGCTTCTTGATCACAGTCCTGATCTCCATAATTTTCATCATTGTAGTCAACCAAAGGATTTACTCCACTGAGAGAAAACACAAAGTCTCTCTACCTATCCATTATGATTTGCACCTGTCAACTATTTTTTAATTGAGCACTTACATATTTAAGATCTAGTTCCTATCACAGATGATCTTGGAATAGGTAGACACTGTCATTTACAGCATAATCACACCTGCAATGAACTTTTAAATCTATACAGGCATACCTTGTTTATTACACATTGAATATATTGCATTTTTTTACAAATTGAAGGTTTGTTGCAACCCTGCATTGAGCAAGTCTACTGGCACCATTTTTTGAACATCATTTGCTCACTTCATGTCTCTGTGTCACATTTTGGTAATTCTCCCAATATTTCAAACTTTTCCATTATTATTATATTTTTAGGGTGATCTGTGATCTCTGATGTTACTATTGTAATTGTTTTGGAGCACCATGAACTGCACCCATATAAGATGGCAAACTTAATAAATGTTCTGTGTTCTGACTGCTCCAACATCTGGTCGTTCCACCCATTTCTCTCCCTGTCCTTGGGCCTCCCTATTCCCTGAGACAGAGCAATATTGATATTAGGCCAATTAGCAACCTTACAATGACCTCTAAGTGTTCAAGTGAAAGGAAGAATCACAAATCTCTCACTATAAATCAAAAGCTAGAAATGATTAAGTGAACGTATGTCAAAGGCCAAGATAAGCTGAAAACTAGGTCTCTTGTCTCTATCAGCCAAGTTGTGAATGCAAAGGAAAAGTTATGAAGGAAAATTAAACACAAGGATGATAAGAAAGTGAAACAGCCTTATTGCTGATATGGAGAAAGTTGTAGTCGTCTGGATAGAAGATCAAAGCAGCCACAACAGTCCCTTAAGCCAAAGCCTAATCCAGAGCAAGGCCTTAACTCTCTTCAGTTTTATGAAGGCAGAGAGAGGTGAGGAAGCTTTAGAAGAAAAGTTTGAAGCTAGCAGAGGTTGGTTCATGAGGTTTAAGGAAAGAAGACATTTCATAATGTAAAAGTGCAAGGTGAAGCAACAAGTGCTGATATAGAAGCTGCAGAAAGCTATCCAGAAGAACTAGTTAACATAATTCATAAAGATGGCTTCACTAAACAACAGATTTTCAATATAGATGAAAAAAGCCTTTTATTAGAAGAAGATAACATCTAGGATTTTCATAGCTAGAGAGGAGAAGTCAATGCCTGGCTTCAAAGGTTTAAAGGACAGGCTGACTCTCTTGTTAGGGACTAATGCAGCTGGTGACTTTCAGTTGAAGCGAATGCTCATTTACCATTATGAAAATCCTAGGGCTTTAAGAATTATGCTACATCTACTCTGCCTGTGCTCTATGAATGGAACAACAAACCTAGATGATAGCACATCTGTTTACAGCATGGTTTGCTGAATATTTTAAGCCCATTGTTAAGACCTATTACTCAGAAAAAAAAGATTCCTTTCAAGATATTACTGTTCATTGACAATACACCTGGTAACCCAAGAGCTCTGATGGAGATGTGCAACGAGATTACTGTTTTCATGCCTGCTAACAAAACATCCATTCTGCAGCCCATGGATCATGGAGTAATTTCAACTTTCAGATTTTATTATTTAAGACATACATTTTGTAAGGCTGTAGCGCCATAGATAGTGATTCCTCTGATGGATCTAGGCAAAGAAGGTTGACAACCTTCTGGGAATGAGTCACCATTCTAGATGTCACTAGGAACATTCGCTGGGAAGAGGACAAAATATCAACATTAACAGGTGTTTGAAAGAAGTTGATTCCAACCCTCATGGATGACTTTGAGAGGTTCAAGACTTCAGTGGAGGAAGTCACTGCAGGTGTGGTAGAAATAGCAAGAGAACTAGAATTAGAAGTGGAGCCTGAAGATGTGACTGAATTGCTGCAATTTAATGATAAAAAATTAATGGATGAGGAGTGGCTTCTTATGGGGGAGCAAAGAAAGTGGGTTTTTTTGAGATGGAATATACCTCTGATGATGATGCTGTGAAGATTGTTGAAATGACAACAAAGGATATAGAATATTACATAAACTCAGTTGATAAAGCAACAGCAGTGTTTGAGAGGATCGGCTTCAATTTTGAAAGAAGTTCTGTGGGTAAAGTGCTATCAAACAGCATTGCATCCTACAGAGAAATAAATCATTCATGAAAGTAAGAGCCAATTGATCTAGCAAACTTAATTGTTGTCTTATTTTAAGAAATTGCCACACCACCCCAATCATCAGGAACCACCACCCTGATCAGTCAGCAGCCATCAACACTGAGGCAAAATGTTCCACCAGCAAAAAGATTCCGACTCATTGAGGGTCAGACGATGGTTAGCATTTTTTAGCAAAGTATTTTTAAAGTATGTACATTGTTTTTTACATATAATGCTGTTGCACACTTAGTAAACTACAGTTTTGTGTAAAAATAACTTTTATATGCACTGGGAAACCAAATATTCATGTAAATCACTTTATTGCAATATTTGCTTTATTGTGGTGGTCTGGAACCAAACCTTCAATATCTCCAAGGTATACCTGTAGTTGAAGAAACGAGGAGATTCAGTGGTCACTGGAAAGGATCCTATGTATGTTCTCATCACCTCAAGAACGATTATAGAAATGTGGTTGTTTGCTCATCTAATTTTAGCTCTGTTTTTTCAAAAATTAAGAACAGACCCTCCACACAGCCCATTTAATTCACTCTGGTCTAAAGCCACAGAAATTCCCTTGATTTTAGATTCTTCAATCATCTTAATTTAAACATCAGTAACACTCTATCATGTTGTACAAACGATTTTATAGCTCCAATTAAAAAAGCATGTATTCTTAACTCCAAAATATTTAAATATTAGCCTGAATAATGGTTTCAAATCGTTGCAAATTGTTTATTCTTATAAATGTACCTTTAGAGTCTCACTTTTTAACTCAGAATATAGACTAGTACTTTATTTTATATTATTATTTTAACATCTTTATTGTAGTATAATGGCTTTCAATGGTGTGTTACTTTCTGCTTTATAACAAAGTGAATCAGCTATACATACACATATATCCCTATATCTCCTCGCTCTTGCGTCTCCCTACCACCTTCCCTATTCCACCCCTCTAGGAGGTCACAAAGCTCAGAGCTGATCTCCCTGTGCTAGGTGGCTGCTTCCCACTAGCTATCTATTTCACATTTGGTAGTGCAGATATGTCCATACCACTCTCTCACTTCATCCCAGCTTACCATTCCCCCTCCCCGTGTCCTCAAGTCCATTCTCTATGTCTGCGTCTTTATTCCTGTCCTGACCTTAGAACCATTTTTTTTTTAGATTCCATAAATATGTGTTAGCATATGGTAGTTGATTTTCTCTTTCTGACTTACTTCACTCTGCATGACAGACTCGAGGTCCATCCACCTCACTACAAATAACTCAATTTCGTTTCTTTTTATGGCTGAGTAATAATCCATTGTATATATGTGCCACATCTTTTTTTTTAACATCTTTTTTGGGGTATAATTGCTTTACAATGGTGTGTTAGTTTCTGTGTTATAACAAAGTGAATCAGTTATACATATACATATGTCCCCATATCTCTTCCCTCTTGCATCTCCCTCACTCCCACCCTCCCTATTCCACTCCTCCAGGCAGTCACAAAGCACCGAGCCGATATCCCTGTGCCATGCGGCAGCTTCCCACTAGCTATCTACCTTACGTTTGTTAGTGTATATATGTCCATGCCTCTCTCTCGCCCTGTCACAGCTCACCCTTCCCCCTCCCCATATCCTCAAGTCCGTTCTCCAGTAGGTCTGTGTCTTTATTCCTGTGTTACCCCTAGATTCTTCATGACATTTTTTTCTTAAATTCCATATATATGTGTTAGCATACGGTATTTGTCTTTTTCTTTCTGACTTACTTCACTCTGTATGACAGACTCTAGTCTATCCACCTCATTACAAATAGCTCAATTTCATTTCTTTTTATGGCTGAGTAATATTCCGTTGTATGTATGTGCCACATCTTCTTTATCCATTCATCTGTCGATGGACATTTAGGTTGCTTCCGTGTCCTGGCTATTGTAAATAGAGCTGCAATGAACATTGGGGTGCATGTGTCTTTTTGAATTATGGCTTTCTCAGGTCATATGCCCCATAGTGGGATTGCTGGGTCATAAGGAAGTGCTATTTCTACTTTTTAAAGGAACCTCCGTACTACTTTTTTAAGGAACTCTCCATAATGGCTGTATCAATTTACATTCCCACCAGCAGTGCAGTAGGTTTCCCTTTTCTCCACACCCTCTCCAGCATTTATTGTTTGTAGATTTTTTGATGATAGCCATTCTGACTGGTGGGAGGTGATACCTCATTGTAGTTTGATTTGCATTTCTCTAATGATTAGTGATGTTCAGCATCCTTTCATGTATTTGTTGGAAATCTGTATATCTTCTTGGGAGAAATGTGTATTTAGGTCTGCTGCCCATTTTTGGATTGGGTTGTTTGTTTTTTTTTATATTGAGCTGCCTGAGCTGCTTGTAAATTTTGGAGACTAATCCTTTGTCAGTTGCTTCATTTGCAAATATTTTCTCCCATACTGAGGGTTGTCTTTTAATCTTATTTATGGTTTCCTTTGCTGTACAAAAGCATTTAAGTTTCATTACGTTCCATTTGTTTATGTTTGTTTTTATTTCCATTTTTCTAGGATGGGGGTCAAAGAAAATCTTGCTGTGACTTCTCTCATAGAGTGTTCTGCCTATGTTTTCCTATAAGAGTTTTAGGGTGTCTGGTCTTACATTTAGGTCTTTATCCATTTTGAGTTTATTTCTGTGTATGGTGTTAGGGAGTGTTCTAATTTCATTCTTTTAGATGTAGCTGTCCAGTTTTCCCAGCACCACTTGTTGCAGAGGCTGTCTTTTCTCCATTGTATATTCTTGCCTCCTTTATCAAAAATAAGGTGACCATAGGCACATGGGTTTATCTCTGGGCTTTCTATACTGTTCCATTGATCTATATTTCTGTTTTGTGCCAGTACCATACTGTCTTGATTACTGCAGCTTTGTAGTATAGACTGAAGTCCGGGAGCCTGATTCCTCCAGCTCCATATTTCTTTGTTAAGATTGCTTTGGCTATTCTGGGTCTTTTGTATTTCCATACAAATTGTGAAATTTTTTGTCCCATTTCTGTGAAAAATACCATTGGTAGTTTGATAGGGATTGCATTGAATCTGTAGATGCCTTTGGGTAGTATAGTCATTTTCACAATGTTGGTTCTTCCAATCCAAGCATATGGTATATCTCTCCATCTGTTTGTATCATCTTTAATTTCTTTCATCAGTGTCTTATAGTTTTCTGCATTCAGGTCTTTTGTCTCCTCTGTTAGGTTTATTTCTAAGTATTTTATTCTTTTTGTTGCAATGGTAAATGGGACTGTTTCCTTAATTTCTCTTTCAGATATTTCATCATTAGTGTATAGGAATGCAAGAGGTCTCTGTGCATTAATTTTGTATCCTGCTACTTTACCAAATTCATTGATGAGCTCTAATAGTTTTCTGGTAGCATTTTTAGGACTCTCTATGGATAGTATCATGTCATCTGCAAACAATGACAACTTTACCTCTTGTTTTCCAATTTGGGTTGCTTTTTTTTCTTTTTCCTCTCTGATTGCTGTGGCTAAAACTTCCAGAACTATGTTGAATAATAGTGGTGAGAGTGGACATCCTTGTCTTGTTCCGGATCTTAGAGGAAAGGCTTTCAGTTTTTCACCATTGTGAATGATGTTGGCTGTGGGTTTATCATATATGGCCTTTATTATGTTGAGGTAGGTTCCTTTTATGCCCACTTTCTGGAAAGTTTTTATCATAAATCGGTGTTGAATTTTGTCAGAAGCTTTTTCTACATCTATTGAGATGATCATATGGTTTTTATTCTTCAGTTTGTTAATATAGTGTATCACATTGATTGATTTGCGTATACTGAAGAATTCTTGCATCCCTGGGAAAAATCCCACTTGATCATGGTGCATGATCCCTTTAATGTGCTGTTGGATTCTGTTTGCTAGTATTTTGTTGAGGATATTTGCATCTATGTTCATCAGTGATATTGGTCTGTAATTTTCTTTATTTGTAGGATCTTTGTCTGCTTTTGGTATCCGGGTGATGGTGGCCTCATAGTATGAGTTTGGGAGTGTTCCTTCCTCTGCAATTTTATGGAAGAGTTTGAGAAGGATGGGTGTTAGCTGTTCTCTAAATGTTTGATAGAATTCACCTGTGAAGCCATCTGGTCCTGGACTTTTGTTTGTTGGAAGATGTTTAATCACAGTTTCAATTTCATTAGTTGTGATTGGTCTGTTCATATTTTCTCTTTCTTCCCAGTTCAGTCTTGGAAGGTTGTACCATTCTAAGAATTTGTCCATTTCTTCCAGGTTGTCCATTTTATTAGTATAGAGTTGCTTGTAGTAATCTCTCATGATCCTTTGTAGTTCTGCAGTCTCAGTTGTTACTTCTCCTTTTTCATTTCTAATTCTATTGACTTGAGTCTTCTCCCTTTTTTTCTTGATGAGTCTGGCTAGTGGTTTATCAATTTTGTTTATCTTCTCAAAGAACCAGCTTGTAGTTTAATTGATCTTTTCTATTGCTTCCTTCATTTCTTTTTCATTTATTTCTGATCTGATATTTATGATTTCCTTTCTTCTGCTAACTTAGGGGTGTTATTTTTTTTGTTCTTCTTTCTCTAATTGCTTTAGGTATAAGGTTAGGTTGTTTATTTGAGATGTTTCTTGTTTCTTGAGGTAAGGCTGTATTGCTATAAACTTCCCTCTTAGAACTGCGTTTGCTGCATCTCATAGGTTTTGGGTCATGGTGTTTTGTCATTTGTTTCTAGGTATTTTTTTATTTCCTCTTTGATTTCTTCAGTGATCTCTTGGTTATTTACTAGTGTATTTTTTAGCCTCCACGTGTTTGTATTTTTTGCAGATTTTTCCCTGTAGCTGATATCTAGTCTCATAGCATTGTGGTCGGAAAAGATACTTGATACAATTTCAATTTTCTTAAATTTATGATGGCTTGAATTGTGACCCAAGATATGATCTATCCTGGAGAATGTTCCATGAGCACTTGAGAAGAAAGTGAATTCTGTATTTTTTGGATGGAATGTCCTATAAATATCAATTAAGTCCATCTTGTTTAATGTATCATTTAAAGCTTGTGTTTCCTTATTTATTTTCATTTTGGATGATCTGTCCATTGGTGAAAGTGAAGTGTTAAAATCCCCTACTATGATTGTGTTCTGTCGATTTCCCCTTTTATGGCTGTTAGCATTTGCCTTATGCATTGAGGTGCTCCTATGTTGGGTGCATAAATATTTACCATTGTTATATCTTCTTCTTGGATTGATCTGTTGATCATTATGTAGTGTCCTTCTTTGTCTCTTGTTATAGTCTTTGTTTTAAAGTCTGTTTTGCCTGATATGAGAATTGCTCCTCCAGCTTTCTTTTGATTTCCATTTGCATGGAATATCTTTTTCCATCCCCTCATTTTCAGTCTGTATGTGTCCTTAGGTGTGAAGTGGGTATCTTATAGACCGTATATATACAGGTCTTGTTTTTGTATCCATTCAACCAGTTTATGTCTTTTGGTTGTAGCATTTAATCCATTCACATTTATGGCAGTTATCAATATGTATGTTCCTAATACCATTTTCTTAATTGTTTTGGGTTTGTTATTGTAGGTCTTTTCCTTCTCTTGTGTTTTCTGCCTAGAGAAGTTCCTTTAGCGTTTGTTGTAAAGCTGGTATGGTGGTTCTGAATTCTGTTAGCTTTTGCTTCTCCGTAAAGATTTTGATTTCTCCATTGAATCTGAATGAGATCCTTGCTGGGTAGAGTAATCTTTGTTGTAGGTTTTTCCGTTTCATCACTTTAAATACATCCTGCCACCCCCTTCTTTCTTGCATAGTTTCTGCTGAAAGATCAACTGTTAATCTTATGAGGATTCACTTATATGTTATTAGATGTTATTCCCTTGCTGCGTTTAATATTTTTTCTTTGTATTTAATTTTTGATAGTTTGATCAATATTTGTCTTCCCGTGTTTCTCCTTGGATTTATGCTGTATATGACTCTCTGTGCTTCCTGGACTTGCCTGACTATTTCCTTTCCCATATTAGGGAAGTTTTCTACTCTAATCTCTTCAAATATGTTCTCAGTCCCTTTGTTTTTCTCTTCTTCTCCTGGGACCCCTATAATTCAAATGTCAGTGTTTTTAATGTTGTCCCAGAACTCTCTGAGACTGTCATTAATTCTTTTCATTCTTTTTTTTTATTGTGCTCTGCAGTAGTTATTTCTACTATTTTATCTTCCAGGTCAGTTATCCATTCTTCTGCCTCAGTTATTCTGCTATTGATTCCTTCTCGAAAAGTTTTAATTTCGTTTATTGTGTTTTTCATTATTGTTTGTTTGCTCTTTAGTTCTTCTAGGTCCTTGTTAAATGTTTCTTCTATTTTCTCCATTCTATTTCCAAGATTTTGGATCATCTTTACTCTCATTACTCTGAATTCTGTTTCAGGTAGACTGCCTATTTCCTCTTCATTTGTTTGGTCTGGTGGCTTTTTACTTTGCTCCTTCATCTGCTGTGTGTTTCTCTGTCTTCTCATTTTGCTTAACTTACTGTTTTGGGGGTCTCCTTTTTCGCAGGCTACAGGTTTGTAGTTTCCGTTGTTTTTGGTGTCTGCCCCCAGTGGCTAAGTTTGTTTCAGTGGGTTGTGTATGCTGTCTGGTGGAGGGGTCTTGTGCCTGTGTTCTGGTGGATGAGGCTGGGTCTTGTCTTTCTCGTGGGCAGGACCATGTATGGTGTTGTGTTTTGTGGTGGCTGTGACCTCATGAAGTTAGGCAGCATCTCTGCTAATGGGTGGGTTTTTGTTCCTGTCTTGCTAGTTGTTTCGCATAGGGTGTCCAGCACTGTAGCTTGCTGATTATTGAGTGGAGCTGTGTCTTAGCATTGAGATGGAGATCTTTGGGACAGCTTTCACCGTTTTTTACTACGTGTAGCTGGGAGGTTTCTGGTGGATCAATGTCCTGAACTTGGCTCTCCCACTTTAGAGGCACAGTCCTGACACCTGGCCAGAGTACCAAGAGTTTGTCAACCACAGAGCTCAGAAAAAACGGAAGAAAAACAGAAAAAAAAGTTATTAGAATAAAAATTAAATAATTATTAAAAATAAAAAGACATTAAAACGTAATAGTAAGAAAAAAACGCACAAACAGAACCCTAGGACAAATGGTAAAAGCAAAGCTATACAGACAAAATCATAGAAAGAAGCATAGACAAACACACTCATAAAAAGTAAAAAAGGAAAGAAAAATATATATATTAAAAAAGAAGAGAGCAACCAAATCAATAAACAAATATACCAAAGATAATAAACTCTAAATACTAATCTAAGATAAGCATAAAAAACAAAAACAAATTAGATGCAGAAAGTAGACTCCAAGTCTACAGTTACTCCCAAAATCTACCACCTCAATTTTGGGATGATTTGTTGTCTATTCAGGTATACAAGTGATGCAGGGTACATCAAGTTGACTGTGGAGGTTTAATCTGCTGCTCCTGAGGTTGCATGGAGAAATTTCCCTTTCTCTTCTTTGTTTGCACAGCTCCTGGGGTTCAGCTTTGGATTTGGCCCCACCTCTGCGTATTGGTCACCTGAGGGCATTTGTTCTTCGCTCAGACAGGATGGGGTTAAAGTAGCAGCTGATTAGGGGCTGTGGCTTACTCAGGCCAGGGGGAGGGAGGGGTACGGAATGTTGGGCGAGCCTGCAGCAGCAGAGGCTGGCATGAGGTTTCAATAGCCTGAGGCATGCCATGTGTTCTCCCGTGGAAGTTGTCCCTGGATCACGGGACCCTGGCAGTGGCGGGCTGCACAGGCTCCTGGGAGGGGAGGTGTGGATAGTGAACTGTGCTTGCACGCAGGGTTCTTGGTGGCTGCAGCAGCTGCCTTAGCGTTTCATGTCCGTCTCTTGTCCACGCTGATGGCCACAGCTCGTGCCTGTCTCTGGAGCTCGTTTAGGTGGTGCTCTGAATCTTTTCTCCTCGTGCACCCTGAAGCAATGGTCTGTTGCCTCTACATGCAGAGGTGGGGATAAAACCAAACAACTGGGTGACTAAGGAAGAGGATTGAAAATATTTCCATCAACTGTACATGCTGCAGATTAAATCCCTGTGATCAGCTAGGTAGACTTTGCATCTATGGAATATCTGAGTAGACAGTGAGTGTTCCCACAAATGAAAAATGTCTAGCTCTGGCAGTTGCGGACTTTGGATGCAAGCAAACTCAGGAATTGGGCAAGATCAGAGTCTGAATGGTCCCCACAGGGCCCACAGCAGATCCAGAGACCAGGCCAGAGGCAGAGGAGAGACTCTTGGGGAGGCAGAGGTGGGTTGTGGCTCACGGTGAGTGCAAGGACACTTAGAGCAGAGACCTTGGGGAAACATAATTATTACTATTAATTTTATTATGTTTTGATTTATTCTGTTGTTGGTTCTGGCTTTTTCTTGGTTTCTTTTTCGTTCTTTTTTTGTTGTCATTTTAATATTTTTTTACTTTAGTCTTTGGGGATTTTTGTGTTTTATAACATACTTTTTATTTTTTATATATCTATTTTTACTTTGCTTTTCTGTTATTCTGTGTTGTTTTCCCTTATTTCTTTTCTTCTTTTTCTTCAATATATATTTCTTTTTTATATACATTTCCATTTCTACTTTGCTCTTCTGTTGTCCTGTGTTTTCTCCCTTTTTATTTTATTTTATTATTATTATTTTAAATCATTTTATTGTTTTTTTCTGTTTCCTTGCCTTATTCTTAAGTTGTCACACTGCTTTGGTATTGTTTATAGGTTTTGTGGTTTTGTTAGTTTTGATATTAATTGTTTGCCTTAGTTTTTGAGTTCTTCTATTTGTCTGGTTCGTCTCTTGCTTTTTGTTTTATTTGGTTATGTTTTTGTGTGTGTGTGCGTTACCTCATTTCTGTTTTTGTTTGTTTGAATTTACTTTTTACCATTTGGGGTTCTGTTAGTCTTTTATTTTAATGCCCTTTATTGCCAGGACAAATGACTTGTGGGGTCTTGGTTCTTCAACTGGATTCGGGCCTGAGGGTCTGGGGTGGGAGCACTGAGTCCAGGACCCTGGATCACTAGAGAATTCCTGGCCCCAGGGAAGATTAATCGCCAAGATCTCTCACAGAAGCCTCTGTCTGAATCCAAGACCTGGCTCCACCTAACCACCAGCAGCTCACAGCACTGGATGCCTCACACCAAACAACAAACAAGACAGGAACACAAAACCACTGATCAGCACACAGACAACCTAAAATCAAACTAAGCTCACAGACATCCCAAAACACACCACCTGCCAATGGCCCTGCCCATCACTGGGAAAATACTCAGCTCCATCCACCAGAACACAGGCACCAGTCCCTCCCATCAGGAAGCCTACGCAAGCCACTGGACCTACCTCACCATTGGAGGCAGAGAACATAAGCAAGAGGAATTATGACACTGCAACCTAGGGAAAGGAGACCTCAAATACTGTAAATTAGACAAAATGAGAAGACACAGAAATATTTTGCAAGCAAAGGAGCAAGATAAAAACCCACAAGACCAAAAAATTGAAGAGGAAATAGGAAAACTTCCTGAAAAAGAATTCAGAGTAATGATAGTAAAGATGATCCAAAATCTTGGAAATAGAATAAATACAAGAAACGTTTAACAAGGACCTACAAGAACTAAAGAGCAAACAGTGGTGAACAACACAATAACTGAAATTTAAAATATTCTAGAAGGAATCAATAGCAGAATAACCGAGGCAGAAGGGATAAGTGAGCTGGAAGATAGAATGGTGGAAAAAACTGCTGCAGAGTAGAATAAAGAAAAAAGAAAGCAAACAATGGAAGACAGTCTCAGAGACGTCAGAGACAACATTAAGCTCACCAACATTCGAATTATAGGTGCCCCAGAAGAAGAAGAGAAAAAGAAAGGGTCTGAGAAAGTATTTGAAGAGATTATAGTTGAAAACTTCCCTAACATGGGAAAGGAAATAGTCAATCAAGTCGAGGAAGAGCAGAGAGTCCCATACAGGAGAAACCCAAGGAGAAACACTCCAAGACACATATTAATCAAACTATCAAAAATTAAATAGAAAGAACAAATATTAAAATCAGCAAGGAAAAAGCAATAAATAACATACAAGGGAATCCCCATAAGGTTAATGGCTAATCTTTCTGCAGAAACTCTACAGGCCAGAATGGAGTGGCAAGATATATGTAAAGTGATTAAAGGGGAAAACCTACAACCAAGATTACCCTAACAAGCGAGGATCTCATTCAGATTCGATGGAGAAATCAAAAGCTTTACAGACAAGCAAAATTTAAGAGAATTCAACACTACCAAACCAGCTTTATGATAAATGCTAAAGGGACTTTTCTAGGCAGGAAACCCAATAGAAGGAAAAGACCTACAAAAACAAACCCAAAGGGGCTTCTCTGGTGGCGCAGTGGTTGAGAGTCTGCCTGCCGATGCAGGGGACGCGGGTTCGTGCCCCGGTCCGGGAGGATCCCACATGCCATGGAGCGGCTGGGCCCGTGAGCCATGGCCACTGAGCCTGCACATCCAGAGCCTGTGCTCCACAATGGGAGAGGCCACAGCAGTGAGAGGCCCGCGTACCGCAAAAAAAACAACAACAAAAAAACCAAAAAAACCCCCAAAACAATTAAGAAAATAGTCATAGGAACATACACATCAATAATTACCTTAAATGTAAATGGATTAAATGCCCCAACCAAAAGACACATACTGGCTCAATGGATGCAACAAACAAGACCCATATATATGCTGTCTATAAGAAAGCCAATTCACATCTAGGGACACATACAGACTGAAAGTGAGGGGATGGACGAAGATATTCCATTCAAATGGATATCAAAAGAAAGCTGGAGTAGCAATACTCATATCAGACAAAATAAACTTTAAAATAAAGACTATTACAACACACAAGGAAGGACATGAGATACATAATGATCAAGGCATCAATCCAAGAAGAAGATATAACAATTGTAAATCTCTATGCACCGAACGTAGGAGCACTTCAAAACATAAGGCAAATGCTAACAGCCATAAAAAGGAAAATAGACAGTAACAAAATAATAGTAGGTGACTTTAACACCACACTTACACTGATGGACAGATCATCCAAACAGAAAATAAATAAGAAAACACAAGCTTTAAATGACACATTAGACCAGATGGACTTAATCGATATTTATAGTACATTCCATCCCTAAACAACAGAATACACTTTCTTCTCAAGTTCACATGGAACATTCGCCAGGATAGATCACATCTTGAGTCACAAATCCAGCCTGAGTAAATTTACGAAAATTGAAATCGCATAAAGCATCTTTCCTGACCACAACGCTATGAGACTAGATATGAATTACAGGAAAAAAACTGTGAAAACTACAAACACATGAAAGCTAAACAATATGCTGCTAAACAACAAAGAGATCAATGAAGAAATCAAAGAGGATATAAAAAAATACCTAGAAATCAATGACAATGAAAACAGGACTACCCAAAACCTATGGGATACAGCAAAAGCAGTTCTAAGAGGGAAGTTTATAGCAATACAGTCATAACTCAAGAAAAAAGAGAAATCTCAAGTATACAACTTAAACCTACAACTAAAGCAATTAGAGAAAGAAGAACAATAAAAACCCAACATTAGCAGAAGGAAAGAAATCATAAAGATCATATCAGAAATAAATGAAAAAGAAATGAAGAAAACAGTAGCAAAGATCAATAAAACTAAAAGCTGGTTCTTTGAGAAGATAAACAAAATTGATAAACCAATAGCCAGACTCATCAAGAGAAAAAGGGAGAAGACCCAAATCAACAGAATTAGAAATGAAAAAGGAGAAGTAACAACTAAGACTGCAGAAATACAAAACATCATGAGAGAATACTACAAGAAACTATATGCCAATAAAATGGACAAACTCTTAGAAAAGTACAACCTTCCAAGACTGAATCAGGAAAAAAATAGAAAATATGAACAGACCAATCACAAGCACTGAAATCGAAACTGTGATGAAAAATCTTCCAACAAAAAAAGCACAGGGCCAGATGGCTTCACAAGCAAATTCTATTGAACATTTAGAGAAGAGCTAACACCTATCCTTCTCAAACTCTTCCAAAATATAGCAGAGGGAGGAACACTCCGTAACTCATTCTACGAGGCCAACATCACCCTGATACCAAAACCAGACAAAGATGTCACAAAAAAAGAAAATTACAGGCCAATATCACTGATGAACATAGATGCAGAAATCCTCAACAAAATACTAGCAAACAGAATCCAGCAGCACATTGAAAGGATCATACAACATGATCAAGTGGGGTTTATCCCAGGAATGCAAGAATTATTTAATATACACAAATCGATCAATCTGAAACACCATATTAACAAACTGAAGGATAATAAACATATGATCATCTCAACAGATGCAGAAAAAGCTTTCGACAAAACATAACACCCATTTGTGATAAAAAAAAAAAAACTCTCCAGAAAGTGGGCATAGAGGGAACCTACCTCAACATAATAAAAGCCATATATGACAAAACCACAGTCAATATCATTCTCAATGGTGAAAAACTGAAAGCATTTCCTATAAGATCAGGAACAATACAAAGCTGCCCGCTCTCACCACTATTATTCAAAATAGTTTTAGAAGTTTTAGCCTCAGCAATCAGAGAAGAAATGAAATAAAAAGAATCCAAATTGGAAAAGAAGGAGTAAAACTGCCACTGTTTGCAGATGAAATGATACTATTCATAGAAAATCCTAAAAATGCCACCAGAAACCTACTAGAGCCAATTGATGAATATGGTAAATTAGCAGGATACAAAATTAATGCACAGAAATCTCTTGCATTCTCATACACTAACAATGAAAAATCAGAAATAGAAATTAAGGAAACATTCTCATTTAAAATTGCAACAAAAAGAATAAAATACCTAGGAATAAACCTACCTAAGGAGGCAAGTTATCTGTATGCAGAACACTATAAGACACTGATGAAAGAACTTAAAGATGATATAAACAAATGGAGAGATATACCATGTGCTTGGATTGGAAGATTCAACATTGTGAAAATTACTCTACTACCCAAAGCAATCTACAGATTCAATACAATCCCTATCAAACTACCACTGGCATTTTTCACAGAACTAGAACAAAAATTTCACAACTTTTATGGGAACACAAAAGACCCCAAAGAACCAAAGCAATCCTGAGAAAGAAAAACGGAGCTGGAGGAATCAGGCTCCCCAAATTCAGACTATACTACAAAGCTACAGTAATCAAGACAGTATGGTACTGGCACAAAAACAGAAATATAGATCAATGTAACAGGATAGAAAGCCCAGAGATAAACCCACACACATATGGTCACCTTATTTTTGACAGAGGAGGCAAGAATATACAATGGATAAAAGACAGCATCTTCAATAAGTAGTGCTGGGAAAACTGGCCAGCTACATATAAAGGAATTAAATTAGAACACTGCCTAACACCATACACAAAAATAAACTCAAAATGGATTAAAAACCTAAATGTAAGGCCAGACACTATAAAACTCTGAGAGGAAAACTTAGGCAGTACACTCTATGACATAAATCACAGCAAGATCCTTTTTGACCCACCTTCTAGAGAAATGGAAATAAAAACAAACATAAACAAATGGGACCTAATGAAACTTAAAAGCTTTTGTACGGCAAAGGAAACCATAAATGAGACAAAAAGAGGACCCTCAGAATGGAAAAATATATTTGCAAATGAAGCAACTGACAAAGTATTAATCTCAAAATATACAAGCAGCCCATGAAACTCAATATAAAAAAAGAACAAACAACACAATCTAATAATGGGCAGAAGACCTAAATAGACATTTCTCCAAAGAATACATACAGATTGCCAACAAACACATGAAAAGATGCTCAACATCACTAATCATTAGAGAAATGCAAATCAAAACTATGAGGTATCACCTCATACTGGTCAGAATGGCCATCAACAAAAGGTCTACAAACAATAAATGCTGGAGAGGATGTGGAGAAAAGGGAAACCCCCTGCACTGTTGGTGGGAATGTAACTTGATACAGCCATTATGGAGAACAGTATGGAAGTTTCTTAAAAACTAAAAATAGAACTATCATATGACCCAGCAATGCCACCATTGGGATATACCCTGAGAAAACCATAATTCAAAAAAGGTCATGTACCTCAATGTTTATTGCAGCTCTATTTACAATAGCCATTACATGGAAGCAACCTACATGTCCATCTACAGATGAATCAATAAAGAAGATGTGGCACATATATACAATGGAATATTACTCAGCCATAAAAAGAAACGAAATTGAGTTATTTGTAGTGAGGTGGATCGACCTAGAGTCTGTCCTACAGAGTGAAGTAAGTCAGAAAGAGAAAAACAAGTACCGTATGCTAACACATATATATGGAATATTAAAAAAATGGTTATGAAAAACCTAGGGGCAGGACTGGGATAAGGACACACACCTACTAGAGAGTGGACTTGAGGACACGGGAGTGGATAAGGGTAAGCTTGGACGAAGTGAGAGAGTGGCATGGATATGTGTGCACTACGAAATGTGAAATCGATAGCTAATGGGAAGCAGCTGCATAGCACAGGGAGATCAACTTGGTGCCTTGTGACCATGAAGAGTGGTGGGATAGGGAGCGTGGAAGGGAGGGAGATGAAAGAGGGTAGAGATATAGGGATATATGTATATGTATAGCTGATTCAGTTTGTTATAAAGCAGAAACTAACACACCATTGTAAAGCAATTATACTCCAATAAAGATGTAAAAAATATATATATAAAGTAAAAAACAAAAGTTGAGCAGAAAATACAGTTACCATATACCCCATTACCACCCCCCAATAATTTCCTGTATTATTTAAATATTGCATTAGTATGGTATATTTCCTACAATTGATGAACCAATATGAATACATTACTATTACCTAAAGTCCATAATTTACGTTAGAGTTAACTCTTTGTGTCGTATACTCTCTAGGCTTTGACAAATTTGTACTAATATGTATCCTCAGTTGCAGTATAATACAGCAGTGTTCCATTGCACCAAAAATCTTTTGTACTACATTTATTTATCCCTCCCTTCTTCCCTCACCCCAAATCTTGGTAACCACTGATTCTTTTTACTTTCTCCACCATTTTTTCATTCTCAGAATGTTATATAATTGGAATCATGTAGTGTGTAGCCCTTTCAGACTGACTTTCCTCACTTCGCAATATTCGTTTAAGGTTCTTCCATGTCCTTTAGTGGCTTGATAGCTTATTTCTTTCTGTTGCTGAATAATATTCCATTGTATGGATGTACCACAGTTTTTTTTATCCATTTACAGATTGAAATGCACCTTGGTTGCTTCCAAGTTTTGGAAATTATGAATAAAGATGCGTTGAATATTTTCGTTCAGGCTTTTGTGTGAACATAAGTTTTCATGTTATTTGGATAAATACTAAGGACCACAACTCCTAGATTGTATGGTAAGAGTATGTTTAGGTTTATAAGAAACTGTCAAATTGTCTTCTAAGTGGCTGTACAATTTTGAATTCCCACCAGCAATGAATAAAAGTTCCTGTTTTTCCATAGCCTTGTCAGCATTTGGTGTTGTCAGTGTTTCACATTTTGGCCATTCTAATAGCAGTGTAGTGGTATGTCTTGTTGTTTTAATTTACATTTCCCTGATGACATATGATGTGAAGCATCTTTTCAAATGCTTATTTGGTGTCTGTATATCCTCTTTGTTGAGGTGTTTGTTAAGGTCTTTGGCCCATATTTTAATTAGGCTGTTTTCTTATTGTTGAGTTTTAAGAGTTCTTTGTATATTTTGGAAAACATTCCTTTATCAGTTGTGTATTTTGCAAATATTTTCTCCCAGTTTGTGGCTGTCCCTTCATTCTCTTGTCTTTCTCAGAGAAAAAGTTTTTAATTTTAATGAAGTTTAGCTTATCAATTATTTCTTTCATGGATCATGCTTTTTTTGTTGTATCGAAAAACTCATCACTAAACCCAAGGTCACCTAGATTTATTCCTATGTTATTTTTAGGAGTTTTATACTTTTGTGTTTTACATTTAGGTCAATTTTTATTTTATTTAAGTTTGGTGAAAGGTTTAACATCTGAATCTAGATTCAATTTTATTTTTTTTTGCATGTTTATGCCCAATTTTTCCAGCACCATTTGTTGAAAAGACTATCTTTGCTCCTTTATCAAAGATCAGTTGACTATACTTATGTGGGTCTATTTCTGGGCTCTCTACTCTGTTCCATGATCTATTTGTCTATTCTTTCACCAGTATCCCACTGTTTTGGTTACTGTAGCTTGTAGTAAGTCTTGAGCTTGGGGAGTATCATCCCCCAACTATGTTCTTTTCTTTCAATATTGTTTTGGCTATTCTGGTTTTCTTTTATTTGCTTCTCCATATAAACTTTAGAATCAGTATGTCAATCAATATCCACAGAATAATTTTCCAGAATTTTGATTGGTGTTGCATTAAATCTATAGATCAAGTTAGGAATAACTGACATTTTGACAATATTGAGTCTTCCTATGTTTGAGAATAGAATATCTCTCCATTTATTTAATTCTTTTATTTATGAGAATAGAATATCCCTCCATTTACTTAATTCTTTGATTTATTTCATCAGAGTTTTGTGGGTTTCCTCACGTAGATCTTACACATTATGTTAGATTTATACCTATTTTAGTATTTAATTTGGGGGTACTAATGTAGATGGTATTAGGTTTTAATTTCAAATTCCGCTTGTTCATTGCTGATATAGGAAATCAATTGATTTTTATATATTAACTTTGTCTCCTGAAACTTTGCTATAATTACTTATTAGTTCCAGGAGTTTTTTGTCAATTATTTTGGATTTTCTACATAGATGATCATGTCATCTGCAAATAAAGAGAATTTTATTTCTTCCTTCCTAATCTATATGCCTTGTATTTCCTTTTCTTGTTTTAGTACATTAGCTAGAACTTCCAGTATAATGTTGAATAGGAATGGTGAGAGGGAACATCCTTGACTTGTTCCTCATATTAGTGGCAAAGCACCTAGTTATTCACCGTTAATTCTGACTTTAGCTGTAGTTTTTCTCATGTTGAAGAAATTCCCCTATATTTGTATTTTTCTCAGAGTTATTTTAAATCATGAATTGGTATTAGATTTTATCAAATGCTTTTTCTGCATCGACTGGTATGAGTTTTCTGTTGTTGTGGTGAATTACATTAGTTGATTTTTGAATGTTGAAGCAGCCTTGTATACATGGAAGACAACTCACTTGGTCATGTTGCATAATAGATTTTATACATTGTTGTTTTCAATTTGCTAAAATTTTGTTGAGGATTTTTGCATCTATGTTCATAAGAGATGTTGGTCTGTAGTTTTCATTTCTTGTAATATCTTTGTCTGTACTAGGACAATGGTGTCCTAGCAGAATGAGTTAGTATGTATTTCCTCTGCTTCTATTTTCTGGGTTAGACTGTAGAGGATTAGTATAATTTCTTCCTTAGATGTTTGCTAGAACTCACCAGTGAACCCATCTGTGCCTGGTGTTTTCTGTTTGAGAAGGTTATTAATTATTGGTTCAGTTTCTTTAATGGATATATATTTCTTTTTGTGTGTTTTGATAGATTGTGTCTTTCAAGAAACTTCCAGTTTATCTAGGTTATCAACTTTATAGGCACACACTTGTTTATAATATCCATTTATTATTCTTTTAATGTCCATAAAATTAGTAGTAATGGCCCCTATTTCATTTCTGATATTAGTAATTTGTGTCTTCTCTCTTTTTTCTTAGTAAAACTAGATAGAAATTTATCAATTTGGTGTTTTTTTTTTTGCAGTACACGGGCCTCTCACTGTTGTGGCCTCTCTCATTGCGGAGCACAGGCTCCAGACGCACAGGCTCAGCAGCCATGGCTCACAGGCCTAGCCGCTCCGCGGCATGTGGGATCTTCCCGGACTGGGGCATGAACCCATGTCCCCTGCATCAGCAGGCAGACTCTCAACCACTGCACCACCAGGGAAGCCCAAAATTTATCAATATTTTATCAATATTATTGATCTTATCAAATAATCTGCTTTTGATTACATTGATTTTCTCTGTTGATTTCTTGTTTTCAATTTCACTGATTTCTGCTCTAATTTTTATTATTTCTTTTATTCTACTTACTTTGGGTTTAATTTCCTCTTCTTTTTCTAATTTCCATAGGTGGAAGCTCAGATTATTGACTTTAAATCTTACTTCTTTTCTAACATACGCATTCATTTCCATTTAAACACTGCTTTTGCTGCATACCACAAAACTTGATACTATACTATTATTTTCATCTAGTTCTAAATATTTTTAAATATCTCCTGTGATTTCTTCTTTGACCCTTGTGTTATTTAGAACTATGTTTTTTAATATTCATGTATTTGGGAGTTTCCCAGCTTATCTCTCTGTTATTGATTTCTATTTTAATTCCAGTGTGGTCTGAGCATACAGTGCAATATTTCTACACTTTTAAAGTTGTTGAGATGTGTTTTATGTCCCATAATATGTTCTATCTTGGGTAATGTTCCCTGTGAGCATGACAAGAATGTACATTTTATTATTGCTGGGTGAAATATTCTATAGGTGTCAATTACATCCAGTTGATTGATGGTGTTGTTGAGTTCAAATATGTCTTCATTGACTTTCTGTCTGTTGGAACTGTCAATTACTGAACAGAGGTCTCCAAATATAATAGTGGATTAAACTATTTTTCCTTGCAGCAAAAAAAGTAGTTGCCTAACATATGTTGATACACTGTTGCTAGGCACATACACATTAAAGATTGTTATGTCTTCTTGGGGAATTGACCCTTTTATCTTTATGTAATAACCTTCTTTTTTAAAATATCTTTATTGGAGTATAATTGCTTTACAATGGTATGTTAGTTTCTGCTTTATAACAGAGTGAATCAGCTATACATATACATATATCCCTACATCTCTACCCTCTTGCATTTCCCTCCCTTGCCCCCTCCCTAATCCCACCCCTCTTGGTGGTCACAAGGCACCAAGCTGATCTCCTTGTGCTCTGTGGCTGCTTCCAACTAGCTTTCGATTTCACATTTCATAGTGCACACATGTCCATGCCACTCTCTCACTTCATCCCAGCTTATCCTTCCCCTCCCCATGTCCTTAAGTCCCTTCTCTAGTAGGTGTGCATCTTTATTCCTGTCCTGCCCCTGGTTTTTCATAACCAATTTTTTTTTATATTCCATATATATGTGTTAGCATATGGTACATGTTTTTCTCTTTCTGACTTACTTCACTCTGTAGGACAGACTCTAGGTTGATCCACCTCACTACAAATAACTCAATTTAGTTTCTTTTTATGGCTGAGTAATATTCCATTGTATATATGTGCCACATCTTCTTTATCCGTTCATCTGTCAATGGACATGTAGGTTGCTTCCATGTAATGGCTATTGTAAATAGAGCGGCAATGAACATTTTGGTATATGACTCTTTTTGAATTATGGTTTTCTCACAACATATGCCCAGTAGTGTGATGGCTGGGTTATATGGTAGTTCTATTTTTAGTTTTTAAAGGAAACGCCATGCTGTTCTCCATAATGGCTGTATCAATTTACATTCCCACCAACAGAGCAGGAGGGTTCCCTTTTCTCCACACCCTCTCCAGCATTTCTTGTTTGTACATGTTTTAATGATGCCCATTCTACTTGGGTCAGGTGATACCTGATTGTAATTTTGATTTACATTTCTCTAATGATTAATGATGAGCATTCTTTCATGTGTTTGTTGGCAATTTGTATATCTTCTTTGGAGAAATGTCTATTTAGGTCTTCTGCCCATTTTTGGATTGGGTTGTTTGTTTTTTTGTTATTGAGCTGCATGAGCTGCTTGTAAATTTTGGAGATTAATCCTTTGTCAGTTGCTTCATTTGCAACTATTTTCTCCCATTCTGTGGGTTGTCTTTTGGTCTTGTTTATGGTTTCCTTTGCTGTGCAAAAGCTTTGAAGTTTCATTAGGTCCCATTTGTTTATTTTTATTTCCACTTTTCTAGGCGGTGGGTCAAAAAGGATCTTGCTGTGATTTATGTCATACAGTGTTCTGCCTATGTTTTCCTCTAAGAGTTTGATAGTGTCTGGCCTTACATTTAGGTCTTTAATCCATTTTGAGCTTATTTTTGTGTATGGCGTTATCGAGTGATCTAATCTCATACTTTTACATGTACCTGTCCAGTTTTCCCAGCACCACTTATTGAAGAGGCTGTCCTTTATCCACTGTACATTCCTGCCTCCTTTATCGAAGATAAGGTGACCATATATGTGCGTGGGTTTATGTCTGGGCTTTCTATGCTGTTCCATTGATCTATATTTCTATTCTTGTGCCAGTACCATACTTTCTTGATTACTGTAACTTTGCAGTATATTCTGAAGTCAGGCAGCCTGATTCCTCCAGCTCCATTTTTAATTCTCAAGATTGCTTTAGCTATTTGGGGTCTTTTGTGTTTCCATATAAATTGTGAAAATTTTTGTTCTACTTCTGTGAAAAATGCCAGTGGTAGTTTGATAGGGATTGCACTGAATATGTAGATTGCTTTGGGTAGTAGAGTCATTTTCACAATGTTGATCCTTCCAATCCAAGAGCGTGGTATATCTCTCCATCTGTTTGTATCATCTTTAATTTCTTTCGTCAGTGTCTTATAATTTTGTGCATACAGGTCTTTTGTCTCCTTAGGTAGGTTTATTCCTAGATATTTTATTTTTTTTGTTGAAATGGTAAATGGGAGTGTTTTCTTAATTTCACCTTCAGATTTTTCACCATTCGTGGATAGGAATACAAGAGATTTCTGTGCATTAATTTTGTACCCTGCGACTTTACCAAATTCATTTATTAACTCTATTAGTTTTCTAGTATAGCATCTTTAGGATTCTCTATGTATAGTATCATCTCATCTGCAAACAGTGACACCTTTACTTCTTCTTTTCCAATTTGGATTCTGTTTATTTATTGTTTTTCTCTGATTGCTGGGGCTAAAACTTCCAAAAATATATTGAATAATAGTGGTGACACTGGGCAACCTTGTCTTGTTCCTGATCTTAGCGGAAATGGTTTCAGTTTTTCCCCATTGAGGATGATGTTGGCTGTGGGTTTGTCATATATGGCCTTTATTATGTTGAGGAAAGTTCCCTCTGTGCCTACTTTCTGGAGGGTTTTTTATCATAAATGAGTGTTGAATTTTGTCAAAAGCTTTCTCTGCATCTAATGAGATGACCATATGGTTTTCCTTCTTCAATTTGTTAATATGTTGTATCACATTGATTGATTTACGTATATTGAAGAATCCTTGCATTCCTGGGGTAAACCCCACTTGATCATGGTGTATGGTCCTTTTAATGTGCTGTTGGATTCTGTTTGGTAGTATTTTGTTGAGGATTTTTGCATCTATGTTCATCAGTGATATTGGCCTGTAGTTTTCTTTCTTTGTGACATGGTTTTCTGGTTTTGGTATCAGGTTGATGGTGGCCTCATAGAATGAGTTTCGGAGTGTTCCTCCCTCTGCTATATTTTGGAAGAGTATGAGAAAGATAGGTGTTAGTTCTTCTCTAAATGTTTGATAGAATTAGCCTGTGAAGCCATCTGGTCCTGAGCTTTTGCTTGTTGGAAGATTTTTAATCACAGTTTCAATTTCAGTGCTTGTGATTGGTCTGTTCATATTTTCTATTTCTTCCTGATTCAGTCTCAGAAGGTTGTGCATTACTAAGAATTTTTCCATTTCTTCCATTTGGTCCGTTTTATTGGCATATGGTTGCTGGTAGTAATCTCTCATTAACCTTTGTATTTCTGCAGTGTCAGTTGTTATTTCTCCTTTTTCATTTCTAATTCTATTGATTTGATTAATATCCGTTTTTTTCTTGATGAGTCTGGCTAATGGTTTATTAATTTTGTTTATCTTCTCAAAGAACTGGCTTTCAGTTTTATTGATCTTTGCTATTGTTTACTTCATTTCTTTTTCATTTATTTATGATCTGATCTTTATGATTTCTTTCCTTCTGCTAACTTTGGGGTTTCTTTGTTCTTCTTTCTCTAATTGCTTTATGTGTAAGATTAGGTTGTTTATTTGAGATATTTCTTGTTTCTTAAGGTAGGATTGTATTGCTATAAACTTCCCTCTTAGAACTGCTTTTGCTGCATCCCATAGCTTTGGGTCGTCCTGTTTTCATTGTCATTTGTTTCTAGGTGTTTTTTGATTTCGTCTTTGATTTCTTCTGTTATCTTTTGTTTATTAAGTAGTGTATTATTTAGCCTCCATGCGTTTGTATTTTTTACAGTTTTTTTCCTGTAATTGATATCTAGTCTCATAGTGTTGTGGCCCAAAAGGATACGTGATATGATTTCCATTTTCTGATATTTACCAAGGCTTGATTTGTGACCCAAGATATGATCTATCCTGTAGAATGTTCCATGAGCACTTGATAAGAATGTGTTTTCTGTTGTTTTTCGATTGAATGTGCTATAAGTGTCAATTAAGTCCATCTTGTTTAATGTATCATGTAAAGCTTTTGTTTCTTTATTTATATTCATTTTGACTGATCTGTCCATTGGTGAAAGTTGGGTGTCAAAGTTCCCTACTATGATTGTGTTCCTGTCGATTTCCCCTTTTATGGCTGTTAGTATTTGCCTTATGTATTGTGGTACTCCTATGTTGGGTGCATAAATATTTAGACTTGTTATATCTTCTTCGTGGATTCATCCGTTGATCATTATGTACTGTCCTTCTTTTTCGCTTGCAATAGTTTTTATTTTAAAGTGTATTTTGTCTGATATGAGAATTGTTACTCCAGCTTTCTTTTGATTTTAATTTTCATGGAATATCTTTTTCCATCCCCTTACTTTCAGTCTATATTCCATCCCCTCACTTTCAGTCTGTATGTGTCCCTACGTCTGAAGTGGGTCTCTTGTAGACAGCATATTTATGAGTCTTGTTTTTGTATCCATGCAGCCAGTCTGTGTCTTTTGGTGGGAGCATTTAATCCATTTACATTTAAGGTACTTACCTATATGTATGTTCCTATTGCCATTTTCTTAATTGTTTAAGGTTTGTTATTGTAGGTCTTTCCTTCTCTTTTGTTTCCTGCCTAGAGAGGTTCCTCTAGCATTTGCTGTAAAGCTTGTTTGGTGGTTCTGAATTCTCTTAGCTTTTGATTGTATGTAAAGCTTTTAGTTTGTCTGTCAAATCTGAATAAGTTCCTTGCTGAGTAATCTTGGTTGTAGGTTTTTCTCTTTCATCACTTTATATATGTCCTACCACACCCTTCTGGCTTGAAGTGTTTCTGCTGAAAGATCACCTGTTAACCTTATGGGGATTCCCTTGTGTGTTATTTGTTGTTTTTCCCGTGCTGTTTTTAATATGCTTTCTTGGTACTTAATTTTTGATAGTTTGATTAATATGTGTCTTGGCGTGTTTCTCCTTGGATTTTTCCTGTATGGGACTGTCTGTGCTTCCTGTGCTTGACTAACTATTTCCTTTCCCATATTAAGGAAGTTTTCGACTATAATCTCTTCAAATATTTTCTCAGTCCCTTTCTTTTTCTCTTCTTCTTCTGCGACCTGTATAATTCAAATGTTGGTGCATTTAATGTTGTCCCAGAGGTCTCTGAGACTCTCCTGAATTCTTTTCATTCTTTTTTCTTTATTCTGCTCTGCAGTAGTTATTTCCACTATTTTATCTTCCAGGTCACTTATCCGTTCTTCTGCCTCAGTTATTCTGCTATTGATCCCTTCTAGGGAATTTTTAATTTCATTTATTGTGGTGTTCATCACTGTTTGCTCTTTAGTTCTTCTAGGTCCTTGTTAAACGTTTCTTGTATTTTCTCCATTCTATTTCCAAGAGTTTGGATAATCTTTACTATCATTATTCTGAATTATTTTTCAGGTAGACTGCCTATTTCCTTATCCTTTTTTAGATCTGGTGGGTTTTTGCCTTGCTCCTTCATCTGCTGTGTGTTTCTCTGTCTTCTCATTTTGCTTAACTTACTGTGTTTGGCCTCTCCTTTTAACAGGCTTCAGGTTCGTAGTTCTCGTTGTTTTTGTTGTCTGTCCCCAGTGGCTAAGGTTGGTTCATTGGGTTGTGTAGGCCTCCTGGTGGTGGGAACCAGCGCCTGTGTTCTGGTGGATGAGGCTGGATCTTGTCTTTCTGGTGGGCAGGTTCACGTCTGGTGGTGTGTTTCGGGGCTGTCTGTGGCCTTATTATGATTTTAGGCAGCCTCTCTGCTAATGGTTGTGTTGTGTTCCTGTCTTGCTAGTTGTTTGGCATAGGGTGTGCAGCACTGTAGCTTGCTGGTCATTGAATGGAGCTGGGTCTCAGTATTGAGATGGAGATCTCTGGGAGATTTTTGCCGTTTGATATTTCATGGAGCTGGGAGGATATTGTGGACCAGTGTCCTGAACTTGGCTCTCCCACCTCAGAGCCACAGCCCTGACATCTGACTGGAGCACCAAGAGCCTGTCATCCACACAGCTCAGATTAAAAGTGAGAAAAAAAGAAAGAAATATAGAAGAATATAAAATAGAATAAAGTAAAATTAACATAATGTTATTAAAATAAAAATATAGTATTAAAAAATTTTGTTTTAGTAATAAAAAAAAGAAAGAAGATAGCAACCAAACCAAAAATCATATCCACCAATGATAACAAGTGCTAAAAGCTATACTTAAAAAAAAAAAAACAAAAAAAAGTACAGACAGAACCATAGGACCAATGGTAAACCAAAGCTATACAGACAAAATCACACACAGAAGCATACACATACACACTCACAAAAAGAGAAAAAGAGGGCTTCCCTGGTGGCGCAGTGGTTGAGAGTCCGCCTGCCTATGCAGGGGACACAGGTTCGTGACCCGGTCCAGGAAGATCCCACATGCCGCGGAGTGGCTGGGCCCATGGGCCGTGGCTGCTGAGCCTGTGCGTCCGGAGCCTGTGCTCCACAACGGGAGAGGCCACAACAGGGAGAGGCCCACGTACCGCAAAAAAAAAAAAAATTAAATTAAAAAAAAATAAAAGAGAAAAAGATATATATATATCATTTTTCCCAAAGTCCA
Source organism: Lagenorhynchus albirostris (assembly GCF_949774975.1). NCBI lineage: Eukaryota > Metazoa > Chordata > Mammalia > Artiodactyla > Delphinidae > Lagenorhynchus > Lagenorhynchus albirostris. Next base: position 18,885,978 of record NC_083116.1, read on the forward strand.
CCCTCTCAATTTGGGATGATTCATTGTCTGTTCATGTATTCCACAGATGCAGGGTATATCAAGTTGATTTTGGAGATTTAATCTGCTGCTCCTGAGGCTCCTGGGAGAGATTTCCCTTTCTCTTCTTTGTTCACACAACTCCTGTGGTTCAGCTTTGGATTTGGACTCGCCTCTGAGTGTAGGTCACCTGAGGGCATCTCTTCTTTGCTCAGACAGGGTGGGGTTAAAGGAGCAGCTGTTTCGGGGGCTCTGGCTCACTCAGGCTGGGGGCAGGGAGGGGTACGGAGTGCAGGGCGAGTCTTCGGTGGCAGAGGCTGGCGTGACGTTGCCCCAGCCTGAGGCACACCCTGTGTTTTCCCAAGGAAGTTGTCCCTAGATCACGGGACCCTGGCACTGGCGGGCTGCACAAGCTCCTGGGAGGGGAGGTGTGGATAGTGACCTGTGCTCGCACACAGGCTTCTCAGTGGCTGCAGCAGCAGTCTTAGCGTCTCATGCCCGTCTCTGGGGTCCTCGCTGGTTGAGCTCCTTTAAGCGGTGCTCTTAATACCCTCTCCTCGTGCGCCATGAAACAAAGAGGCAAGAAAAAGTCTCTTGCCTCTTCGGCAGCTCTAGACTTTTTCCCGGACTCCCTGCCGGCTAGCTGTGGCGTACTAGCCCCCTTCAAGCTGTGTTCATGCAGACAACCCCAGTCCTCTCCGTGCGATCCAACCGAAGCCTGAGCCTCAGCTCCCAGCCCCTGGCCGCCCTGGCGGTTGAGCACACAAGCCTCTCGGGCTAGTGAGTGCTGGTCGGCACCGATCTTCTGTGCGGGAATCTCCTTGCTTTGCCCTCTGCACCCCTGTGGCTGTGCTCTCCTCCGTGGCCCCGAAGCTTCCCCACTCCGCCACCTGTAGTCTCCGCCTGCGAAGGGGCTTCCTAGTGTGTGGAAACCTTTCCTCCTTCATGGCTCCCTCCCACTGGTGCAGGTCCCGTCCCTATTCTGTTGTCTCTGTTTAGTCTTTTTTCTTTTGCCCTACCCAGGTACGTGGGGAGTTTCTTGCCTTTTGGGAGGTCTGAGGTCTTCTGCCAGTGTTCAGTAGGTGTTCTGTAGGAGTTGTTCCAGCTGTAGATGTATTTCTGATGTATTTGTGTGGAGGAAGGTGATATCCACGTCTTATTCTTCCGCCATCTTGAAGCTCCTCTATAGTATGGTTTTAAATCAACTATACTTCAATTAAAAAAATACCAATAGCATTTTTTCAGAAATTGTAAAAATCAATCCTAAAATATGTATGAAACTATAAAAGACCACATGTAGGCAATCTTGAGCAAAAGAACAGAGCTAGCGGTATTATTATACTTCTTGTTTTCAAAATATATATATTACAAAGATATTGTAACCAAAACTGTATGATGCAGGCAGTAAACAGTATAGACCAATGGAACAGAATAGAGAGCACAGAAATAAATGCTCACATTTGTGGTCAATGGTATTTACCCACGGAAAATGAAAACACAAATTCGAAAAAATGTATGCACCTCCATGATCATTGCAGTACTATTCACAGTAGCCACAATATGGAAACAACTTGTATCCATTGATGAATAAATGGATAAAGAAAATGTGAGATACACACACACACACACACACACACATATACACACACACACACACACATATACACACACACACACACGTTATTCAGCCATAAAAAGAAAACGATCTTGCATTTTGCAAAAACATGGATGGACTTTGAGGGCATTATGCTAAGTGAAATAGGTCAGAAGAAGAAAGACAAATACTGTATGATCTCACTTGTATATGGAATCTAAAATCATCAGACTGATAGAACCAGAGAGTAGAATGGTGTTTGCTAGGGCCTGAGAGGTGTTAGAAATGGGGATATGTTGGTCAAAGAGTACAAACTTTCAGTTATAAGATGAGCAAGTTCCAGGGTTTTAATGTATAGCATGGTGACTATAGTTAAAGATACTGAGTTTTATACTTGAAAATTGCTATGAGAGTGACTTCAGTGTTCTCACCATAACAACCACAAAATGGTAATTATGTGAGGTGAAGGATATGTTAACTAACCTTATTGTCATAAACATTTAAAAAATATATTAACATCACGTAATCACATCGTATACCTCGAACTTATACAATTCTATATATATATATACACATATATAAATTATATCTAAATAGAGCAATAGAGCTGGGGAAAAATATCTCTAATCAATAACCTAACTTTCTACCTTAAGAAACTGGAAAAAGAAGAGCAAAATAAACCACAACAAACAGAGGAAAGAAAATAAATATTAGACAGAAATAAATGAAATATAGAATAGAAAAACAGGAGAGAAAAACCAATGAAACCAAAAATTTCAACAATGTTGACAAATCTTTTGTGTACAACCCCTCAAAAAAGAGAGAGAAGTCAAATTTGTAAAATCGTATATGAAAGGGGTGGTACTACTATCAACCTTACAGAAATGAAAATGATTGTAAGGGAATATTACTAACAATTGTATGCCAATAAATTAGGTAACCTAGACAAAATGGTCAAATTCATAGAAAAGCACAAACTGCTGAAGCTGACTCAAGAAGAAAGAGAAAATCTGATCAGACCTATAACAAGAAAAGAAACTGAATTAGTTATCAATAAACTCCCCACAAAGAAATCTCAAGATCAAAAGCTTCACAGGTGAATTCTACCAATCATCTAAAGAAGAATTAACATCAAATTTTGACAAATTCTGTAAAATATGGAAGAAGAGCAAACACTACCTAACTCATTCTGAGGCCAGTATTACCCTGGTATCAGTGTAGACAAAGAAAACTACCTACTGATATCCCTTATGAATGTAGATAGAAAAAATTTCAGCATAATGCTAACAAATCAAATTTGGCAATGTATAAAAAGGATTATACAGCATGACTAAATGAAGTTTATCCCGTGAATGGAAGAGTGATTCAACATAGGAAAATAGATCAAAATAGTAAACCACATTAAGAGGAACAGGACAAAACTCATAAGACCATTTGATAGAGACAGAGAATATATTTGACAAAATCCAACACCCTTTTAAGATAAAACACTCAACAAAATATTAATAGAAGGGAAATTTCTTAACCCAATAAAGAGCATTATAAAAAGCCCACATATTTCCTCTGTGCTTCTGTTCAACACTGTATTGAAGCTTCTAGCCAGGGCATTTATGGAAGAAAGTAAAATAAAATAGAATCCCAGTTGGAAAAGAAGTAAAACTACCTCTATTCACAGATGATATAATTTTCTATATTTCAAATACTAAGGAATGCATACAAAAACTATTAGATCTAGTAAATATGTTTGGCAAGATTACAGGTATCAAGATCGGTGTATAAAATCAATTGTATTTCTATACACTAGTAATGAAAATCTGAAAACAAAATGAGAAAATAATTCCATTTCCAATAATATAAAAAAAGAATAAAATACTTTGGAAGAACTTTTAAAATATGTGCAAGACTTACTACTGAAAACTGCAAAATATCACTGAAAGTAATTTCTAAAAATCCTAATAAATGGTTCATGGGTTGGATGGCTAATATTAAGATGACAATACTCCACAAACTGATCTATAGATTCAATGCAATCCTTATCAAAATCACCCCTACTTTTTTGCAGAAATTGAGAAGCTGATCCTAAAATTCATATGGAAGTACAAGGGACCCATAACAACCAAAGCAATTGAAAAAGAATAATAAAGTTGGAGAGTTCACACTTCTGGATTCCAAAACTTATTGCACAGCTTGAGTCATGGTAGGACAGTGTAGTACTAGCATAAATACAAACATATAGATCAATGGCATGGAATTGAGAATCCAGAAATAAACCCACACATTTATGGTCAATTTATTTTTTGACAAGTATGCCAAGGGAATTCAATGGGGGAAAGAGTAGTTTTTCAACAAACAGTGCTGGGGAAACTGGATATCCATATGCAAAAAAATGAAGTGGGACTGTTGTCATCTAAAAAAATTAACTCAAAAGTTACAAATTGATTAAAAGGCCTTACTATAATAGCTAAACTATAAAAAATTTAGATAGAAGCCTAGATGTTGATCTTAATGACCTTGTAATATGCAACGGTTTGTTAGCTATGACACCAAAAGCACAATAACAGCAACAAAAAAATGGATAAATTCTACTTTGTCAAAGTTGAAAATATTTGTTCTCAAAGAATGCCATCAATAAAGTGAAAAAGACAATGAACAGAGCTAAAGAAAATACTAGCAAATAACATATCTGATAAGGGACTTGTATCCAGAATACATAAAGAAATTTTACAACTCAATAATAAAAACACAGATAATCCAATTAAAAATAAGCCAAGGGTTGGACTCTTTTCTGAAGAAGATATACAGATGGCTAGTAACGACATGAAAAGATGCTTAGCATCATTTGTCATTAGGGAGGTGCAAATCTAAATCACGATAAGACTTCACACCGACTATAATGGTTATAACAAAAATATGGACAATACTGTGTTGGCAAGGGTGGAGAAAATGGAATCTTATACATATCTAGTGAGAATGTAAAATGTTGCATTCACTTTTTTGAATTGGAGTATAATTGCTTTACAATGTTGTGTTAGTTTCTGCTGTACAATGAAGTGAATCAACTATATGTATACATATAGTCCCTCCCCCTTGGACCTCCCTCCCACCAACCCCCTTCCCACACATGTAGGTTATCACAGAGCACCGAGCCGACCTTCCTGTGCTTTATAGCAGGTTCCCACTAGCTATCTGTTTTACACATGGTAGTGTATTTATGTCAATCCTAATCACTTTTGATAACAGTTTTACAGTTGGCCAAAGTTTAACATAGAGTTAACATATGACCCAGCAATTTCACTTCTAGGTATATACTCAAAAACTTGTACATGAATGTTCATAGCCGTATTAATCATAATAGCCCAGAACTGGGAAAATCCAAAGGTTTGTCAACTGATGAATGACTCAACAAAGTTTGGTATATTCATACAATGGAATATTATTCAGCCATTGAAAGTAATAAAGCATTGATATATGCTACAACATGGATAAACCTTGAAAACATTATGAAACGTGAAAGAAGCCAGTCACAAAACTCCACATATACTATGATTCAATTTATATGAAATGGCTAGAATAGTCAAATCTATAGACAGATAATTAGTGGCTGGAGAGGTGGGAAAATGGGGATTGATGGCTTTTTTGGGTAACAAAAATGTTCTGAAATTAGATAGTGGTGATAGTTGCATAACCTTGTGAATATATTTTACATTTATCACCACTGAATTGAAAAGGTTATAAATTTTAAAAAAGACCTTGCATCATGTCACAGAACTTTGGGACCTTTTTAGCTCATTTGCTCATTTTTTGAGAAAATATTCAATATGTGGCTATACATTCAGAAATTAGTATTACACTGTGTAATTTTCATGATGTGATATCTATCTCAAAGCTGTTGAAGCAACTATTAAAACTTATTAGTCTGTCCTTAATTGGCAAACTGGAAAATCTTTACCCCAATTGGTCTTCAGAAAGTATAGTCTTAATTTTTGTGTCTTATCTAAACCTGAGTTGCGAGGGGGGGAAAAGGATACATATAATAGCTTAAAGGAAATATATTACATTCACTTCTCCAGATTTATACTTTGGAAATCAAGCTATATCATCAGAGAGATATTTAGACCACATTATTTTGTCTTTTTGCAGAATTATTTAATGAAATTACCCTTTAACCAAATGCTATCAGCCTGCATTGAGGTATATCATCAAGAGTCCTATGAAACTAGCTACTTATTGTATTTTACTGACAGAATGCTTTTGAGGACATTGTTCTCTATATTTTCCAGTTTTGTAAAGACCCACGTTATACATTTCTTTCTGGATTTGCTACCCCAAAAAAACTGTCTCTCATGAAAATTTTCTTTTATAATACTCTTGTGAGCACTATGGCTGTTGTCACTGTATTTCCTCCTTTGCTTTTGCTACTGTGTGGGACTGAGGCAAATTTGTGGGTCATTTCTTAGCATAGTACACAGATTGTTACATAAACTTTGCACATTAACTTTACTAATAATTTTATATGTATCTTGTATTATGTTTAGCTTTATGATCTGCCTCAAATTGTTTTTTTCTAATCATAGAATAATAGCTAACTGGACAGATTTAGATAGAGAAAGATAAATAAACAGATCCTTGTCCTGGCCACAGAAAGATTCATCATGTGAACTACAAACTCATCCTAAATCCTTAAAAATCATTTAACAAATGCATATTGTTGCCAAAAAAAGTGAGAATAAGGGACTATGACTGGCTCAGTGCAACACAACTACATGATAGGAGTTACAATTCACATATATGTCCTATAGTCATTGTTTGTATGTTATACTTTGTTAATCAGTGATAAGAAACTGGGTTCTCATGTGATGAAAGTTAATCTCTGTTATTGCAGGTCTGATTTCCATTACTATTATGAGCTTGAAATATGAAGGCAACTTAAATTGCCAAGAAGTGTCAAGTGATATGGGGAGTTGAGAACATTTATCAACTCATTTCAGCAACATTAACATTTTTATTTGAAATATCCAGTTAAACAGGAAACTTGAAAGGCAATATTTTGCTTCAATTATTCGTATATCATACTAAAATTTGCTGTAAAAATCCTGGTTGTCTCTTCAAGACATTAAAAGAATGTCACACTATGCCCAGTAAGTTGTTTGATCCTTCTGGAAATGAAAAGATTGACTGATTTACTGATTAACTGAATTTTTCTATTTTTTATTAAATTGTTTGTTGTCATGGCAACCTAGGCTTTGTCTCTTGCTTAAGAAGGAAGCAGATCATGACATTTTTATTACATGTGTTAAACAATGACAGCCTTGACAAATCGTCCCTTGACATGGAAAAGTGTAACAATATGCCCAGATGCCTGAGGTTGTGGCACTTGCATCTTTGGTGAAGGAGGTGGTCAAATAACTGTGATCCTTTGCTATATAAAAGTTCCAGGAAGAAAACTTTTTACCCTAAGTGGTTTTTAGAATGACCACACAATGCTTAACTTTCCTTGGCATGCTCAAGATATGGTCTATAGCATGAAATATCTGGATCAAAATCTCAAACATCTAAAAATATTGCTCAAACATCCATTTTTTAAAAGTAAAAATTATTTATATTTAAGTTGATATTTTGATTTTTACATAGTGAAATGGTTACTACAGTTAAGCTAATTAACATTCCCTTCTCACAGTTACCATTTTTTTGTGTGTATGGTGAGAGCACCTGGAATCTACTCTCTTAGCAAATTTCCAGTACTCACTACAGTATTATTAACTATAGTCATCATACTGTACATTAGATCTCTAAACTTATTCATCCTATATAACTACAACTTTATAACCTTTGACCAACATCTCCACATTTCGCCCACCTCCCTGCCACTGGTAACTACCATTTCTTTCCCTGCTTCTATGTATTTGAGTTTTTTAGGTTCCACATATAAGTAAGGTTATGCAGCATCTTTCTTTCTGTATCTGGCTTATTTCACTTAGCATAACATTCTTCAGGGTCATCCACGTTGTCACAAATGGCAGGATCTCCTTTTTTAAGGCCGAATAATATTCTACTGTTTCATTAATTGGAAGTTTCTGGATGGTGGATTGAATTTTGCGTGCAGATATTTGTCATTGTATAAGAATTACCAGTATGATGACTTATTCCTTTCACAATCTATGCTGGAACCACACAAAAATCAGAACATAGGACTATCCTTTGGGAGCACTTGTCATGCTTGGCTGGCTTTAACAAGATGGAGTTGACTTGTTAGATTTGATTTATGAGTGGAGGAGAATGGTCAGAAAGTTAGTTGTTTGATGGAAATACAAGTTTTTTACCCCAAAACCTGTTCACAAGTGTAATCTTCCCTATCTCCAAAAATGGAATCTTCGTAAAATTGGTTATTCAAGTCAGAAAATTGCGAGTCATCTTTGTATCCTCTTTTCCCTATACCCCTTATTTAAAATTCATTAGCAAATACTGTGTATTCCATCTACAAAATTTGTCTTGTATAGAAACCTGTCTCTCCAGGTACCCTTCTCACACTATCATATATTGCCCAGAACCTCTGTGCAGCTCTAACTTTTCTCTTGCCTTCTCTTTGAATCTATTTTCCACTTTCAACACAGCAATCTTTAAAAAAAAACATAAATCAGAATACTTCACTGCTACGCTTATCATAACACTGAATTTTCACTGAACTATGGAAAACATACTGAAGTAAAAAGCATGGTAAAGAGGTATGTGTGTAGAGAGAGAAGGACTCTTGACTTATCTATTCCGGATATCTGTCTTGGGTGGTGATACGAATGTTCATGTTGCCAGATGGTGCAAATGTGTCATCTTTAGAATGTTGATCCTGAATTTATGAGGACGAGATTGCACTGAGATAGCCACACTATCTCACTGGGTTCTTCTTTGGAACCAAGAGGAAGAGGGCCTGAAGCAGGGGCTGAGATTATGGCCAGCCCAGTGGACAGATCAAAGCCGAGTGAATCAGTTGTGCAGGGAGGCAAATTGCCACCTAGGCCAGTTTCACTCAACAACCAAGCTGGCGGAGAGATGTGACCACCACCAATGAGCTCTGATTCGTGTAGGTGGAGCTACAGGTGTCCCTCTTTCTCTGTGTTGGCTAAGAGGGGAAAGAGCTGTGGCTAAGCAGACCCAAAGTGTAACGTTTCCTAGGGGGGCCCACTGGACTTCTCCAGGAGTAGAGCACTGACACAGCCTGGGGCAGTGTGGCCCGAGTGGGTTCTGGTCATTGGAAAAATGAGTGGACTCTGCCTGAAGAGTTCATTTTCCTCTGTGAAAAGCTTCTTCTTCCTGCGGCTAGGGGATGTGAGTGGCAATGACTCAGTGCTGTCTAATTAATTCTGCCTTTGGTGACCCCACATCCCAAGGGGTGAGGGCTCAGGGACCAGCCCCCCCAACCCACGTCAGGGAAGATCTTTCACTGTCATCATTCAAAGGAAGATGAGGCCATTTATTAAAATGAGCATAAAATGGGTATGCTCATCTCTAGGTGAGCGTGGAGACTCTGTGACAGGAAGGAAAATAATTGCATTTTCTCCCAAAGCTGCCGGAAATAATTTCTACTTTAATGGTGAAAACAGAACTCTTTACATCTCTGGACATTTTGCATTGTAGGATGTAATGAGCAAGAAAATGTCTTTCTTTTAATAGCTAATCCTCTGATGCTTCATGCCTGGCAAGGTAAGTTGACGTGGCAAATTATCATTGTCGAAGGGAGATTGAGCCAGGGACAGCATCCTTGCTTTGTCCACTGCGTCACTTAGCTCGTTAGTGTAGCAAGAACACTGGCACTTGTTTGCAACAGGACGTTTTTGAAAGTGTGGCGGTCACCAGCACAGCCCCACACAGATGCAGGAAGAGAGGGAAGACCTCCTGCCCCAACTTTTCCCACTTGCCCCAGACTCCTTTAGCTGAATGCACTGGTATCACCTTTGTTAACAGTTACACCCTTCACTGCCCTCTCTTCCATCTGTCTCCCCACCTCTCTCCTGCTCACCCGCAGCAATTCCCAGGAGTCCCAGGGAGCTTGGATTAGTCTTTCTACTGTAGTGAGCATGATCTAGGGTTTTCTCTCAAGAGCAGGGGTTTCTCTAGAGAGGGACTGAGCATGAGTGGGCAGGGAGAGATGGCAGAGATAAATGGGTACTCACACCACATGCCGAGAGTCATAATGTCCTCTGGGACCAGCACTTGCATCCTCTTACTTTGGTCCCTTCTTCTAACTCCATCTCCCTTAGCATCTTTATTTTCTCTTTGTGGGTACGCATTTTTTTCCAGCGTGTCAGCGTAAAGTTGGGGTGCCCTTTAAGCTGAAATGTCTGCCTCATTCTTCTTTTATGAGTGGAAACTACCCTTAACCTTCTCTGCACTTCACATTCTTTACCTGTGAGGAGGTGTCCATGTTCATAATGAAATGTCTATGAGTTTTTGAATGTCCCTTTACTTGGGAAGTCTTATTCACAGTATTTTTGAAAGTCCTGAATTTCAGGTATTTAACACTTTAATAAACTTACATTTATGTATATGCTTCCATATTTCCAGCAGTTTTCAATGGAACCATATTTTCTTGACCTTCCACAAAGCATTATTTTGGAATACATTCCATCAAGCATTCTTTCTGGTTTTTGTGTTTTGTTTTTTGTGGTACGCGGGCCTCTCACTGTTGTGGCCTCTCCTGTTGCGGAGCACACGCTCCGGACGCGCAGGCTCAGCGGCCATGGCTCATGGGCCCAGCCGCTCCGCGGCATGTGGGATCTTCCCGGACCGGGGCACGAACCCGTGTCCCCTGCCTCGGCAGGCGGACTCTCAACCACTGCGCCACCAGGGAAGCCCTCTTTTTGGTTTTAATAGAGTTGTGAGCGATTCTTACCAGAATGGATATAGGTAATGTTTTAATACCACCATCGTTTATATGTAGTTTTTACATTGTGACTTAAGCATATACAGGGTTTTTTTTTTCCCTTTACTTAAGCCAGCACATTATCTAGATTGGCTCCTTATTTTGCTCTGAACACACATCTGAGATGGCTATCTAAATAGAAGTACAGTTTTGTGGGTTACATAGACTTTCTCTTGTATGTGAATTTCGTGACCTGGTGAGTTTATGGATACTCTAGAAAGATCTGTTAAGTTAACCTGGATTTAGATTTCAAATGCCTATTATGTGAGTGGTTCATAAAGAGGGAAGAGGGAAAAATGTGCTTGCCTATACACATTCAAAACTTTGAAATAATTCATTTCTGTAGATCTTTCTTGTGTGGCAAAAAGGAAAAAGATGTAAATCCAAGGTAACTGCCTGATGATATAATTTCTTCAAATAAAGTTTGGCATCTTCTTAGAATTTCTACATGGCTCCCAAAGGAATATTAAAAATAATATACAACATAACGTTCAAAGAACACATTTACCTCCAAGAATAGAGAACCCACATGAAGTCTTACTCCTGTCACAGGCGCTATGGTCACTCTAGGAACTGGAATAACCTGACCTCACAAACTCTTCCAGTGAGAGTTTTGTTTAGCTTCTTCTTACAGTACAAACTAACATTGAGCATTTCTGTTAGGCAAGATTTCCATCAAGAAATTTACTAAAAGAGATCACAGAATGTTGAGCTCAGAAGTAACCTTTGAAAGCATCTCATTTAATCTCATTTGTAAATGTGGAATCTTGAGAGCAAAGATGCAAAGATACCCATGGAGACAGTGGCAGAGTCCAGACCATTGTTCCATGACAACCAGTAACTGGTCTTGTGTACATATTTACTAACTCAGCTCATGCCAGCAACCCCTATTATGGTGCTCATGACTGAGTCTATTAAAATGTATCCTCAACCCCAGACCTCATTCCCCTTCCACACTGTAGTCTTATACTGCTAAATAATGTACTTTGGTACCTAGATGACTTCCTATTGAGGAATTTTTTTTTAAGATAGAGGGGGATGTTTTGCATTTGACAACGAATCTGAGAAATAGATATGTCACTTAGCTATATAGTAATTGATATATAATAGGTTTTCATGTAGTTAAATATAAATTTCAATTTTCATCCAATAATTTTTCATGGCCTTTGGTTTTGAACCATAGGAATTTTATAAGGGTGATTTTTGAAGTCATAATTTAAATAAACATATGCTTTTAGAATCTAAACTCTTTGGCTTATGTCCAGCTCATGCTGGTCATCATGACTCCTTCCTTTATGGAAGCCTCTATATCACTGGTTCCTAACATTGACTGTCCATCAAAATCACTTGTGGAGACTTTAAAAAATGATATGTTCTAGTTACTGTATGAATTTGCTTTTGTGAAATTCCAGGACAGACAAACTAATACACAGTGAAAGAAAACAGATCAGTGATTGCCTGGTGCCAACGATGTAATAGATTGACTGGGATGGGGTAGGAGGGAACTTTCTGAAGTGATGTAAATATTTTATATCTTGATTGTGGGGTGATAGTTACACAAGTATATACATTTGTCCCTGCTCACTGAACTGTACACTTACTTTGTATTTATGGATGAAATTATACATACATTGCATTTATGGATGAAAATTATACCTCAATAAAGTTAATCACCCTCGAGACACAAAAACATGTGATGAGGACCCCCATGCAGAAATTCTGATTAAGTAGATCCAGCATGGGTTCCTTCCTGGTATCAGCCCATGGGATTCTGAGGAGCAGCTGTGATTGAGAACTTCTCTTGAGATACTAGAATCTAAGGTGTGCTTTCTTTGATTGGCCTATGAGATTTCAAATCAAGAATTTTTATCTTCTCCATTTAAAATAACAACATAAAACATCATTTTTAGAGGCATGATTAAATTAATTGACCTCTGCGATAGTGTTAGCAAAGACTCTTTGACCTCTATGAAAAACAAAGTGGATGTATCTTTTTTTCCACTTAGCATTGTGCTCCATCCAGTCACAAGAATGTAGGTTATTTCCATGCTCTGGACTATTGGTTCATCTCCATGGTTTTGTGTGTGCACTGTTTCTAGCATTAAAAAAAATGCATTTGTGAATGTCCAGTGCTTGAGGGGCACTTTCTCTGGGGATGCCAGAACTGCCTAATCTTAAGCAAACACGTACCTTTGGAAAGTGTAAAATCTTAACAGAAGTAAGTAGGGTACTGTGTGTGAAGGCCCTGTGTGACAAGGTCTTAGAGGACATACAGAATTTCAATTCCATGGTCATATTGAATTAGCAGATCTTTTGCCTCAGAATGGTACCGTTCCAAAGCAATCTGAATTCCAGTTTGAGCTTTTGAGGAGTCTTAAGACGCTACATCCCAAAGTCCTACACAAAGGTAGCAGATGTAGTCACTACATATCTGGATTCAGTGCTTATATGGTTCCCTATATGCACTTCTTACCCTGTGTCATGGCTGTCTCCACTTATAATTTGTGAGCTCCTTCAGGGCAGCAATTGTACAGTTCATGTCTGTGCTACCAGAATTAAGATGTTGTGTGGCCTAGGCAAGGTCCTCAGTAAATGTACATGGAATGAGCTAATGAACTTCAGAAACCAAGCAATCATAACTGCATATTGGAATACAAAAAACACAAGTGAGTTTAAAAATGCAGTGACCTTCAGAATTCATTACTTTGTACTAAACATTGTTTCCCTCTTTTGGATTATTTTTGGGTTACTGTCCCAAAAGTTGGATTACATAGCCAAAGAGTATGAAAATTTCTCAAAGCATCTACTGCATGCAAAGCATTAGGTTGTGCTCTACATAGGAGATGTAAGAGGCTCTGCAGCTAACATATTGGGACAATGGATTGATCTGGTTGACATTACATACCAACTTAATCACTGTTTTCCATGTGAGATCTAAAGGAGGGTCTCTGCTTCAGGTTCCCAGAAATAAAGATCTGTGCTATGAACAAGAAACAGGGAACATAGAAAGGATTTGTACCTGGGAGGGCCCCACAGGGCCCTGCTCAGTTTCAGTCTCATGACTATTACTGCAGGTTATGAGGTCTGTTAGATAAGAATTGTGTTTCTTCTTTAAAAGGAATTTTAGAGCAAAAGCTTGTAGAATCATAATATGATTTTACACATTTGAATAAAATCTGCAGATCTATATAGTTGGGCTGAGAATGTCAACCCCCTTGAAGAACAGTGTGACCATTTAGGGAGATTCTTATTATCTATTCTCTCTCTTCTCTCCATCATAGACCTGTCTATTCTCCTCTCTTCTAACCTACTTATTGACTATCTTCTGGATTTATCATAGCAAAACATATGTTCACTTTATAATATTTTGAAAGAAAGAAAAATTAAGATGCAAACACAAAAACAAAACTACAACACTTGCCCCCCAGAAATAACCACTTTTTAAATCTATAAACATACACATTCATAACCCAAAAGCAACCCCTGTAAATATTTTAACTTTTTTTTCCATCCAGGCCTTTTACTTCATCGTCTTAAGGCCATAACCTATATGTAATATTTGGAATTCTTCTTTTCTTTTTTTAAATGACATTCATTCTATTAAGTTTAATGAATACAAAAAAGCAAAAACTATTTAGAAATCAACCATAATGTGATATTACACCCCAGGTATAGTACTATATAATATTCATGTAAAAATAGGTGTCAGATAATATTGATAGATACAGCTTTGGAACTTGCTCCTTTCACTTAGGTGTGTTGTTCTATGGATGTGTCTGTGCCCCTTGAATTCACTCTTTCTTTCTCTGCTCTGCTGTCTGTCCCAGAGGCTGGGACAGACTGTGGAGTAGCCTTGCCCTCTGGCTTCCAGACAGGTCTGGTGAGAGGAAGCCTTGTTAAAAAAAAAAAAAGATCTGTGCTATGGACTGAATATTTGTACCCCCAAAATTCATTCATATTTTGAAGCTCTAGTCCCCAATGTGATTGTAACAGGAGGTGAGGAATTTGGGAGGCAATTAGGTTTAGAAAGGTCACGAGGGTGGGGCCCTCATGATGAGATTTATACCCTTATAATAAGAGGAGGAGATAGGAGATCTCTATCTCTGTCTGTGTTTCTGTCTATCTGTCTCTCTCTCTCTCCACCTCCTTCTCCCTCTCCTCCTTCTCCTTCTCTTTCTCTCATGTGAGGATATTGCAAGAAGGAAGCCATCTGCAAACCAGGAAGAGAGGTCTCACCAGACACTGAATCTGCCATCATCTTGATCATGGACTTCCCAGCATCCAGAACTGTGAGAAATAAATGTTTGTTTTTTAAGCCACCCAGTATATGGTATTTTGTTATATCATCCCAAACTAACACAACCTGCACTATTCTATTAAGCAGCAGTCTATATTCAGTCTATATTCTACATATCTCCATAGATTGGTGTATGTGTGTGTGTGTGTACAGAAATTCTAGCTATTGATATTCTTACCAATGAAATATTCTGCTGTTGAGCTAATAAGATGTAGGAGTTGTGACGAGGGATGCCCAAAAGAATGACAGCTTGCTGACAAAATTTGTTTTACATCTATGTGATCACATTTCAAGTGTTCCCCTTTGGGATGCTTGTCTCAGTATATAAGTGCCCTTTGTTGTGAAACGTTGGCTCGCTCATCCTTACCAACATTTGTCCAATTTCCAAATTGCCATGTATTTCTTCCTCTAAAGTTTATCCTTCACAGATTTCTGTTTTTCCCCTGCCACAGTCTCCAAGGTGCTGGTGAAATTTTTGGCAGAAAGAGGACCATTTTCTTCTCCTGCTCTGTGATCCGAATGCTGACATTTTGCTCTTTGTATTAAATGCTATCTTCCATCCTCCCTGGCCTAGGTACTTTACCTCACAATCGGATATTCCCTGCTCTATCCTGTAATTATGTCCCAGGTTTGTTACATCCAACAAGTGATGGAGTTATCAGTACTGTGTTTTTAGGAAGTCCAACCATTTTATTTGACTTTTATGAGTCCAAATCATCAGCAGCTTCTTTTGTGACATTTCTCCACTCTTGATACTCTCATTCTCAAACACCCACATAATGAATTACTTGTTCTTTTTCATTGGGGCTTCATCCAGATGATTCTTGTCTTCTACATGTTGATCGTTGCCACTTTCTTGAGAATCTTCTTAGCTGAAGTCAAATCCAAAGGCTTTTCTGCTTTATCTTCACACTTGACTGATGTCATTCTCTTCTATGGGTCCATTACATTTATATATATGCGACATTCTTCCAACTATTCTCTGGATCAAGACCAGGCCGTATCAGTTTTCTACATGGTGATAATTCTTTTGTCAAACTGCATTATCTATTGCCTAAGAAAAATGGAAGTGATAGGTTTCTTGAAAATATCCTCTATAAGGTTCAAGGCCAGTCTGGGTAAGAACTACACAGAAAATGCTTAAGAAACTTCTTATTTTTCTTCATGTTTGATACAAAATTAAATTACTTTGACCTAACTCTTTCCTCTGATTCTTCATTACCACTCTTTCTTCTACATCAATTTTTATTTTCAAGTTATCTTCTTTCTTTATTTTAGAATGGACTTGAGGACATGGAGAGGGAGAAGGGGAAGCTGGGATAAAGTGAGAGAGTAGCATCGACATATATACACTACCAAATGTAAAAATAGATAGCTAGTGGGAAGCAGCTGCATAGCACAGGGAGATCAACTCGGTGCTTTGTGACCACCTAGAGGTGTGGGATAGGGAGTGCGAGAGGGAGGTGCAAGAGGGAGGGGATATGGGGATATATGTATACATACAGCTGATTCACTTTGTTATACAGCAGAAACTAACATCAAATTTCCAGATGACTTGGAACAGAATTAATGTTCTTTTTTGCCCTCAGGGTCTAAAATTGTAAGGAGGAAAGGAAGAGAGGATATTCACATTTTCTAAGCATGTATCATGTGCCAGGTACTTTATATCCAATATTTTATGTAATCGCTGAAACAAATCACTGAGATAGGTATTATTAACCTCATTTTTCACATGAAGAAACTTGAGTACTAAATAAGTGAAGTGAGTAACCCAATATCATACAGTTAAGAATTGGAAGAGCTGAGAGGCAAAGCCAGGTCTGTTTGATACTGTGTCTACTGATATACTCGCAAAAAAAAAAAAAATATATATATATATATATATATATATATATATATATATATCTCCACCATAACTTCCAGTAGGCATTTCATTCTTTGCTGGCTCAGAGTATAAAAGCATCTTAGGCTAAACATCATTTGTTTTGGTCTCTTCTGGCCTTAAGATATGACTCTCTACCTTAAAGGCACCCTCCTTTCTCTGTGCAAAACATTCTGACCAATGGCCATGCACTGATAATACTAGTAGCTACTCAGCTACTCTCTGTATGTCCACACAGTTATGGTCGTGTCCCACCAATTCTGTGTTATCTTACTAAGTCAGTTGTATTTTTCCAAAATCTCTTTGTGTTAGTTTCACTTGTTTTTGTAAGTATAATTTTAGTTAAATTTAATACAATTATATTAACCAACACAATATGAAGACAAAAGAAGTTTGTTTCTACGAAAACTAAGTTACATGCATTGAAAAGACTAAATAAAGGCAGGTCAGTAAATATTGTTGTTGAATTAGATGTAAAAGATTGTGGACAAAACTGAAAGCCACCCAAGGAGGATAATGCACTTAGCTTGCTTTCCAAATGTCCTTGAGTTCTGCTTCACTTTAAAGAAACTGAAACTGGAAGTCAAAGATGATGCATGAAGGGTAAGGTTCAAAAAGCAAAAATAAGCAAATGGGGTTACGTCAAACTAAAAAACTTCTGTACAGCAAAGGAAACCATCAATAAAGCAAAAAGATAACCTACTGAGTGGGAGAATATATTTTCAAATGATATATCCAATAAGGGATTAATATCCAAAATATATAAAGAACTCATAACACTCAATAACAATAAAAAACAAACAGCCTGGTTAAAAAGTGAGCAGAGGAGCTGAATAGACATTTTCCAAAAGGAGACATACAGATGGCCAACAGCCACATGAAAAAATGTTCAACATTACTAATTATTAGGGAAATGCAAATCAAAACCACAATGAAATATCACCTCACACCTGTCAGAATGACTATTATCAAAAAGATGGTGAGGGTATAAACTAGATAACTAATAAGAAACTGCTGTATAATAAATAAATAAATTAAATAGAGGCAAAAGAAAGATGGTGAGGATGTGGAGAAAAGGGAACCCTCATACACTGTTGGTGGGAATGTAAATTGGTGCAGCCACTAGGGAAGACAGTATGGAGATTCCTCCAAAAAAATTAAGAATAGAACTACCATTTGACTGAGCTATCCCACTTCTGGGTATTTATCTAAAGAATATGAAAACACGAATCTGAAAAATATATGCATCCTTATGTTCATGTGGCATTATTTAAAATATACAAGATAAGGAAACAACCTAAGTGCTCATCAGTGGATGAATGGATAAAGAAGATGTGGTATACATACACAATGGAATATTACTCAACCATACAAAAAGATGAACTCTTGCCATTTACAACAACATGAATGGACCTTGCTGGTATTATACTAAGTGAAATAAGATTAAGAAAGACAAATACTGTATAATTTCACTCATGTGGATTATAGAAAACTAATAAACAAACAAACAAACAAATGAACATATCAAACCAAAAAACACAAACTTGTAGATGCAGAAAACAGAGTAGTAGTTACCAGAGGAGGAGGTGTGGGGAGGGGAAGGAAAAATGGGTAAACAAGATTAGCTATATGGTTATGGATGAATACTAAATTTTGGTGGTGTAGCATATACAGAAATATGAAATATATATGAAATATAATATACACTTGACACTGATACAATGTTATAAATCAATGTTAACTCAAAAAAATAAAATCACATTATTTATTCTGATGGAAAATTATAATCAGCCTAAATGATTTACAATAGGGGAATGGTTAAATAAATCATGAAATAGCCATAGCATAGAATATTATACATTTTGTTTATTGTATATGTTTATAATCTTTAGTAATGAAAAGTGGAAGACTCATACAATCTTTTTTTTTTTACAATCTTTTTTAAAATTAATTTTTATTGGAGTATAGGTGCTTTAAAATGTGTTAGTTTCTACTGTATAGCAAAGTGAATCAGCTATATGTATACATATATGCCCTCTTTTTTGGTTTTCCTTCACATTTAAGTCACCACAGAGAATTGAGTAGAGTTCCCTGTGCTATACAGTAGGCTCTCATTAGTTATCTATTTTATACATAGTATCAATAGTGTATACAAGTCAATCCTGATCTCCCAATTCATCGCACTGCCCCCTTTCCCCATTGGTATCCATATGTTTGTTCTCTACGTCTGTGTCTCTACTTCTGCTTTGCAAATAAGATCATCTGTACTATATTTCTAGATTCCACATATATGTGTTAACATACAATACTTGCTTTTCTCTTCCTGACTTACTTCACTCTGTATGACAGTCTCTAGGTCCATCTATATATCTACAAATGACGCAATTTCCTTCCTTCTTATGGCCGAGTAATATTCCATTGTGTATATGTACCACATCTTCTTTATCCATTACTCTGTTAATGGACATTTAGGTTGCTTCCATGTCCTGGTTATTGTAAATAGTGCTGCAATGAACATTGGGTGCATGTTTCGTTTTGAATTGTGGTTTTCCCAGATATATGCCCAGGAATCAGATTGCTGGATAATATGGTAGTTCTAATTTTAGTTTTTTAAGGAACCTCCATAGTGTTCTCCATAGTGGCTGTATCAATTTACATTCCCACCAAAAGTGCAAGAGGCTTCCCTTTTCTCCACACCCTCTCCAGCATTTACTGTTTGTAGATTTTTTGATGATGGGCATTCTGACCTGTGTGAGGTGACACCTCATTGTAGTTTTGATTTGCATTTCTCTAATGATTAGTGATGTTGAGCATCTTTCCATGTGTTAGTTGGCCATCTGTATGTCTTCTTTGGAGAAATGTCTGTTTAGGTCTTCCACCCATTTTTGGATTGCATTGTTTGTTTTTGTGATGTTGAGCTGCATGAGCTGCTTGTATAATTTGGCTTTGTAGAATGGGTTTGGGAGTGTTCCTCCCTCTGCTATATTTTGGAAGATTTTGAGAAGGATAGATATTAGCTCTTGTCTAAATATGTGATAGAATTCACCTCTGAAGCCATCCGGTCCTCGGGTTTTGCTTTTTGGAAGATTTTTAATCACAGTTTCAATTTCAGTGCTTGTGATTGGGTTTTTTATATTGTATATTTCTTCCTGGTTCCGTCTCAGAAGGTTGTGCTTTTCTAAGAATTTGTCCATTTCTTCCAGGTTGTCCAATTTATTGGCATATAGTTGATTGTAGTAATCTCTCATGATCCTTTATATTTCTGCAGTGTCAGTTGTTACTTCTCCTTTTACATTTCTAATTCTGTTGATTTGAGTCTTTTCACTTTTTCCTGATCAGTGTGGCTAATGGTTTATCAATTTTGTTTATCCTTTCAAAGAACCAGCTTTTAGTTTATTGATCTTTGCTATTGTTTCCTTCATTTCTTTTTCATTTATTTCCGATCTGATTTTTATGATTATTTTCCTTCTGCTAACTTTGGGGGGGGGTTGTTCTTCTTTCTCTAATGGCTTTAGGTGTAATGGTAGGTTTATTTGAGATATTTCTTGTTTCTTGAGGTAGGATTGTAGTGTTCTAAACTTCCCTCTTAGAACTAATTTTGCTGCATCTCATACGTTTTGGGTCATCATGTTTTCATTTTCATTTGTTTCTACTTATTTTTTTATTTACTCTTTGATTTCTTCAGTGGTCTTATGGTTATTTAGTAATGTATTGTTTAGCCTCCATGTGTTTGTATATTTTACAGTTTTTTTCTGTAATTGATTTCTAGTCTCATAGCGTTGTGTTTGGAAAAGATACTTGATACGATTTCAGTTTTCTTAAATTTACCATGGCTTGATTTGTTACCCAGAATATGATCTATCCTGGAGAATGTTCCATGAGCACTTGAAAAGAAAGTGTATCCCATGGTTTTTGGATGGAATGTCCTATAAATATCAGTTAAGTCCATCTTGTTTAATGTATCATTTAAAGCTTGTGTTTCCTTTTTTATTTTCATCCTGATTGATCTGTCCACCATTGAAAGTGGGATGTTAAACTCCTCTGCTATGATTGTGTTACTGCTGATTTCCCCTTTTATGGCTGTTAGCATTTGCCTTATGTATTGAGGTGCTCCTATGTTGGGTGCATAAATATTTACAATTGTTATATCTTCTTCTTGGATTGATCCCTTGATCAGTATGTAGTGCCCTTCTTTGTCTCTTATTATAGTCTTTGTTTTAAAGTCTATTTTGTCTGACATGAGAATTGCTCCTCCAGCTTTCTTTTGATTTCCATTTGCATGGAATATCTTTTTCCGTACCTTCACTTTCAGTCTGTATGTGTCCCTAGGTCTGAAGTGGGTCCCTTGTATACAGCATATATACGGGTCTTGTTTTTGTATCCATTCCGCCAGTCTATGTCTTTTGCTGGGAGCATTTAATCCATTTACATTTAAGGTAGTTATCAATATATATGTTCCTGTTATCATTTTCTTAATTGTTTTGGGTTTGTTATTGTAGGTCTTTTCCTTCTCTTGTGTTTCCTGCCTAGAGAAGTTCCTTTAGCATTTGTTGTAAAGCTGGTTTGGTGCTGCTGAATTCTCTTAGCTTTTGCTTGTCTGTAAGGGTTTTAATTTCTCCATCGAATCTGAATGAGATCCTTGCTTCCTTGAGTAATCTTGGTTGTACATTTTTCCGTTTCATCACTTTAAGTATGTCCTGCCACTCCCTTCTGGCTTGCAGAGCTTCTGCTGAAAGATCAGCTGTTAACCTTATGAGGATTCCCTTGTATGTTATTTGTTGTTTTTCCCTGGCTGCTTTTAATATTTTTAATTTGTATTTAATTTCTCTTAGTTTGATTAATATGTGTTGTGGCTTGTTTCTCCTTTGATTTATCCTATATGGGACTCTCTGCGCTTCCTGGATTTGATTGACTGTTTCCTTTCCCATATTAGGGAAGTTTTCAACTATAATCTGTTGAAATATTTCCTAGTCACTTTTTTTTACTCTTCTTCTTCTGGGACCTCTAGAATTTGAATGTTTGTGCGTTTAATGTTGTCCCGGAGGTCTATGAGACTGTCCTCAGTTCTTTTCGTTCTTTTTTGTTTATTCTGCTCTGCAGTAGTTATTTCTACTATTTTATCTTCCAGGTCACTTATCCGTTCTTCTGCCTCAGTTATTCTGCTATTGATTCCTTCTAGAGAATTTTTAATTTCATTTATTGTGTTGTTCATCATTGTTTATTTGCTGTTTAGTTCTTCTAGATCCTTTTTGAATGTTTCTTGTATTTTCTCCATTCTATTTCCAAGATTTTGGATCATCTTTACTATCATTATTCTGAATTCTTTTTCAGGTAGACTGCCTATTTCCTCTTCATTTGTTTGGTCTGGTGGGTTTTTACCTTGCTCCTTCATCTGCTGCATATTTCTGTATCTTTTCATCTTGCTTAACTTACTGTTTTGGGGGTCTCCTTTTCACAGGCTACAGTTTCATTGTTCCTGTTGTATTTGGTGTCTGCCACCAGTGGCTAAGGTTGGTTCAGTGGGTTGTGTAGGCTTTCTGTTGGAGTGGAGTAGTGCCTGTGTTCTGGAGGATGAGGTTGGATCTTGTCTTTCTCTTGATCTGACCGCATCTGGTGGTGTGTTTTGGGGGTATCTGTGACCTTGTTATGATTTTATGCCGCCTCTCTGCTAATGGGTGTGGTTGTGTCTGTCTCTTGCTAGTTGTTTGGCATAGGGTGTCCAGCACTGTATCTTGCTTGTTATTGAGTGGAGCTGGGTCTTAGAGTTGAGTTGGAGATCTCTGGGAGAGCTCTCGCTGTTTGATATTATGTGGAGGTGGGACGTCTCTGGTGGACCAAAGTCCTGAACTCAGCTCTCCCACCTCAGAGGCACAGGCCTGACACCTGGCCGGAACACCAATACCCTGTCAGCCATATGGCTCAGAAGATAAGGGAGAAAAGAAAGAAAGAAAGAAAAATGAACTAAAATAAAGTTATTAAAATAAAAAATAATTATTAAGGAAGAAGAGGGCAGCCAAACCAGAAAACAAATCAACCAATGATAACAAGTGCTAAAAACTATACTAAAAAAAAAATGCCAAAACAAACGGACAGACAGAACCCTAGGATAAATGGTAAAAGCAAAGCTGTCCTGACAAAATCACACAAAGAAGCATGCACATACACTCTCACAAAACGAGGAAAAGTAATAAAATATATATATTATTGCTTCCAAATTTCACTGCCTTAATTTTGGGGTAATTCATTGTCTATTCAGGTATTCCACAGATGCAGGGTACATCAAGGTGATTATGGAGATTTAATCACTGCTTCTGAGGCTGCAGGGAGCACCATCCGTTTCTCTTTGTTCGCACAACTCCTTGGGTTCCGCTTTGGATTAACCCCAGCTCTGCATTTGGTTTGTCTGAGGGTGTTCCCCACGCAGAGAGGACAGGATTAAAGTAGCAGCTGATTAGGGGGCTCTGGCTCACTCCGGCCAGGGGGAGGTAAGGGTACAGAATGCGGGTCAAGCCTGCAGCGGCAGAGGCCAGCGTGATGTTGCAACAGCCTGAGGCGTGCCGAGTGTTCTCCCAGGGAAGTTGTCCCTGGATCACGGGACCCTGGCAGTGTCAAGCTGCACAGGCTCCCAGGTGGGGAGGTGTGGATAGTGACCTCTGTTTCCACACAGACTTCTTGTTGGCTTCAGCAGCAGCCTTAGTGTTTCATGCCTGTCTCTGGTGTCCATGCTGATAGCAGTGGCTTGCGCCTGTCTCTGGAGCTCATTTAGACGGTGCTCTGTATCCCCTCTCCTCGTGCAACCCAAAACAATTGTCTCTTGTCTCTTAGGCAGGTCCAGAGTTTTTCCTGGACTCCCTCTCGGCTAGCTGTGGCACACTAGCCCCCTTCAGGCTGTGTTCACGCAGCCAACCCCAGTCCTCTCCCTGGGGTCTGATCTCCGAAACCCAAGCCTCAGCTCCCAGCCCCCACCCATCCCAGCCAGCAGGTGAGCAGACAAGCCTCTCCAGCTGGTTATGCTGGTCGGCACTGATCCTCTGTGCGGGAGTCTCTCCACTTTGCCCTCTGCACCCCTATTGCTGTGCTCCCCACCATGGCTCCAAAGCTTCCCCGCCTCCACCCTGTCTCCACCAGTGAAGGGGCTTCCTAGTGTGTGAAAACTTTTCCTCCTTCATTGCTCCCTCCCAGAAGTGCAGGTCCTGTCTCTATTCTTTTGTCTCTGTTTTTTCTTTTTACTTTTGCCCTACCCAGCTACGTGGGGAGTTTCTTGCCTTTTGGGAAGTCTGAGGTCTCCTGCCATTGTTCAGTAGGTGTTCTGTAGGAGTTGTTCCACATGTGGATGTATTTCTGATGTATGTGTGGGGAGGAAGGTGATCTCCACGTCTTACTCCTCTTCCATCTTGAAGGTCCTCCCCTCATTTCTTCAGCTTTCATTGAATTTTTTACAATATTGCTTTTGTTTTATGTTTTGTTTTTATGGCCACAAGGCATGTGAGACCTTAGCTCTCTGACCAGGGATTGAACCCACATCCCCTGCATTGGAAGGTGAAGTCCTAACCACTAGACCACCAGAGAAGTCCCTCATTTCAGTTATTGTGTTGTTCATCACTGTTTGTTTGTTCTGTAGTTCTTTTATGTCCTTGTTAAACATTTCTTGTATCTTCTCAATCTATGCCTCCCTTCTATTTCTGAGATCTTCATTCACCTTTAATGTCATTACTTTGAATTCTTTTTTAGATAGATTACTGTTTTCCTCTTCATTTATTTGGTCTTGTGAGTTTTTACCTTTCTCCTTCATCTGCAACATATTTCTCTGTCATCTTATTTTGTCTAACTTACTGTGTTTGTGGTCTCCTTTCAGCAGGCTGCAGGGTCTTGCTCTTGCTTCTGGTGCCTGCCCCCTGGTTGTTGAGGTTGGTCCAGAGGCTTGTGTAGGCCTCTTGGTGAGAGGGACTGGTGCCTGCACTGTGGTGGGTGGAGCTGAGTCTTGCCCCTCTGATGGGCAGGCCTTCATCAGGGGTTGTGCTTTGGGGTGTCTGTGAGCTTAGTACAACTTTAGGCAGCCTGTCTTGCTGATGGGTGGGGCTGTGTTCCTGTCTTTCTGGTTGTTTGGCGAGAGGCGTCCAGCATTGGAGCATGCAGGCATTTGGGTGAAAGTGGGTTTTGGTGTCAAGATGTATACCTCTGGGAGCACTCAGGCCTATTAACATTTTCTGGGGCCAGGAATTATCTGGTGTTCCAGCATCCTGGACTGAGCACTCCCATCCCAGAGGCCCAGTCCCAACCCCTGGCCGGGGAACCAAGACCCCTCAAGCCAGGCAGTGCAGCCAAAAAAAAAAAAAAAAAAAGAAAAGAAAAGAAGCAGTCAAACAAAACCCAAGGCAAATAGCAAAAACAAAGAAACAGCAGCAACAACAGCCAAAAGAAAAGGAAAAGAAAACAAAACCCAAGACAAGTGATAAAAGCAAAACAAAATAAACAAACTATGAAACAGACCCCAAAACACAAAGAAAACAAAATAAGAGAACAACCAACCAAAAAAAAAAACCCAAAATGAAAACAAACAATAAAAACAAAACACACAAAAAAGAAAAACAGAAAGCAAACTAAAAAAAAAAAACATAAAACAAACACAGAAAAACAATCAAAAAAAGATAAAAATAAAACAAAAATAAGAACAGAAACAACAAAAAAGTAAAGTAAAAATATTAAAAGAAAAAATACATTAAAAAGTTAAAAAAAGAAAAAAAATAAAAACAACAAAAAAGAACAAAACAAAACAAAAAAATAGTAATAATAATATTTTCCTGGGGCCTCCACTGTCAGTGTCCTTACCCCCACAGTGAGCCACAGCCAAACCCTGCCTCCACAGCAGGCTCTCCAATACCTCTAGGTAGGTCTCTGGACCCACTGTGGGCACTGTGGGGTCAGCTCAGACTCTGACCTGGCACAACTCCCATGTGTACTTGCCCCCAAAGTTCACAGCTGCTAAAGCTAGACTGGTCTCAGTCGTGGGAGCACTTGCCCATTCAGATATTCCACAGATGCAGGGTTTACCATGCCGATTGCCGGGATTTAATCCACAGTTTGTGCAGGTGCAAGGAAGAGATTTCTGTTCCTCTTCCTTAGTCACACAGCCCCTGGAGCTCAGCTTTGCTTTTGGCCCCACCTCTGCATGTGGGCCACCCTCAGGCATCTTTTCCCTGCCCAGATGAGAGGGGCCAAAAGCAGTAACTGATTGGGGCACACTTACTTGCTCAGGCTGGGGAAGGATAAGGCGGCCACAACTAGGGCATGCGCAAAGTGCCTGTGGTGGCAGAGACTGGAAGGAAGTTGCAACAGCCTACAGTGTGCTTGCTCTGGTGGGAGTCCCCCCCAGTGCCCACAGAGGCAGGGGCTGGCATGTGGGGAGAGAGTCTGGGATGTAGGCTCCGCCCCTTGCACACCACTCAGCAATGGTGCCTTGTTTCCAAGGCAGACCACGCTTCCTCTAGGAGCATTCCTGGCCATGGAGCTCCTCACTCCTGTCCTCGGAGCCCCTCACTCCCATCCCCTCAGGTTTCCTCCAAGCAGCCGATAGCGGTCCTCTCTCTGATCCGCTCTCCTAACCCCACACTTTAGCGCTCAGCCCCTGCCAGCATTGGCAGATTCCCATCTCAGGCTGGGGCACCCAGGGCTGATTCCCAAGGAGGCTTTGGCATGAGCGGCATGCGTGGGCCCACCGGGGCCTGTGCAGCCAACAGAGGCTTTGGCAGTGTCAGCACTCAGGACCTTGGAGCCTGCACAGATGGAGGAGGCCTTGGCTTGAGGAGCGGGCGAGCCTGTTCAGATGGGTGCCCCCCCCCAGTGCCCACGGAGGCAGGGGCCAGTGAGGGGGGAAGGGGTTGCAATGCTGACCCTGCCCCTTGCATGCCACTCAACAGTGGCACCTTGCTTCTATGGTGGCCCAGGCTTCTTCTGCAACTTTCCCAGTTGTGGGGCTCCTTACTCCATCCCTTCAGGCTGTCTCTTCACAGCCAACAGCTGTCCCTTCCTTGGGTCCACTGTCCATACCCCACTTTCCAGCTCCCAGGCCCCCACTCTACCAGGGGACACATGACTTATGCTGGGGTGTGCAGGGCTGTGGCACAGACCATGTGCACAGTTCTTACTTTGTCCTGCCTTCCACAGACTGGTTACTGCATTCCCCTCTGATTCCCGAAAGGTCTCTTTCTGTCCCAGCTGATTTCCCCACCGTGAGCAGGGCTTTTCTGAGTGTGGGAACCTCTCTTCACCTTCAGCTCCCTGCCAGGGGTGCTGGTCCCTTCCTGTTTCCTCTTTTCTTTTTTTCTTCCTTTCATCCTATGCAGTTGTGTGGGGATTTTTCTTGTCCTTTTAAGTGTCCGAGGTCTTCCACTAGTGTTCAGCAGGTGTTCTGTGAAAATCATTCCACTTGTAGATGTATTCTTGATATACTTGTGAGGTGAGGTGAATTTCACGTCCTCCTATTCCGCAATCTTGACTACTCCCCCCCAAGACTCATATAATCTTAAGTCATTCTTTCACGATGAGTTATTTAGCACCTACTTTGCACTTACCATTGCTTTAGGCATTTGGGATACATCATTGAACAAAACTGACAAGATCCTGCCTTCTTGGAGCTTACATTGAAGGGGTGAGGAAAAGACACACAGAAAACAATAAACATAATAAATGAGAAAAGTTTTTAATAGATTAAAGGTGGCAAGTGTTGAAGAAAACAAAAGTAGAGCAGGATGGGGAAGCTGGAAGTGCTGGGGGTGGGGTGAGGGCATGTTGCAAAGCTAAACAGGGGTGCAAAGACTCGAAGGCATAGGCTTTAGCAACACTGATATCAAAAGGAATACATCTATGCCAAAAGTACATCTAAGACCTCACCTGTTACATTTCTAGTTTAACTTCTATATTACATGTATATCCTTATATATATTCTTTATATATCTTATATATTTTCATGGAAAAAAATACACCAAAATGTCACAATGGCTATCTGTAGAAAGTGGGATTGTGGTGATTTTTAAATTTTATCTTTTATATAGTTTACTGTATTTTCTAAATTTTATAACATGAGTAGGCCCAGTTTTATTATCAAGAATAAAACAATATATGATATTTTTTAAAATGTGAGATTCATTCAACAGTGATTATTCAGAACACAATCAGTCAATCCATAATCAAAGAAAGGGTCTTGTCCCCTACATCAAAAGATTAGTTAAGGAATATATCTTTGCATGGAATAAGCCAAAATAGAGTATTCTGAAAAATGAAGTGTTAAGGGGCTGTGTGAGCTTAATGACTCTTTGCTTTAATTGATGTATTTTTAATTTAAAAAAATTTCAATTATTTATTTAATTGAAGTATAGTTGATTTGCAATGTTTCAGGTGTACAGCGAAGTGATTGTTTCACATATATATATTCTTTTTCAGATTCTTTTCCATTATAAGTTATTGCAAGATATTGAATATAGTTCTCTGTGCTATACAGTAGGTTCTTGTTGTTTGTCTGTTTTAAATATAGATGTTTGTTTCTGTTAATCTCATATTCCCAATTGAGTTCCCCCCCTTTCCCCTTTGCTAACCACTAGTCTGTTCTCTATGTCTGCGAGTCTGTTTCTGTTTTGTAGATAAGTTCATTTGTGTCATAGTTTAGATTCCACATATAAGTGATATCACATGATATTTGTCTTTCTCTGTCTGACTCACTTCACTTAGTATGATAATCTCTCGGTACATTCATATTGCTGCAAATGGCATTATTTCATCCTTTTTATGGCTGAGTAGTATTCCATTGATATATATATATATATATATATATATATATATATATATATATACCATATCCTCTTTATCCATTCATCTGTTGATGGACATTTAGGTTGCATCCATGTATTAGCTATTGTAAATAGTGCTGTTATGAACATTGGGGTGCATGTATCTTTTCAAATTAGAGTTTTCATTTTTTCCACATATATGCCCAGGAGTAGAATTGTAGGAACATATGGTAGTTCTATTTTTACTTTTTTAAGGAACCTCCATACTGTTCTCCATATTGGCTGCACCAGTTTACATTCCCACAAACAGTGTAGGAGGGTTCCCTTTTCTCCACACCCTCTCCAGCATTTATTATTTGTAGACTTTTTAATGATGGCCATTCTGATTGGTGTGAGGTGGTACCTCGTTGTAGGTTTGATTTGCATTTCTCTAATAATTAGTGATGTTGAGCATCTTTTCATGTGCCTGTTGGCCATCTGTAGGTCTTCTCTGGAGAAATGTCTATTTAGGTCTTCTTCCCATGTTTCGATTGAGTTGTTTGTTTCTTTTTGTATTAAGCTGTATGAGCTGTTTGTATACTTTAGAAATGCTTTAATTGATGCTTTAAATTAAATATCCAATATCAGTCCCTGATGGTATTGGTTAAAAAGGTATTCATCATACAGAGTCCTGCTTAAGATTTTATGTTGAACATGATGAAGGAGAAGGAGAAATTGGGGAGGGAAAGGAGGAAGGGGAGTATAAGAAGGAGAAGAAGAAAAAGAAGTAGAAGGAGGAGGAGAAGACAGGGAAGCATCTAGTGCTTCTAGACTTTTTAATTTCCAAATTTTTGTAAACTGATACTTTTGTAAAATAAAACAAAAACTTCATAGCAATGTGAAATTGCTCTATATTTCTAAATGTTTGTCTCAGTTTCTAAACTTATCTCACCTCAATCCCTCTGCTGACCAGTAACAAATAGTTTTGTGATTAGCATAGGTCGGCAAACTACACTTTGAGTGCACTGACTGAACTATTGTGGTGTCGCAGCAAAGCCACAAACCCAACCCTGAAGGCAGAACAAAGAGCTAGGTTCATTCAACCAGACAGTATAACTGGAATATGTTTTAGCAGTATCAGATGCATGAAAGCCTGAAGTTTCCTCCATGATCAAAGGTTAGGATATTACACAGATACAGAATAAAAGAACCCAGGTATCATGTCTTAAGTTTCATAACCACACCTCAAATCCTCATATTCTTGTGTATGTTGAATACCTGATTTTCTTTATGTTTCTCTTGATTTATTTTGGACTCCTGGCACCTACCCACTGTGGCACTTTAACAGCCTCAGAAAGTTTTAACCTCTAACATGTTCTATATCATCAATGCGGGTAGCTAGGAGGCAAAAGTTAGTATACTGTTTCATGAATTGTATCAATGGGACACTAAGCTCAGAGAGATTAATTGAGTCATCTAGTATTACTCAACAAGTCAGCAGAAGATAAACTAAAAATAAATTTTCTGTTTTGAGAGATGACAATTGTTTTATTCAATTTGGTTTACTGAATACCTACCCTGTTTCAGGCATTATACTAGGCTAGAGCTACAGAGACTAATAAAACATAGTTCCTGTACACTGTAAAGAGATCAGATCATCCTGGATAACACTGACAAATATAATTATAATTAATTGTGATAAGTGATACAATAGTAAAATAAAGTGCTACAGGATCCTAGAGGAGAAAAGGGAATAATTTTACCTAGAAAGGTGTAAGAATTATGAAATAATTCACAGAGAGTGTAAGACCTGAGATGGAGCCTTTAAAAAGTGTCAAATGTCTGTAGGAAGAGAGAATGGAACAGATATTCCAAGGAGAGGGTGTAACATGTACAAAGACAAGAGTCATGCAAATCCATACACTGCCCAAAGAATGACAAAGTGTCCAGTGTACCTGGGATGTAGGGTGTTCAAAAGATGGTGAGCAGATAGCGAATGATGATTCTTACTTCTGGAAATGTAGGTGAGTGCAGGTGGTAGAGGATCTTAGATGCTGAAGAACTTAAGCTTTGTTGGGGAGCCTCTGTAGGGCTCAGAGCAGGACAAATGACATGATAGTTTTTGCCTTAGTTTGTTTATCTTCTATTAGTGCATCTTTTTTCTTGCCTAGTACATGAGAATGATACAGTATTCACCCCAAAATACTAGTGTGAATCAAGTCATTGTTTGGAAGTTGTGAATTTCCAAATGGTATTATCTGTAAGATATTTTGAACTATTGTCATCAATGTTTTCTTCCTTCCTTCCTCTTTTCCTCCCTTCCTTCCTATCAATGATCTAGCATGTAGGGTTTGGTAGAGGGGGAAGGGAGGCACCAACCAAAAATTAGAGACCAATTAGTAAGTACTGACTACACAGCCATAAGCTTATTCAGGTAAAACTCTGTTTGTAAATTGTGAAGGACTGTGGAGTAAAGGAGCATTTTTGTTTTGTTTTATTTTGGTATTATTTTTATAGAGAGATGAGTCCTATCTAGAGTCTTGGACCTGTATTTGGGACAGGAAATGGATGGGGAAGAAACTACCATGGTGGCACAGTAGCCTGAGGTTTGGATCCTCTGTGTGCTCATCTAAGTCTAAGAAGTTGATACAGGTATTTCTTACAGCAGGGATCACCATCTCCAGAAATAGATTTCCCTGATGAGTAGTCTCCTCAGTGCTCCTTTCATGTCCTTGTTCCTTAGACTATAGCTGAAGGGCTTCATCATGGGAGTTACAACCGTATACATGATGGCAGCCACCTTATCCCTTTCTGCTGAGTAGGCAGAAGATGGAGGAAAGTAGACCCCAACAATGGATCCATAGAAGAGGGCCACAGCTAAGAAATGGGAGCCACAAGTGGAGAATGTTTTCCACTTCCCCTTGGCTGAAGGAATCCTAAGTACAGTGCAACCAATAAGGGAATAGGAGACAAAAATGAAGGTGAATGGGATGAAGATAACTGATCCCCCAATGACTAGGATTGTCAAATCATTGATCTGGCTGTCTAAACAAGCAAGCCTTAACATGGTTTCCAGGTCACAGAAGTGTGGGATTTCTCTCTGATCACAGAAATTCAGGAGGCCCAGCAGACTGAGATGCAGTACTGAAACAAGATTAGAGACAACCCATGGAGTCACTACCAGCAGGACACAACCCTTGGGACTCAGTAATGCAGCATAGTGTAATGGGTGACAGATGGCAATGTTCAGGTCATATGCCATGGCTGCCAAGAAGAAATTGTCCAGGTCCACCAGCAACACAAAAAAGTACATTTGTGTAAGGCACCCTGCAAAAGAGATGATTAGGCTCTGGCTTTGGATGTCTGCCAACATTTTGGGGATGGTAGTGGTTGTAAAGCAGATGTCAGTGAAGGATAGATTGCCAAGGAAGAAGTACATGGGGCTGTGGAGGTGAGCGTCATTGATAATAGCCAGGATGATGAGTAAGTTTCCCACTATGGTAACCAGATACATGCACAGAAACAGCGTAAAGATGTGCTGCTGCTGTTCAGACACCACTGTGAGTCCCAGGAGGAAAAATTCGGAGATAGTTTGGTTTCCTTGGTGCATGATTTTGCTGTGTCTAAAACGGGAAAAATTCGACTTCACCGTAAAATGGTAACATGACACAAAATCCAGTCAGAGGACATTGTACCATATTATAGAAGTGAATCAAGCCTTGAACCAGATAGTCTTGTGTCTTATTTTCTGCTTACCAAAATACAAGCTCCACAAGGGCGTTGATTTTATCTACTATGTTCAATGCAATACACCAGTGTTAAAAACAGTGCCCAGCACATAGTAGGTGTTCATAAATATTGGTTGTATTTATACAAGAATGAGTGAATAAATTAAAAAAGAAATATTTTGAATTTACCACTCAGTATCTTCATGACTGTTATCTGTGCTTTTCTAAGATTATTTCATCAATTTTAAAATGTGGAGAATACCCACTTTATAGGATTTTTGTGAGGATTGCAAGGACATATGTAAAATGCCCATATCTGTATTTTAGCTATTGCTGCACAAATAGTAGCTGATATCATTCACTAATTTGGAAAAATCACAAACTTTAAAGGCAAAAAGAAACCTTCAGAGAACATCTAGCTGAGCCTCTGTCTTTGGGCAAAAAGAAACCTTCAGAGAACATCTAGCTGAGCCTCTAAATATTCAATATGCATGCGATGGTTTAGCTGATCATGTTTTAGTGTTCCAGAGAGAGAGATGCCACACTCTACTTCCAGCACCTGATCCAAAATTTTATCCTTTAAGTAATTAGTTCTTCCTCAGATCTTTCTGAAAACTTCCCAGTTTTTACTTCTCAACAAGGAAAAATTAGTTATTTGCCATAAATGCTGCTGAAGTCATGCAGGGGTGTCCACTGAATTAAGCAATGCAAAGGTAAGTGTCCTTAACAAGGCTATTTATAGTGGAGCTGATTGGGCATAAGCCACAATGAAGAAAGTTTTGGGATAACACTTTTAACAGCGAGTGTTTATTGAGGGCTTACTATGTTGCAGTTGCATGCAAGTGCTAAGTGCTTTACATTGATTATTTTATTAAATATTCACCACAACTCTGTAAGCTGAGTAGGTCTACTAAGAAAATGTTCCATTTACAGATGAATAAATCAAGAATTAAAGAAGTTAAATAATTTGATAAGAGTGATGCATAGCTAGTGTAGTGGAGTGAGGATTCTGAGCTCAGTCAGTCTGACCTCAGAACCTCTTACTTAACAACTGTGCTCGATTGCTACTATATTGCTTACAGCTTCATGTTTGTGAAGAGCATCACCTATGTTCTAGGCACATAAGAGCTTGCTCAGCCAGCGTCACAAAGCTAGCAGGTGGTGGAGATTGACTTTGAATCTTGATGCCAAAGCGTTTTTACCATATGTGTGTAAGTCCAAATGAGAGCAAATGGGCTAACAAATGGGAAGCTTTGTCTTTGCTTATTCCAGCTTGTACCTTATCTATGCTGCTGTGAAATCCATTTTACATACTTGCTACTTACTCAAAAATCTGTATGTGTTGGGCTTCCCTGGTGGCGCAGTGGTTAAGAATCCACCTGCCAATGCAGGGGACACGGGTTCGAGCCCTGGTCTGGGAAGATCCCACATGCCAAGGGGCAACTAATCCCGTGTGCCACAACTACTGAGTCCGCGTGCTACAACTACTGAAGCCCATGCTCCCAGAGCCGGTGCTCCATGGCAGGAGAAGCCATCACAATGAGAAGCCTGCAAACCACAATGAAAAGTAGTCCCCGCTAGCCACAACTAGAGAAAGCCCGCGTGCAGCAACGAAGACCCAACACAGCCATAAATAAATAAATAAATAAAACCTATAAAAATTAATTCTTAAAAAAAATCTGTATGTCTTCATACAACCTTCCCAGTGTAACACAACTGTATTGCCATTGTATAAATTCACATACTTCTGCTGGTTTGCTGTTTAACTTCATACAATCTGCAAAAAGAGGTTAGCAGAACTAATTAACAGTTGGAGCAAAATTGCAGGAGAAATGTTGCACTTACTTAACAACACAATTTTCCCCAAGTACTATAGCAGTTCTTATTTGCATACTAACAAATAAATGTGCTGATTATAAATCAGGCAGGATCAGTTCTGGTGGGACCTCTGCTAGGCAACATTTAGCCATTTCATATGTACAGAATGTACTGAAAATAATAAAGTGGCATATTATTATGTACATGTAATATAGGCTTTTCACTAATGCAGACTGTATTAGCAAAATTTGACAGTCCACGTTTCTGATTCCACCTTCAAACACCATATCAGTCAGTTCCATTTAACTGCATGTTCTCATCTACTATCTCCTAGGTGGCACCATCTTTTACAACCAAACACGTAAGTATCTTCAGGTTTTCAACCCTTGTATATTCAGGTCACTAATTTGTGACTTGAATCAAGGCACAATACTCTTGTAGTGGACTTGGGTAACAAACATTTGTGTATTTGGGTTGGGGATCCCCCTCCTTTGGAACTTACCTAGATGTTTTGTGGCTATTTCCAAAGCTTTTCCAGAAAAAAAAACAGTTCCACTTCCTCCACTCAAAAAATGGTGATTTTCCCAGCCACAGATGTGAACCTTTTCTCTTTCTAAATACAGAAAAAGACAGAGGAGAGGGATGAAATAAAACTGAAAACCTCAACTGGTGGTGGTGTCCCTGCTGCTGGATTTAGAAAAAGATCACCCTAGGGCTCAGGACACAATTCTCTAGGCTACTTATTAGAAACCACTCTCAATTCCATCCTCTATGGATGAAGTCCTCTCTACTGGGATATATTGATACTCACTGATTTCTTGGGATTTATATATATATACACATATATCTTTTCACAGATGAGGAAACTGAAAATAAAAAAGTTAAATGATTTGCCCAAGGTCATACAACTACTTTATGGTAGAGCCAAGGTTCTTAGCAGAAACTCTCACTCTTGATCCCATTTTCTTAATCACTGCACTAAAATATCCCTTATTAATCATGGGGGAGCTCTAGAAATAAAAGCATTCTGAGAACTTGACTAAAAATTATCTTCTGAAACTTCACTCCTATCTTTCTCCCTACTCTGAATCCCAGCAAAGGACCTCACTTCTGTTCAACTCTACCTCCAAACCGAGAGATTATGGACAATTCACTACCCTCCTCTTTCTTAATGTTACTACGGAAGGTTATCCTTCCTTTTATTAAGGGCCAATCCCTTCACCTATATTCTGGATTCCTTCCCCTTTTACTTTCCCAGAAGACTTATGCTATCAGTTAACTTATTTCTTATATCTTCAATCAGCCCTTCTCTACTGGATTTTTCTTTTGGCTTTAAAGCATGTTATAGTCTTTCTTATGTTCAAACAAAGAGACAAGCAAGGCCCCCAGGATCCCTTAGCCTCCTCAGTTACTAAACAATCTCACTCATACCATTAAACACAAATTTCTTGAATTGTCTACATTTCTGTCTCCATTTCTTCACCTCAACCCACTCCAATCTGTCTTCTGCCTCACACAACTCTATTGAAATAGCTCTCGATAAGGTCACAATGACACCCATGTTGCTAAATCCACACTTCTTGGCAACTCAACAACACTCACCTCAGATGATGGTCCTCTTTCTTTATATATATATATATATATATTTTAATTGAAGTATAGTTGATTTACAACGTTGTGTTAGTTTCAGGTGTACAGCACAGTGGTTCAGGTATATATATATATATATATATATACACACACACACACACACATATATATCATTTTTCAGATTCTTTCCCCTTGTAGGTTAGTACAAAATAGTGAGTATAGTTCCCTGTGCTATACAGTAGGTCCTCTTTCTTGATGTACCCTCTTTTGTTGGATGTTGAGAACCTGCAATCCCCTGGTTTTCCTTCTATCTCTTTGACCACTCTTTCTCCATCTCCTTTCATGGCTCTTCAATATAACCTTTAAATGTTTGTTGTGATATCACGAAGTTTTTATTTGCTCACTCTACTCTATCCCTAGAGTAAAATTATCCACTTTCATGACTTCTGTTACCATCTTTATGCTGATGATTCTGTTTCTTATCTTTAATTAGCT
This sequence comes from Lagenorhynchus albirostris, assembly GCF_949774975.1. Classification (NCBI taxonomy): domain Eukaryota; kingdom Metazoa; phylum Chordata; class Mammalia; order Artiodactyla; family Delphinidae; genus Lagenorhynchus; species Lagenorhynchus albirostris. The sequence continues at coordinate 18,922,055 of NC_083116.1, forward strand.
CTCTCTTCTGAGCCCCAGAACCACACACCTGACTGTTTGTTATATACAATTCTATATCTCATAAGCACCTCAAATTCAGTATTTTCAAAACCATATTCATTGTCTACCCACAACACTGCTGAAATCAATTTTGGCCCTCCTCTATTATTCCTTACCTCAATAAAATATAGCATTATCAATTTTTGTCATTTTTGATACCTTCCATCTTTATTTCTTAAGATCCCATTATTTAAGTCCTGTAGATTCCCCATCTTAAATATCTCTCAAATGTATCTGCTTCTCTCCATCACCCTATTCTAAGCCATCACCATGTCTCTACATCTACTTTTGTTCCCTCCAAACAGTCCCCAGGCTGATAATTTTCAGTGACTTCCTAATCCTCTTAGTTTATGGTCCAGAATTAATAATGTAGCCTACAATGCCTGGCCTTCTTCTGAATTCTCACGTTGTGCCACTTTCCCCTTCTTTCAGTTTCTTGAAAATACCAAATTCCTTCTTGCCTTATTGTTTTTTTCATATGTTTGTATTCTCTTTCTGGAAGGGAACAGCCTTTATATTTGGCTAACTCATGTTTTTATTTCAGTTCTCAATTTAAATGCTCCTTCTGAAGGTATACCTTTTCTGACCTCTCAAGACTATGTCATATCCTTGCAGTGACATCCCATAGCCATGTATACATCTCCTATGAAAAGTACTGCAAATACGTATTTTTCCTATTATCCTATAAATTCTATAAGGATAGGGAATATGTCTACCTACTGTTATATTCCCAGTGCTTAGCAAAGTGCCTGACAAATTGTTCATACTCAACAATTTGTGAATGACTGAATTAATAGAAGAATAGAAATTATTTATAGAACAATTAATTTGAGGTAAGGGTAGGGATCATGGAAGACTTTAAAGAGAAAATAGCTTAAAAATATGTCTTACGTAATGAAATGGAGGATGGGATGGAGGCATTCTAGCAATTTGAAACACAATTTGTAAAGATATAGAGGGGAAAAAAGTGTGAGTCCTCAAAATACAAGATGCGTGCAGTAACTTAGAGTTGTCCAGTGTGGGCTGTAGCACAGGAGATAGTGGTAGAAAGTGAGACTAGCTATAGCACAGGAGAAAGTGGTAGAAGGTGAGACTAGAAAGTAATAGGTTGGGTATGATTGTGAAGGTTTTTGTGTATACCATATGATTAAGGATGCTTGGCAACATCTAAGAGAAATAGTAAGCATCATTTTCTGTCATGGGAAATTCAGAGATCAGAGCTGACTGACAGGTACCAGGTAAGAACTAACATCAGAAGTACAAAGCAAAATAGCTATAAATAATTACTTCTTTCCTTTGTGGCTCTACTTCTATGTTTGGAGGCTCCCTAGAAACCCGACCCCCTATTTACAGTGACCAGAGAGCATGTGTGGGGCTTGCCTGACTTTCCAGCTCACTAGAGAAATGGCTGAGTATAAAGACAGAGGAATGAGGAATCATGTCACTCTCTTGTGAACCCATCAGCGCAATTCCCCAGGCCAGTAGAAAAAGGGTGTCTCTTCATTCCCCTTTTGTGTTCCTTTTTCAATTTGGTAAATCACTTCACAAACTTCACTGGATTTTCCATTTTTTTCAGGAGCCTTGAACTTTCCTAGAGGAGATTTCTAAGTCTTCAGGCAATTGGTATTCAGTATTGTAATGTCTGATTCTTTAAAGGGACATATTTGGAAACAGAACAGTGACACTGACCTTTTCTCTGAGTGGCTGCCTTTGCAAACGTCATAGCAAGTGCGTTTAGGAATTGCTCATTCGTGGGGGCTGTTCAGAGGCCAGGGAAAGAAAGAGTCCTGGGAATTGACAATAGCAGCAAAGCAGTACAGGAAAGAGCAGGGATGTTCAGATATGATGAATGGGGTCATTTTTGATTTGAAAAGATTGATGCTTCCTCATTTGGAGGATGGATCCAAATACCCTTAAATTCTTAGTTGAATATATGTTTGTTTTGACACAGAGGATCATAAACATGGCCATGGTTTTAGTTGAACTTATATTCTTAACTACCTGAGTGACCTTTGGAAAGCCCTTTCTCTGGGTATTAGTTTTATCCTCTGTAAAATGAGAGGGTTAGACTAAATTATCTCTATACTACCTTCCCACTCTGATACTTGACAATTCTGTGATTTCTAATTGGGTACATTTATGAAGGTTGTGGTGGAAATGTGATCATATATGACTAGAAGGTGGGTAGTAGAAATAGTACAGTTTCTTTTCATCTAACAATGTGGGTTTAGTATATGTGTTTTGATGTATAATTCATGAAGTTTTTCAATTTCTAGCTTAGAAAGAGTTTGTGACAATAAAATTACATTCTGCCTGATGGGTTCACCTATGCTATGTGTGGGGGTAGTGGGCTTATTATAGAAGAGGTGTTAGGGAAGAGGGGTCATCTGGAGGTGGTAGTAAAGGTTAGCAGCAGAAGGGAGAGAAAAAGATTAAACATAGCTTTAAGTAATCTGATTAATAAAAGTTTTTGAAAAACACTAGGAACTGTTATCAGCTTGTCAACTAGATTGGAGCCAATCTCTGTTTCTGCCTTTAATGGCAACCTCTTCAGGGTAGACAAACAGATTATCCATTAATTCGTTGTTTCACTAATGGGAGAAAGAGGCATTATTAAAGCTCTTCTTCAGGATTAGAGAAGAGGAAATGAAGTGAGAGAAGCATGCCATAGGTCTCCCCTCTCCTCTCTCATTCAGTTGGGAGAGGGGGCCCAAGGATCTAGGATTGACTCCCCTTCTTACCTGTTTCTTTTTCCCCTCCACAAACATCCTTTACTGCAAAAAAACAAAAATAAAAACAAAAAATACTGAGAGGAGTGATAAAGCTAAGAGAGCAAGTGTTAGATTACCTACAGCATCCTTGTTCCATCCAGTTATCAATTTATGAAGGTCTTGTTGGCAGCTACATAAGGAGACATTGGGACCTAGCGGGACTATTGAAGGGAGATCAGTAGGGAGATATTTGGCTATCAAAGTTAAACCATTTAGTTCCTATTATCACAGAGAATCATAGCAGATTGTGTCACATTTTGCTATTCAGCTTGCTTTTTTGGTACATGAGCCATATTTTTCCAACCCTTAGCTTTTATGCTTCCCCATAACATTAGATTATTTTGTCAGTGAAAAGAAATGCAGGAAAGAGAAATTTAGAACAGATAAAGCACAGGTAATGAAGACCATACTCAGAAGCAGCTATACAGAACACACAAGTTGGTTAGGGAGAACACATACTTGTACAATGACAGCTCTGCATCCCAAAGTAGTCTTTTAAAGCAAAAACTGAACAAAGGCAAACAATAGAATGCAAAGTAGAGGAATTGAGTAGTCAGAGTTAGGTGGGTTTTATCATAAAAGATGTCCTGGAGAACATAAGTTTAGGGGAGGTGACAGTTCCTATACCCATAATTGCTTCATAATCAGGAGATCATTGGGACTCTTTTCTAGTCAATGCTTCAATCTCAGTAGTAATCTGATATTTTCAACTGCGGTATGGAATTATTGGTCTGTGTTAAGTAATATTTGTTGTCATGTGGGTCTTAGGGAGCACACTGTCCTTGAAGGCAGCTGGCAAGGGAACAAGGTACTTGCAAGCTTCTAATTGGCCTGGAAAAGGATGAAATTTGCCACCTGAAGTGCCAAGGGAACAAGTACACAGTGTACTTCTTCCCTAATGAGATTCAAGGTTGGTAGAGAAGGAGGATCTTCCTGATTTTCAGTTACTTAGATGAAGTGAAAGACAGAATTCAACAACGAAGTACAGAGTAAGGGTCACAGTGACCCAAGGTTTTAGCAGCCCTTAAATCTCTATGGCATTCTTTCAGAACCAACCTGAGGCATGGGTCTCTTGGGACAATAGCCGTATCTCCAGAGGGAAAAGCCTTTTGCTGGGAGACAAGAGCTCTGGTCCCAAATCCGGCTTGAAATCTTATTTTCAGTGTGACTTTGAACATATTATTTTCCTAATATGCATACTGGATTTATGATCTATTAAACATGAAGGAATTCCTTTCCTGGCTATGTAACTTGATCCCATCAGATAACTTTAGAATATAACAATCTTTGTATTTACCACATGATGGTTTGGAAGGGTAGTAGGATGGAGAGGGGAGTGCTGGGAGTTGGATAATTGGAAATGTAGGAGTGCTTTAGTGAGCTCCACCAATAGATAAATCGTGAGAGGGATGTAATTGTAGACTCTTTCATTCAACTGTATCATCTGGCAGGCCTGCCTTACACTTTGCCTCTTTTCTCTATTAGTTTCATTACTGCTGTGGACTGAATTGCGTCCCCCCACCCAAATCCATATGTTGAAGCCCTAACCCCCAGTGTGATGGCATTTGGAGATGGGACCTTTTGGAGGTAATTAGGTTTAGATGAGGTTATGAGTGTGGGCACCTCATGATGGGATTAGTATTAGATGTCTGATAAAAAGAGACATCAGAGTGCACGCTCTCTCTCTCTCTCTCTCTCTCTCTCTCTTTCTGCCATGTGAGGACACAGCAAGAAGGTGGTTGTTTGCAAGCTGGGAACAGAGCTCTCACCATTAATTGACCATGATGGCACCCTGATCTGCAACTTCTAGCCTCCAGAACTGTGAGAAAATAAATTTCTGTTGTTTAAGCCACTCAGTGGTATTTTGTTATGGCATCCTTAGCAGACTAAGACAAGTACCCTCTCCGAAACTGGGCTTGCCATGTGATCTGTAAAGAAAGGAAATCTAATACCACCAATTTGAGTTTATGTTCTTGAGAATCAGTTAGAGCCTGGCTCTTCAGGGGTCTCTTTTTGAGGGGCAATAAAAATTATTTTTTCTATTGCTACAGTGAGGAACTGGGCTTGATTACCCTCTTTTGTATCAAAATAATCACCCCTACCTTGCACATACATACTCCATTTTACACCATTTGTGTATTTCTTACTAGTGTATCTTTTCTCCATGTTTGCTACTCCTTAGTCATGGGAACAAAGAAGCTAGAGGACATTATAGCAGAGTTCGAAGCTATTGGTTTCTCTTCAGGTGTGACATTGATGAGCCTGTTTATCATTTTTTCCTCAGCCATGGGATGCCTTTCGGATTATCTAATATGTGGCCACTATGTCACCATGTAAATCTGCAACTCTATTCTGTTGCTGTGTTAAGGTCTGTGAACTCTTGGTGGTTAATCCATTAGAAAGTTAATTCAGGCGATATTTATTGAGTACCTATGAACATGCAAAGTGATAGGCAAATTCACTTTTGCCCATATGGCACTTATATTCTTGTGGGAGAATACAGATAATAAATATATACAGAGAGATGAATTTAAAAACATAATTTTAGCTGATAATAGCTAGAATAAATGCTGGAATAAAATGGTGTAGAGAATTGCTGGGTCAGTGACTGCTTTAGGTAAGTTGATCAGGGAATTTTTCTCTGAGGAAGTGACAAGTGAGCTGAGACCTAAGTAATGAGTGATGAGAAAGAGCTGGAGATTGCAGATAGAGACTAGTGAAAAAGATCTAAGCTGGAAATGTAGTGGGCATGTACTTAGAATGTAAATTAAATCAATGTGTCTGGAAGTAATGAGAGAGACAGATAGATGATGATGTCAAAAGATATTCAAGGGCACCTAATAGTGGAGTCCAGAATGCTATGGTGAAGTGTTTGGACTTAATTCTGAAAGCAGTGTAAAGCCATTGATAGGATTAAGAAAGGAAGAAAAGAGGTCTGATTTACACTTTGCAAAGATGATTCTGGCTGCTATCTGGACGATGGGCTATAGGGGGCCAGAGTAAAGACAGAGAGCCCAGTTATAGGCTACTGTAGTAATCTAAGAGAAAGACAATTGGATTGGGCTAAGAGGGTACAGTGGAGGTAAATAGAAGTCTTTGGATACTGGATGACCTTTTAGAGTAGAGCAGGCAGAGTATGATGGATTGGATATAGTGGTTATATGCAATGCCATGACTGTGGTCATCACTGTGGCCCTTATTCATCTTTGCCTTCCTACTCAACTTCTGCCATTCAAATATAATCTCCTCTTGGTTTCCAGTATTCTTCGTATATTTCAATATGGCATGCCTTGGTGTGAACCTACTTGCATCAGTATTGCTGGGTACTCAATTGGCCCTTTTAATCTGGAAACTATTTCTTGAGTTCTGGGAATTTTACTTAAATGATTTCTTTGATAATTTCCTCTCCTCCATTTTCACTGCTCTCTTTCAGAAAAACCTTTCATTCCTATCAAACCTATTCCAAACCTCCTGGTTTGATCTTCTAAATAAAAAAATTTTTTTTCTTACTTTCTGTCTCTGTTTCCTTGGACTAGTTTTTTTTTTTTTACATCTTTATTGGAGTATAATTGCTTTACAATGGTGTGTTAGTTTCTGCTTTACAACAAAGTGAATCAGCCACAGATAGACACATGTTCCCATATCTCCTCCCTCTTGCGTCTCCCTCACTCCCACCCTCCCCATCCCACCCCTCCAGGTGGTCACAAAGCACCGAGTTGATCTCCCTGTGCTATGCGGCTGCTTCCCACTAGCTATCTATTTTACATTTGGTATTGTATATATGTCCATGCCACTCTCTCACTTTGTCACAGCTGAACCTTCCCCCTCCCCATATCCTCAAGTCCATTCTCTAGTAGGTCTGTGTCTTTATTCCTGTCTTACCCCTAGGTTCTTCATGACATTTTTTTTTCTTAAATTCCATATGTATGTGTTAGCATACGGTATCTGTCTTTCTCTTTCTGACTTACTTCACTCTGTATGACAGACTCCAGGTCTATCCACCTCATTACAAATAGCTCAATTTCGTTTCTTTTTATGGCTGAGTAATATTCCATTGTATATATGTGCCACATCTTCTTTATCCATTCATCCGATGATGGACACTTAGGTTGTTTCCATCTCCGGGCTCTTGTAAATAGAGCTGCAATGAATATTTTGGTACATGGCTCTTTTTGAATTATAGTTTTCTCAGGGTATATGCCCAGTAGTGGGATTGCTGGGTCATATGGTGGTTTAAATAGAAATACGTATGGTAGTTCTCTTTGTAGTTTTTTAAGGAACCTCCATACTGTTCTCCATAGTGGCTGTACCAATTCACATTCCCACCAGCAGTGCAAGAGTGTTCCCTTTTCCCCACAACCTCTCCAGCATTTACTGTTTCTAGATTTTTTCATGATGGCCATTCTGACCAGTGTAAGATGATATCTCATTGTAGTTTTGATTTGCATTTCTCTAATGATTAATGATGTTGAGCATTCTTTCATGTGTTCGTTGGCAATTTGTATATCTTCTTTGGAGAAATGTCTCTTTAGATCTTCTACCCATTTTTGGATTGGGTTGTTTCTTTGTTATTGAGCTGCATGAACTGCTTGTAAATCTTGGAGATTAATCCTTTGTCAGTTGTTTCATTTCCAAATATTTTCTCCCATTCCGAGGGTTGTCTTTTGGTCTTGTTTATGGTTTCCTTTGCTGTGCAAAAGCTTTGAAGTTTCATTAGGTCCCATTTGCTTATTTTTGGTTTTATTTCCATTTCTCTAGGAGGTAGGTCAAAAAGGATCTTGCTGTGATTTATGTCACACAGTGTTCTGCCTATGTTTTCCTCTAAGAGTTTGATAGTTTCTGGCCTTACATTTAGGTCTTTAATCCATTTTGAGCTTATTGTTGTGTATGGTGTTAGGGAGTGTTCTAATCTCATACTTTTACATGTACCTGTCCAGTTTTCCCAGCTCCACTTATTGAAGAGGCTGACCTTTCTCCAGTGTACATTCCTGCCTCCTTTATCAAAGATAAGGTGACCATATGTGCGTGGGTTTATCTCTGGGCTTTCTATCCTGTTCCATTGATCTGTGTTTCTGTTTTTGTGCCAGTATCATACTGTCTTGATTACTGTATCTTTGTAGTATAGTCTGAAGTCAGGGAGCCTGATTCCTCCAGCTCCGTTTTTCGTTCTCAAGATTGCTTTGGCTATTCGGGGTCTCTTGTGTTTCCATACAAATAGTGAAAATGTTTGTTCTAGTTCTGTGAAAAATGCCAGTGGTAGTTTGATAGGGATTGCACTGAATCGGTAGATTGCTTTGGGCAGTAGAGTCATTTTCACAATGTTGATTCTTCCAATCCAAGAACATGGTATATCTCTCCATCTATTTGTATCATCTTTAATTTCTTTCATCAGTGTCTTATAATTTTCTGCATACAGGTCTTTTGTCTCCTTAGGTAGGTTTATTCCTAGATATTTTATTCTTTTTGTTGCAGTGGTAAATGGGAGTGATTTCTTGATTTCACTTTCAGATTTTTCATCATTAGTGTATAGGAATGCCAGAGATTTCTGTGCATTAATTTTGTATCCTGCTACTTTACCAAATTCATTGATTAGCTCTAGTAGTTTTCTGGTAGCATCTTTAGGATTCTCTATGTATAGTATCGTGTCATCTGCAAAAGGTGACAGCTTTACTTCTTCTTTTCCGATTTGGATTCCTTTTATTTCCTTTTCTTCTCTGATTGCTGTGGCTAAAACTTCCAAAACTATGTTGAATAAGAGTGGTGAGAGTGGGCAACCTTGTCTTGTTCCTGATCTTAGTGAAAATGCTTTCAGTTTTTCACCATTGAGGACGATGTTGGCTGTGGGTTTGTCATATATGGCCTTTATTATGTTGAGGAAAGTTTCCTTTATGCCTACTTTCTGTAGGGTTTTTATCATAAATGGTGTTGAATTTTGTCGAAACCTTTCTCTGCATCTATTGAGATGACCATATGGTTTTTCTCCTTCAATTTGTTAATATGGTGTATCACATTGATTGATTTGCGTATACTGAAGCATCCTTGCATTCCTTTGATAAACCCCACTTGATCATGGTGTATGATCCTTAAATATGCTGTTTGATTCTGTTTGCTAGTATTATGTTGAGGATTTTTGCATCTATGATCATCAGTGATATGGGCCTGTAGTTTTCTTTCCTTGTGACATCCTTCTCTGGTTGCGGTATCAGGGTGATGATGGCCTCGTGCAATGAGTTTGGGAGTGTTCCTCCCTCTGCTATATTTTGGAAGAGTTTGAGCAAGATAGGTGTTAGCTCTTCTCTAAATGTTTGATAGAATTCGTCTGTGAAGCAGTGTGGTCCGGAGCTTTTGTTTGTTGGAAGATTTTTAAACACAGCTTCAATTTCACTGCTTGTGAGTGGTCTGTTCATATTTTCTATTTCTTCTTGATTCAGTCTTGGCAAGCTTGTGCATTTCTAAAAATTTGTCCATTTCTTCCAGGTTGTCCATTTTATTGGCATAGAGTTGCTTGTAGTAATCTCTCATGATCTTTTGTATTTCTGCAGTGTCAGTTGTTACTTCTCCTTTTTCATTTCAAATTCTATTGATTTGAGTCTTCTCCCTTTTTATCTTGATGAATCTGGCTAATGGTTTATCAATTTTGTTTATCTTCTCAAAGAACCAGCTTTTAGTTTTATTGATCTTTGCTATTGTTTCCTTCATTTCTTTTTCATATATTTCTGATCTGATCTTTATTATTTCTTTCCTTCTGCTAACTTTGCGTTTTTTTTGTTCTTCTTTCTCTAATTGCTTTAGGTGCATGGTGGTTGTTTATTCGAGATGTTTCCTGTTTCTTAAGGTAGGATTGTATTGCTATAAACTTCCCTCTTAGAACTGCTTTTCCTGCATCCCATAGGATTTGGGTTGTCGTGTCTCCATTGTCATTTGTAGGTATTTTTTGATTTCCTGTTTGATTTCTTCAGTGATCACTTCGTTATTAAGTAGTGTATTGTTTAGCCTCCATGTGTTTGTATTTTTTATAGATCCTTTCCTGTAATTGCTATCGAGTCTCATAGCGTTGTGGTTCGAAAAGATACTTGATACAATTTCAATTTTCTTATATTTACCAAGGCTTGATTTGTGACCCAATATATGATCTATCCTGGAGAATGTTCGATGAGCACTTGAGAAAAATGTGTATTCTGCTGTTTTTGCATGGAATGTCCTATAAATATCAATTAAGTCCATCTTGTTTAGTTTATCATTTAAAGGTTGTGTTTCCTTACTTATTTTCATTTAGGATGATCTGTCCATTGGTGAAAGTTGGGTGTTAAAGTCCCCTACACTGAATGTGTTACTGGCGATTTCCCCTTTCATGACTGTTAGTATTTGCTTTATGTACTGAGGTGCTCCTATCTTGGGTGCATAAATATTTACAATTGTTATATCTTTTTCATGGATCAATCTCTTGATCATTATGTAGTGTCCTTCTTTGTCTCTTCCAATATTCTTTATTTTAAAGTCTACTTTGTCTGATATGAGTATTGCTACTCCAGCTTTCTTTTGGTTTCCATTTGTATGGAATATCTTTTTCCATCACCTCACTTTCAGTCAGTATGTGTCTCTAGGTGTGAAGTGGGTCTCTTGTAGACAGCATATATATGGGTCTTGTTTTTGTATCCATTCAGCCAGTCTGTGTCTTTTGGTGGGAGCATTTAATCCATTTACATTTAAGGTACTTATCTATATGCACGTTCCTATTTCCATTTTGTTAATTGTTTTGGGTTTGTTATTGTAGGTCTTTTCCTTCTCTTGTGTTTCTTGCCTAGATAAAATCCTTTAGCATTTGTTGTGAAGCTGGTTTGGTGGTGCTGAACTCTCTCAGCTTTTGCTTGTCTGTAAAGTTTTTAATTTCTCCATCAAATCTGAATGAGATCCTTGCTGGGTAAAGTAATCTTAGTTGTAGGTTTTTCTCCTTCATCACTTTAAATCTGTCCTGCCAGTCCCTTCTGCATTGCAGAGTTTCTGCTGAAAGATCAGCTATTAACCTTATGGGGATTCCCTTGTGTGTTATTTGTTGTTTTTGCCTTGCTGATTTTAATATGTTTTCTTTGTATTTAATTTTTGACAATTTGATGAATATGTGTCTTGGCGTGTTTCTTCTTGGATTTATCCTGTATGGGATTCTCTGTGCTTCCTGGACTTGATTAAGTATTTCCTTTCCCATATTAGGGAAGTTTTCAACTATAATTTCTTCAAATATTTTCTCAGTCCCTTTCTTTTTTCTCTTCTTCTTCTGGGATCCCTATAATTCGAATGTTGGTGCGTTTAATGTTGTCCCAGAGGTCTCTGAGACTGTTCTCAGTTCTTTTCATTCTTTTTTCTTTATTGTGCTCTGCAGTAGTTATTTTCACTATTTATCTTCCAGGTCACTTATCTGTTCTTCTGCCTCAGTTATTCTGCTATTGATCCCTTCTAGAGTTTATTTACTTTCATTTATTTTCTTGTTCATCATTGCTTGTTTCATCTTTAGTTCTTCTAGGTCCTTGTTAAATGTTTCTTGCATTTTCTCTATTCTATTTCCAAGATTTTGGATCATCTTTACTATCATTATTCTGAATTCTTTTTCAGGTAGACTGCCTATTTCCTCTTCCTTTGTTAGGTCTGGTGGGTTTTTATCTTGCTCCTTTATCTGCTGTGTGTTTTTCTGTCTTATTTTGCTTATCTTACTGTTTGGGGTCTCCTTTTTGCAGGCTGCAGGTTCGTAGTTACTGTTGTTATTGGTGTCTGTCCCCAGTGGCTAAAGTTGGTTCAGTGGTTTGTGTAGGCTTCCTGGTGGAGGGGACTAGTGCCTGTGTTCTGGTGGATGAGGCTGGATCTTGTCTTTCTGGTGGGCAGGTCCATGTCTGGTGGTGTGTTTTGGGGTGTCTGTGGACTTATTATTATTTTAGGCAGCTTCTCTGCTAATGGGTGGGGTTGTGTTCCTGTCTTGCTAGTTGTTTGGTATAGGGTGTCCAGCACTGTAGCTTGCTGGTCGTTGAGTGAAGCCTGGTCTTGGCGTTGAGATGGAGATCTCTGGGAGATTTTCGCCATTTGATATTACGTGGAGCTGGGAGGTCTCTTGTGGACCAGTGTCCTGAAGTTGGCTCTCCCACCTCAGAGGTAGAGCACTGACTCCTGGCTGGAGCACCAAGAGCCTTTCATCCACACGGCTCAGAATAAAAGGGAGTAAAAAGTAGGAAGAAAGAAAGAAAGAGGATAAAAGAAAATAAAGTAACGTAAGATACAATAAAGTAAAGTTATTAAGATAAAAAATAATTATTAAGTAAAAATTTTTTTAAAAAGTAATAAAAACGGATGGATAGGACCCTAGGACAAATGGTGAAAGCAAAGCTATACAGACAATATCTCACACAGAAGCATACACATACACACTCACAAAAAGAGGAAAAGGGGAAAAAATAATAAATCTTGCTCTCAAAGTCCACCTCCTCAAATTGGGATGATTTGTTGTCTATTCATGTATTCCACAGATGCAGGGTCCATCAAGTTGACTGTGGAGCTTTAATCCGCTGCTCTTGAGGCTGCTGGCAGAGATTTCCCTTTCTCTTCTTTGTTCGCACACCTTCCGGGGCTCAGCTTTGGATTTGGCCCCGCCTCTGTGTGTAGGTTGCCAGAGGGTATCTGTTTTTTGCTCAGACAGGACAGGGTTAAAGGAGCTGCTGATTCAGGGGCTCTGGCTCACTCAGGGCGGGGGGAGGGAGCGGCACAGAGTGCGGGGTGGGCCTGCGGCGGCAGAGGCCGGCGTGACGTTGTGCCAGCCTGAGGCGCACCGTGCTTTCTCCCGGGGAAGTTGTCCCTGGATCCCGGGACTCTGGCAGTGGCGGGCTGCACACGCTCCCCAGAAGGGGGGTGTGGATAGTGACCTGTGCTCACACACAGGCTTCTTGGTGGCGGCAGCAGCAGCCTTACTGTCTCATGCCCGTCTCTGGGGTCTGTGCTGTTAGCCGCGGCTCACGCCTGTCTCTGGAGCTCCTTTAAGCAGTGCTCTTAATCCCCTCTCCTCACGCACCAGGAAACAAAGAGGGAAGAAGAAGTCTCTTGCCTCTTCGGCAGCTCCATGTTTTTCCCACGCCGCCAACACCAGTTCTCTCATTGCGCTCCGACCGAATCCCGAGCCTCAGCTCCTAGTGCCGCCCGCCCCGGCGGGTGAGCAGACAAGCCTCTCGGGCTGCTGAGTGCCGGTCGCCACCGATCCTCTGTGCGGGAATCTCTCCGCTTTGCCCTCCGCAGCCATGTTGCTGTGCTCTCCTCCATGGCTCTGAAGCTTTCCCCCTCCGCCACCCGCAGTCTCCACCCGAGAAGGGTCTTCCTAGTGTGTGGAAACCTTTTTTCCTTCACAGCACCTTCCCAGTGGTGCAGGTCCCATCCCTATTCTTTTGTCTCTGTTTTTTTTTTTCTTTTGCCCTACCCAGGTACGTGTGGAGTTTCTTGCCTTTTGGGAGGTGTGAGGTCTTCTGTCAGCATTCAGTAGGTGTTCTGTAGGAGTTGTTCCACGTGTAGATGTATTTCTGATGTATCTGTGGGGAGAAAGGTGATCTCCGCGTCTTACTCTTCCACCATCTTCCCCCTTTGGTCTAGTTTTTGTGAGAATCTTTCAACTTCATTTTCCACTACTTCTACTGAAGCTTTATTTCTGCTGTCATTTAAAATATCCAAGAACTCTTTTATTTAATGCACATTTAAAAAATAATATACTATTCTTGTTTAATGACTACAATATCTTCTTTTATATTTCCGATGATTTTTAACGTTCTCATCTTCCTAAAATGTTTCCTCTAAGTTGCTTTTTTTCCTCATTCGTTTTGATCTCTTCCTTCCATGAAATAATTAAAAACAAATCATATGTCTTGCGATCCTTGAATGTTTGGTTATATTTGAATGGGGCATGAAAAGCACGATTAAAACTTTTTGTTATGGTGGGCCCTACTGTAGGATGATTTGGCTGGATTCTTTCCTTTGGTTAACCCCTAATTATTTTCAGATAATTTTCTGTAAGTCTGGTCAAATTCTCTCAGAAAATAATCTTCTACTTGGGGGATACAAGCGTTGGCTGTAGGTTTCTGAGAACCAAGTGGAAGAGGGCTGGTGGTCTCAACATGCAGTATATAGCTAGACTTTCACCTAATCTTACACTCAGTTCTAAGACAGAACTCCTATTTTAATTATCAGAGAATAAGTCTCTAGTCTTTTATGAGAGGGAAGTACGTAGGGGAATTACCCAGCTGCAAAGAATAAATGGGATTTGGAGGCCTAATTGCTTCCCAAATCACTTATCTACTAATTCCCATGTTTTGGGCTCCACTTTTACCCTCACTTATAGAAGTACCAGATGCTGACTAGATGCTGCTAGTGTCTGAGCCTTTTGGGGGGAGTTTGTTGGTACAAATTGTATTGTTCATTTTCTCACTGCTGGTTTAGGATTCAGGTTCCTTGGGTCTGCTAATCAGTTAATATTTGCTCTTTAGCTTTCCATTTTCTAAAATGCTGCTGTTTTCATCCTCTTTCCTGTTTTTTTCTCATGGGTTTACGGCTCTAAAATAGTTCTTTTATGTCATTTATAGATAAATATGAATGTCTAATCCACTGCATTTAACTGGAAACACTTTTTCATCATGGCATTTAACAAGTTTATTGTAGCACTTTCGTTGTATTATATATTTATATATTTGTTTATTATATGTCTTCATCTACAAGTATGCATGTTTCATAAAAATAGGGATATTGTCTATCTTGTTCACGATGCATTTCTAGTGCCTAGGACATAATAGACCCTCAGTAAATATTTGTTGAATAAATTAATCTGGCATTTTATTATTTGGAAGAAATGATATTTGTAGTCTTAACATCTGATAGTGTTTGCGGGAAAAGTGAAAATAATTATATAGCAAATTAGTCAAGTCAAAATGATAATTAGTGACTCAAGGAAAAGAGGTATACAGGACAAGATACATAATAATAGTACATAAATTTTCCCTTTTTCCATACATATTCCAATTTTTGTCTTAAAAGACCAACTGGATGTGCATAATAAATTTATTTTAGAAGCCTAAGAAAAGCCAAATAGAGATCAATTAGCAGATTTTTGCAGTTTCCAGGTGAGAAAAATTTTTCACCTAGTAGAGGGGTTAGAAAGTATTAAACAGAATTTAGAAGATAGAGTTAGAAGGACTTGGTTACCTTTGGATAAGGGAGGAGTGGAGAAAGGAGGTATTGATATTAAGGTGTTAAGTGTGACTCCTAGGTTTCTGGCTAGATGGAGAGTTGCACCCTTCACTCAGATGGTCAGACTAACTGGAGGAGGACAAGAGTATATATGGGGAAGTAAGCATTGACATTAATTTGCCCTGCTTCTTCTGCAACTGCCCAAGTATTTTTCATTTGGCTCTTTTGCCCCAAACATAGGAAAAAAAGCTTTAATCTGAATTACTCAGATTTCCAGTATTCTATTTTGCTCTTCTTGCATAGACTTAGATAAGCAGTAAAGGACATGGGGAGGGGGAAGGGTAAGTGAGAGAGTGGCATGGACATATATACACTACCAAGTGTGAAATAGATAGCTAGTGGGTAGCAGCCGCATAGCACAGGGAAATCAGCTCGGTGCTTTGTGACCACCTAGAGGGGTGGGTTAGGGTGGGTGGAAGGGAGACGCAAGAGGGAGGGGATATGGGAATATATGTATACGTATAGCTGATTCTCTTTGTTATATAGCAAAAACTAACACACCATTGTAAAGCAATTATACTCCAATAAAGATGTTAAAAAAAGTGAATGAAAATAATTGTTATTATTGCCTGACACCGCAAACTGTTAATAGCAGTACAGCCTAGTCTAAAGTGTATCAGTTGAGTGCATAAAATCTGCTGACCTGGGGATGAGATGACCTGGGTTCTAGATTCAGCTCTGTCACTAACTCACTGTATGATGTTACACTAGTCATATAACTTTGGTTTCCTTATGTGTAAAATCAGGTTGCTAATAAAGTAATTGCACTATTGCCAAGCTATTCCTTGGGAAAGTAGAGAAGATCTATGTTTATTTTGAGAGCTAGAAAGAGAGAGTATTTATAAATAATTAATGTACAAATATGTTCTGAAGAGAAAGCTACAATGTATTAGCCTACATAGCAGCTAATAATGACCACCATTTATTGAGAAGCTGTCATTGCCATGTGCTTTACCTATGTTTCATATTTAATCATCACGATAGCATATGAGCTTAGTATTACTATCACCTTTTTTTTTTAAACATCTTTATTGGGGTATAATTGCTTTACAATGGTGTGTTAGTTTCTGCTTTATAACAAAGTGAATCAGTTATACATATACATATGTTCCCATATCTCTTCCCTCTTGCGTCTCCCTCCCTCCCACCCTCCCTATCCCACCCCTCCAGGCTGTCACAAAGCACCGAGCCAATATCCCTGTGCCATGCGGCTGCTTCCCACTAGCTATCTACCTTACTACGTTTGTTAGTGTGTATATGTCCATGACTCTCTCCCGCCCCACCTTTTGACAGACAAGAAAGGTGAGGTTCAGAGAGGACAACTTTGCTAAAGTAAAACTGTTATTTCGTAGTAAATACAAGATTCAGACTCAGTTTTGTTGTACTTCAAAGCCAATATATTTTCAACTTTATTATTTATTTAACATCTTTATTGGAGTATAATTGCTTTACAATGGTGTGTTCGTTTCTGCTTTATAACAAAGTGAATCAAAGTGAATACATATACGTATATTTCCTCCCTCTTGCGTCTCATCCAATACTATATTTTGGGCATAGTGGACTGCCCAGAAACATGTCTATGAATTTAAACTCATTGAATCTTCTTTTTTTTTTTCCAATAGGTATTTTGTTTCTTTTTCTTTTTTTTTAACATCTTTATTGGAATATAATTGCTTCACAATGGTGTGTTAGTTTTTGCTTTATAACAAAGTGAATAAGCTATACATATACATATATCCCCATATCTCCTCCCCCTTACATCTCCCTCATACCCTCCCTATCTCACCCCTCTAGGTGGTCAGAGAGAACTGAGCTGATCTCCCTGTGCTATGTGGCTGCTTCCCACTAGCTATCTAATTTACATTTGGTAGTATATATAAGCCCATGCCACTCTCTCACTTCATCCCAGCTTACCCTTCCCCCTCCCCGTGTCCTCAAGTCCATTCTCGACGTCTGCATCTTTATTCCTGTCCTGACCCTAGGTTCTTCAGAACCTATTTTTGTTTTTTTTTTTAGATTCCATATATATGTGTTAGCATATCATATTTGTTTTTCTCATTCTGACTTACTTCACTCTGTATGTCAGACTCTAGGTCCATCCACCACACTATAAATAACTCAATTTCGTTTCTTTTTATGGCTGAGTAATATTCCACTGTATATATGTGCCACATCTTCTTTATCCATTCATCTGTCGATGGACACTTAGGTTGCTTCCATGTTCTGGCTCTTGTAAATAGCGCTGCAATGAACATTGTGGTACATGACTCTTTTTGAATTATGGTTTTCTCAGGGTATATGCCCAGTAGTGGGATTGCTGCGTCATATGGTAGTTCTATTTTTAGTTTCTTTTTTTTTTTTTTTGGACGCAGAGGTAGTCTTTTTTTTCTTTAACATCTTTAATGGAGTATAATTGCTTTAAAATGGTGTGTTAGTTTTTGCTGTATAACAAAGTGAATCAGCTATACATATACATATATCCCCATATCTCCTCCCTCTTGCATCTCCCTCCCTCCCACCCTCCCTATTCCACCCCTCTAGGTAGTCACAAAACACCGAGCTGATCTTCCTGTGCTATGTGGCTGCTTCCCACTATTTACCTATTTTACATTTGGTAGTATATATAAGTCCGTGCCACTCTTTCACTTCGTCGCAGCTTACCCATCCCCATCCCAGTGTCCTCAAATCCATTCTCTATATCTCTGCCTTTATTCCTGTCATGCCCCTAGGCTCTTCATAACCATTTGTTTCTTTTTTTTTCATAGATTCCATATATATGTGTTAGCATACAGTATTTATTTTTCTCTTACTGACTTACTTCATGCAGTATGACAGACTCTAGGCCCATCCACCTCACTACAAATAGCTCAATTTCATTTCTTTTTATGGCTGAGTAATATTCCATTGTATATATGTGCCACATCTTCTTTATCGATCATCTGTCAATGGACACTTAGGCTGCTTCCATGTGCTGGCTCTTGTAAATAGCGCTGCAATGAACATTGCGGTACATGACTCTTTTTGAATTATGGTTTTCTCAGGGTATGTGCCCAGTAGTGGGATTGCTGGGTCATATGGTAGTTCTATTTCTACTTTTTTAAGGAACCTCCATGCTCTTCTCCATAGTGGCTGTATCAATTTACATTCCCACCAGCAGTGCAAGAGGGTTCCCTCTTCTCCACATCCTCTCCAGCATTTATTGTTTGTAGACTTTTGGATGATGGCCATTCTGACCGGTGTGAGGTGATATCTCATTGTAGTTTTGATTTGCATTTCTCTAATGATTAGTGATGTTGAGCATCCTTTCATGTGTTTGTTGGCAATCTGTATATCTTCTTTGGAGAAATGTCTATTTAGGTCTTCTGCCCATTTTTGTATTGGATTGTTTGTTTTTTTGATATTGAGCTGCTTGTAAATTTGGAGATTAATCCTTTGTCAGTTGCTTCATTTGCAAATATTTTCTCCCATTCTGAGGGTTGTGTTTTCGTCTTGTTTATGGTTTCCTTTGCTGTGCAAAAGGTTTTAAGTTTCATTAGGTCCCATTTGTTTATTTTTTATTTTATTTCCATTTCTCTAGGAGGTGGGTCAGAAAGGATCTTGCTTTGATTTATGTCATAGAGTGTTCTGCCTATGTTTTCCTCTAAGAGTTTGATAGTGTCTGTCCTTACATTTAGGTCTTTAATCAATTTGAGTTTATTTTTGTGTATGGTGTTAGTGAGTATTCTAATTTCATACTTTTACATGTAGCTGTCTAGTTTTCCAAGCACCACTTATTGAAGAAGCTGTATGTTCTCACTTCTATATTCTTGCCTCCTTTATCAAAAATAAGACGACCATATGTGTGTGGGTTTATCTCTGGCTTTGTATCCTGTTCCATTGATCTATATTTCTGCTTCTGTGCCAGTGCCATACTGTCTTAATTACTGTAGCTTTGTAGTATAGGCAAAAGTCAGGCTCCCTGATTCCTCCAGCTCCGTTTTTCTTTCTCAAAATTGCTTTGGCTATTCTGGGTCTTTTGTGTTTCCATACAAACTGTGAATTTTTTTGTTGTAGTCCTGTGAAAAATGCCATTGGTAGTTTGATAGGGATTGCATTGGATCTGTAGATTGCTTTGGGTAGTAGAGTCATTTTCACAGTGTTGATTCTTCCAATCCAAGAACATGGTATATCTCTCCATCTGTTTGTATCATCTTTAATTTCTTTCATCAGTGTCTTATAGTTTTCAGCATACAGGTCTTATGTCTCCTTCGGTAGGTTTATTCCTAGGTATTTTATTATTTTTAGCCCCTTTAAAGCTGTGTTCCCGCAGCCAGCCCCAGTCCTCTCCCTGGGATCTGACCTCCAAAGCTGGAGCCTCATCTCCAAGCCCCCTCCTGCCCCAGCAGGTGAGCAGACAAGCCTCTCAGGCTGGTGAGTGCTGATCGGCACTGATCTTCTGTGTGGAAATCTCTCCACTTTGCCCTCTGCACCCCTGCTGCTGTGCTCTCCTCCGTGGCTCCAAATCTTCCCTGCTCCGCCACCTGCAGTCTCTGCCCATGAAGGGGCTTCTAGTGTGTGGAAACCTTTCCTCCTTCACGGCTCCCTCCCACTGGTGCAGGTCCTGTTCCTATTCTTTGTCTCTGTTTTCTCTTTTTTCTTTTGCCCTACCCAGGTACATGGGGAGTTTCTTGCCTTTTGGGAGGTCTGAGGTCTTCTGCCAGCGTTCAGTAGTTGGTGTTCTGTAGGAGTTGTTCCACATGTAGATGTATTTCTGATGTATTTGTGGGGAGGAAGGTGATCTCCACATCTTACTCCTCCGCCATCTTGAAGGTCTCTCACATTGCACTTTCTAATTTGAGGCCTGTTGATAGGACCTGATCGTAATCAGCCCAGATGTGAAAGTGTGTACCAACACTGGCCTAGTAATCTCACAGGGGTGTTAGGACAGTGAAAGTGTAGGAATAGATTTGAGTGGGATTTGGATGAAAAAAAATTAGTGGCATGAGGTTTTTTTTAACATTTGCTAAAACATAAGATATAATTAAGGAAAGAGAGTTTTTTTACACAGCAGCCTTTCAGTTAGCCTCAGATTTTCTCAGAGGAGAATGATTCTGTATTATATGATGTATATTGCTTGTTTTGAATACTACACAATTGGATCATAAGTGGCTATTTATATGGATAGAAGTCCAGGAAGCTGAAAGCCTCAGTCCTTCCAGAAGAAACAGTTGAGGGAGATGGGTGAAATGCTGAAGGTGTCCTTGATAAAAATGACAAGACATTGTAGGTGAGTTTAGTGGCATTGTGCATTTTGTTGAAATCCCTACATTTGGAGTGAACAATGGGGTGGGCTTTTTCACCAAGAGCCACTGATTTTGGTCATACAGTAAAAATTGATCTATTTTTATATGTTTGCCTGAGGCATAGAACTTGAAAAACTTCAGACATAGAAACAAGATTGTCTTTGAGTAGCTCCAAATTGGTATTCACATTTCTGTTTTATGTCTGCAAAGGAAACACTCAATAAATTTGGGTAAGAATGTAGTGGGGAGGAATCAGAGCTGATGAATTCCAAGCTTACATAAACTAAGGTTCTCAATCCTGGGTGCTTTTCTTTCTCCCTGTTAGTAGACTTAGTAAAACAAGACAGATGTTTGGAGTCCTCCTAACTCCTATCCCATTACTCATGGATTTTGGAGACAAGGCATTGCAATTGCTTGTTGAAATAGAAGAGGATTTAGTGGGCTAGGATATGAGGGGGCAAGAGGGTGACTAGAGGAGGGAGCAGCACATCAAGCACATGACTCGTGTTCATAGGAAATGTAAAAATGAAACACAGAATCCAGCCCCTTGCAGTAACCACAAGCAACTACCACTCTTATTTTCCTGAAGACACTGCAGGAACTTAATGTTCACAGCCTTCCTGACCCTGAGAGTTTAATCTCAGAGAAGGACCAGTTCAAATGCTTGTTGGTTTGTCTTAGCACTCATATGTATCTAGTGGTGTTGACTTTTTAAAATTATGAAACTTGAGCAACTTTACCGAATCAAACATTGTGGATATCCAGCACTCTGAGTGCCTGTCTGACATTTTTCAGCTACAATCATGGTTTTATGTGGCTTGAGGTTATTTCACAAATATATTTCTTTTGGTTGTTTCTAGTGATTACATAGGCATCCAGCCTGTTAATATCCAGTGGTGTGTTTAGCCATCCCTCAGCTATTGATCATTTGGAATCTTACATGAAATGTCTTTTAACCATTCCCATCTTGTACCAAACCCCACTCATATTTCAAGGTCTATGTTTAATATTACCTCCTCCATGATACCTTTTTTCTCCCCAACCCCACCCCACTCCACCCTGATGGAATGAAATTGGTTCTTCTTCTTTGCTGCTGTAGTTCTTTATCTTACATATAGTTGCCTTCCCAGCTACATTATGGGATCCTTGAGGAGAGGGATTGGGTCTTACACGTAGTTGAATCCCCTAAACATATAACATGGTGATTTACAGATATACATATACAGTAGATGAATATTTAAATAGCAATATAATGAACATTTTTGCATAAATTACTTTTATTTATTTTGGATTGTATCCCTGGGGATGTATTCCTGCAAACAAAATTTCTTGGGCAAAGAGCTGTGTTTCATAAATATCACCAGCAATTTACATGGCAAGACAGATAATAAACATTTCCATCAGGAATTTACAGGGTGACCTGTTTCCTGATAGTGCTCTTTATTTTTTATATATATATATATATATATATACATATATATATATATATATATATATATATATACTTACCAAGGTTTTTGGGAAACTGTGTTTTAATTTGTATTATGCTGAGGTCACATGTTTTGTCATGTGATTACATACTCAGTAAGTTTCCTACTGTGAATGTTGTCCATTTTTGACCATTCATCTGGTGAGCTTCATACATTGATCTCATATGTTTCATTATTTATTTATATCTTCTGACTGGTGTGTTTTAAAAGTTCTGCTCAATCGCATAATTTTCTCTTTCTGTTGTTTCCTTTTTGATCTTCATTTTGTTATAGTACAGTGTGCACAAGTTTTTTAGTCATATTTGAACACATCATCTTGGCTTTGATGTTACCTTCCATTTTTTCAATGGCTACACTAGCTAGATAAACAATGCTATTCATTTTTTTTCTAGTTTCACAGTTTAGATTTTTATGTTTAACTTTTTGATCTGGAGTTTACTGAAATATATGATGTGAGTTACATATCCAAATTTATTTCTCTTTTTATAGATACACACTTTTCCCAATAATATTTATTTGTGAGTGCTTCCTTTACTGTATGTGTATATATATGTATGTGTATGCATGTTCTTTCTAGCCAACTGGAGACGTTTTTATGTATTTGGTTTTCTTTCTCTAAAATATGCTATTTCATTGATCAATCTTTGTTTTTAACCCAGTGCCAGATGGTCCTTTTTACATGTATGGATTAGTAATAAAGTTTAAAACTTGAGAAGCTATCTCCATCATTACTAAAAATGATATTTTTTGTCATTTTTGTCTTCTTATTCTTCCAGGTGAATTTCACTATAAATTTGTCATAGTCTATAAAATATCCTGGAGAATTTTGAATTGATATTGCATTAAATCTATACATGAACTTAAAGAGTCTCATCTTTCTTATATTTTAGCCTTGCTGTTTGGGAGCAAGGTGTCTCTTTCCATTTCTTTATTTCTCCAATTATGATTTTATCATTTGTTTTGAATACATTTCTTGTATCATTATTAAATTTTTCAAAGTACTTTTAAATTAATGATCTCATCCAGTGCTTACCAGGGCCCTCTGCTGTAGGTCAGTAGAAGGATTTAGATGCAGCCAAGGATGACCAATCTATAATGGACTTTTTCCCCTAGTACTCATCAGGATTACTGTTTTTGGTAACAGATTTATTGAGATGTAATTCACATACCATAAAATACACACATGTGAATGTGTGTACATTCAAGAGTTTTTAGTATATTCAGAATTGTGCAACCTTCACCATAATTTTAGAACATTTCATAACCAAAAAAAGAGAGAAAGGCTGAGAAACTTGTAAACATATGGGAATATCAAATAATGGTGGACATTGAAATAAAGGAACAATAAGGTCCTTGGCAGCATAAGTGTCAAAAGTTTAAGACCTATTAAAAGTATAAGTCCATAAATTTTTAAGGATCAGATAGCTTTTAATCAAAACAAACAAACAAACAAACTCCCATACCTACCATTCCTGCACCACTCCTCAAGACCTTGCCAACCACTAATATACTTTCTGCCTGTGTAGATGTGCCTGTTCTGGACCTTTCATATATATGGAATCATAAAACAAAAAATGGACTTTTAAGGAGAAGTCAAAGCAACATTTATTAAGCACCTAAATATCTGTTAAGCACTTTGTATATTTTTTCTTATTTAATCTTCAAAACAGTCACTTAATTTAGGTAAAATTATTTCCATTTTAGATAAGGGAATTGATGGCAGAGAGGTTGAAAAAACTGTCTGAGATTATAGGGTTAGAATGTGACATAACCTGGACACTTTAACCCGATCTTTGACTGAGCTGTTCTACTTTAAGGTGGCTAGTAAGTTTGGAAACATCCCTCCCATGCTCTTACCTCAGTGTCTCACACTAAGACCAAACACCAATATGACATTTCTGTCACTGTGAGGGCTGAGAGAGCAGAGTAGGATGGAGTGGTTTGTATAGCCTAGATTCATGGAATTACAGAAATTTTCTTTCAGCATCCCTCAGTCAGATATTGAGAATGACCAATGATGTGTATATAGTTTAACTCACGGAGCCATGCAAAATTAGAGCTTAAAGCTGGAAAGAGCCTCAGAGACCACCTAATCTAGCTGCTTCATTTTACTGATGAAGAAACTAGGACCCAGAAAGAGCAAGATATTTTCTCAAGATCATATAGCTCAAATACAGCAACAGAGGATGACATTGTTATTTCATCTGTTATTGAAAGAATGAATGTACCAAAGGCGAAAGTCCTATCCAGAATAACTTCAGAAAACAAATTAAGGGGAAAGCCAGATAGTGATGTGAAAAGGTCACTGAATTAGGTCAAGGAGATCTGGGTTCCATCACCAGCTCTGCCACTAATTCATTGTGAGACCTTAGACAAGTCTCTTAACCTCTCTGGACTTCTGTTTCTTCATCTGGAAATATGTGGGTTGGAATATATGATCTTTTGGAAGACTGCACTGAGAGAGTGACATGGACATATATACACTACCAAATGTAAAATAGATAGCTATTGGGAAGCAGCCGCATAGCACAGGGAGATCAGCTCAGTGCTTTGTGACCACCTAGAGGGGTGGGATAGGGAGGGTGGGAGGGAGGGAGATGCAAGAGGGAAGAGATATGGGAACATATGTATACGTATAACTGATTCACTTTGTTATAAAGCAGAAACTAACACACCATTGTAAAGCAATTATACTCCAATAAAGATGTTTAAAAAAAGAAATTTTATTGAATAAGTAAATAAGTGAACTTTTATTTAAATTCTAAATGTTATGCTATTTTTGGAAGATCCCCACCGAGCTACATAACTGAAGAAAAGACGGGTAACCAAAAAATTTTTCTTAAAGAGCTCGTACTGTAAATTTACATGAATGCATTTTTCAAACATGAAAGGTTACTTCTTCAACAAATAAGAGGAGTGCCTGATTATTTCCTATAAGTACATATCCAAGACACATTAGCCAAGTTAATAACATACCCATTCTGGCTGTTATATTGACACTAGTTAATGCAGTGGCATGTGCAGATGGGGTGTATCAAATCATTTCCTTAATACAGTCTTAATTTTGTATGTTTATTTCTTTGGGGAAGAAAAAGCAATTCAATCTTATTTTAAGGGAAAAAGATTTCACTATGTTCTAAAGACTAATAGAGAGTCATTTATTCATTCAACTAATATTTATTGAATGCCTACAATAGATACAGACATCAAGGAATAGTGTTAGCCTAAAATGGGAAATTTAAAAAATGATACAAGGACGTGAAAGTAACATTGAAAACCTGTCTTTTTTTGTGATTCAAGATACATGAACAACTAAGAGCTGTTTGTTTAAGCCTTCACAGGTTGAAACTTTCACAGTGGAGAGGCAGAACAGATGATGTGTGTGTAGAGGGTGAGTGGGAGGGCAAAGAGTACAGCTCTGTAAGCAGGAGCTGAAGCAGGCAGCAGAAAATGATCATATTGACGCATTCCTCCTCCGTCTCCCACCTCCCATGATGGAAGAATAATAGGGATCCGTTCCAGGTGTATTGTATCACACTTCAGAGTTTACGGAGTGTTTTCACATTCATTATCTTATTTGATCCTCATGCCAACCTTAAAAGAGAGCCATGGTGGATATTGCTTTTTCCATTTTCAAGATGAGAAAATATGGGGCTCAAAGGGGGTAAGTGGCTTTTCCACTGAAAGACAGTACAAATTAGTGCCAGGACTAGAACTCATGTCTTTTGTCTTTCAAAACAGTGTTTTATCCATTGTCTCAACTCAGCCCAGGATTTTCTCCTCCGATCATCCCATTTTGGAGGTATAAGTTGAATATTCCCCTGGGCAGGCTGCTGTGCTCAGCAGCAGCAGCAGTAGCAGCAGTAGCAGCAGTAGCAGCAGGAGTTAACTCCAACAGTTTGGGTAGAGCAAAAAGGAGTGAATTACTACCACAAGTAAAAGATGCTTCTTTCATCTGCTCCAGCCAAAACTGCTGTGGTGTGTGTGTGTGCGTGCGCGTGTGTGTGTGCGTGTGTCTGAGGGATGGTTAGGGGGTGGAACATGGAGATGATACTTCAGCCAGTCTCTCTAAGGTTCACTGCTGTTGGTCTAAAACGATAATAGTATACAAAGAACAATACCTCTGCTTCCATTTAGTGGAATGGAGAAGAAAAAAAATAGTAAATACATAAGTAGGATTGGTCATAAAGGAATAAAGAGAGTAGAAGTCAGTGAGCAATTAATATGTACCAAGTGTTTTACTTAAATATTTAGTTTAACCTTTGCTATTGCCCCATAACATAGGTCTTATTAGTGCCCTTCTTTTACAGATTAGTGCACTTAGGTAGGTTAAGTCCTAAGTCACAGAACGAGTGATCTCCAAAACCAGGATTCAAATAGGTCCGTATAGCTCCAGAATCAGACACCTTAACTACTACACCAAATAAAGAACCTATGTTTTCTGGTGAATTGAAACAGATAGGCTTTTTTTTTTTTAATCAAAGTTGGGAGAGCCCTCTGAGGTTTCCTTGTCCATACTCTCACCAAATACAGGAATCCCTTCTAAACACCCCTCGCTGATGGCCATCCAGTGAAACACAAGGGTTCTGATTTAGTTTAAATTGTATAAATGGAGATGGATCTGTATGGATTTATCCCTTTTCTTGTTTGGTGCTTCATCCAGGGTAAGACCCAGGCATTTGTGTGAGGGTGCAAGTCAGCATTAGAAATATCCTGTGACCACAAGAGAGGGGGACAGAGTCCATGCACTTAGCCTCAGTGCCACCTGACTCCAGCTATTTTGTGACCTGGCCCTTTGCTCAGACAGATCTGACCAACAAGTCCTTGTGGAATTTGCAGTTAGTTTTGTGTAGCTGCATAACCTTTGCCCCAAGCATGGTTAAAGGAATCAGTCAGGTGATGATCAGACAACAACTTCATGAATCTTTCGGTTGCTCTTTCACAGGATCCAAATGATACCTGATAACCTTGAGTTCAGTTTCTGATGGTGATTTCGGAGCATTCTGATTCTGCAACAATCTACCAGTGAAGAGGTGATCAAGGTCCTGAAAAACCCTTTACTTACCAAGCAAAATAGTGAGTATTCATGACTTCTACTTTTTCAGAAACAATGTCACTAATACTGAAGGGAGAAGGGGGCTGTCTGTCAAGATGAAATCAGTCGACATATTTACTATACTGTTACTTCATCTGCAATAATTCCTTGAGATTGATTTGGAAAAGTGAGGGAGGGTGAGATGGAATTCCATACCCCCAAATTTTCTAAGAGTTTGTAGTCCTGTATCAGTAAAGTACATCTCTCTCTCTCTTTTTTAGTTTAATAGTCTCTTTTATTTTTTAAAACATTTTTATTGGGGTATAATTGATTTACAATGTTGTGATATATGTATTAGTAAAGAACATCTCTTGATGACATCTGTTTTTCTTTCTCCTTCATTTATTCCTTCAACAAATATTAAGTGTCTTTTGCATCCTAGGCCTTTACTTTCTTACTTCTGTGTTCCTTTTGCTTTCTGAATTTTCTTTACCTCATTTTCCTTCCCCTTTTTTCTCCTATCGTTACTTTCCCAATGTTATGCTTGGGAAATAGTGATACTGTTTGGGAAGATGTTTAAAGTGAGATTGTAGATGCAGGGAAGGGTTGGAGAGTGCTGTGGATTCATGTGTTTTGAGTGGGACTGTTTTACCCGTATCATCCAGTTTTCTGTTATTTCCTCACTTAAAGCATGTCAAAAGCATTCTTACCTCATCAAGCATAATACCCAGCTTGTGTTGATGGAGAATTCATCTACAGTGACTGACCTCATCCTTCTGGGCATGACAGAGAACCCTCAGCTTGGGGTCCTGCTATTTGGAGTCTTCCTTATTGTTTATATTGTCACTGTGTTGGGGAATCTAGGCCTGGTAGTCCTGATGAGAGTCAGTCCCTGCCTCCACACCCCCATGTATTTTTTCCTCTCTAATCTGTCCTTTCTTGATGTCTATTTTTCTTCTGTCACGATCCCAGAGACTTTAGCAAATTCGTTATCTAAGTTGCAGGCTGTTTCTTTCCTTGGATGTGTGACTCAAATGGGCTTGTTCATAATCTTTGCCTCCGCTGAATGCAACATTTTGGCTTCCATGGCCTATGACCTCTATACTGCCATTTGTCACCCACTGCTCTACCACATCACCATGTCTAGAGTCCGTCGTCTCAAATTGGTAGCAGGATGCTACCTTGGTGGATTAGTTAACATGGTTTCTGTGACAACTTCCATCACACAACTATCGTTCTGTCAACCACATGTCCTTCCTCACTTCTGTGACATCCCTCTACTGTCAGCACTGGCTTGCTCAGACCACTGGGTCACCCAGATCTTGATTGTTGGCTGCGGAGGATTCACCCTGTTCACCTCCATTATGGTAATCCTTGTCTCCTACCTGTCTGTCCTCATGACTATCCTGAGAATTCCCTCAGCTTCTGGCAGGCAAAAAACTTTCTCTACCTGTGCTTCCCACTTGACTGCTGTTGGCCTATACTATGGAACAACTATGTACACCTACTTTCAGCCCTCTCAACGTGGATCCCAGTCAGGAAATCAGATGGTCTCAGTGTTTTATGCAATGGTGATCCCAGTGTCAAATCCTCTCATCTATAGTTTGAGAAACCAGGAAGTGAAAGTTGCTCTACAGAAAATATTGAAGAAAAGTCCCTAATCCCCCATCTGTGTCTCCAAAATGTAATATATTCTATGAAGACTTGCTCACAGTTCTATTCACAGTGTTTTCTTTACCTGCGAATAAAGCCTTTTAAGAATAATTGAATTGCTCTGGCTAAGTGTTTAGGTGTAGATGCTTTGATAAACAGCAATATGATAGGAAGAAATTATATGGACAAAATGATGTGTATTTTCTGAAACAACTGATAAGAAATACTTTAAGAAGAGGAAATAATGTATGTGGGTATGAATATGTCAGTCTGAGTTGTGAACGAGTATAACACTAGTCATGAGTTAATTCCAAGATAACAAGGTTAGAAAACAATGTAATTTGACTATAAGTTATAGAAGAGAACATTAATTCCTTTGCTTTACCACTCATGTACTTATATAGAGGATTTCCTTGATATCCCTTAGGCTGAATTAAGTTAAATCCATATCTTTCATAAGGACTCAGAATATTCCTAGATGTGTGTTTTCCAAATGCTCTATGATATCTGCCACAGTGAAGCTGTAAAATGTAAGTCTATATATGAATTCACATGTGCAATTATTGAGATTTACAGGGATAAATCTTTTTATTTTTTGTGGTACGCGGGCCTCTCACTGTTGTGGCCTCTCCCGTTGCGGAGCACAGGCTCCGGACGTGCAGGCTCAGCGGCCATGGCTCATGGGCCCAGCCGCTCCGCGGCATGTGGGATCTTCCCGAACCGGGGCACGAACTCGTGCCCCCTGCATCGGCAGGTGAACTCTCAGCCACTGCGCCACCAGGGAAGCCCTACAGGGATAAATCTTAAAGAGAGCAGTACTCAGCCAAACTTCTAAATTTGGCATGTGAAGATCTTCAGGTCCTGCTCGTCCAAGTCCTATTCATTTTTAAAGTCCAAACTTAAATCCAATCTTCATTTCCAGATAACTTTTCATGACATTTCAGATGGAAGTGAGTATTCATACACTGTTTTCCCATGGTACTTTGCACCTCTATTTTACCATTATGATGCTTGGCCTTATAAAATACTCTGTGCATTTTTCAGAATTTCTGTTTTGCTCACCTATGTTGAAACACTTTTGTAAAGATGGAGCCATATTTGGTTAATTTTTTTTTATCTTCCACCCAAAGTCTAGCCTAAACTTTGGTACCCGGTAAAGGCTCAAAAAACATTAGCAGAGTTGAAATTCACTCCCAACTAACCCTTTTCCTTATTCAGTTCATTTTATCCACAAAACATTGTTACATTCTATCACGTAATGGAGGAGAGGTAGAAAATCTTACCTCTTGAGACATGATCATCTAGCTGAATCTCCTGGTTTTATGGATGTTTCCTGTTAACACTCAACCCACAGTAGGGAACCTGAACCTCTTCTTCATTGCCCTTATCTTTTAGTTCTATACCACCCAGGCATTTGCCCTTTAACCCCTTGTCCTCCCTGGATTTCTCTTCTTCTGTGGTAACCAGCCCATGCATATCATAGATTTCTTCCTGGAATAAAGATCATCCTTTTTGTAGGATTCAAGGTTAAAGATTCTCACAATCAGAACTCAGAGGTATAAGGGCCCATAGAGATCATTGAGAATTATGGGTTTTAATTTTTTAAGCATTGGAATTATTTCTTTAAGTGAATTCCAATGCAGAACAAAAAATATAAAACAGAAGTGGAACAGATTTGGCTAGAAAAGTGTGGGGTGCCTACAGCCCCATTGCCTAGCACTCACCTCTCCCTCTCTGAGGCACTGCTCTAGAAACTCAATGACGGTCTGAAAACGCTAGGTTAATTGAAACTGCTCTTTTCACATATGAGGACACACAGTGTCCCCAAGGGAGAGCAACATTCTCAGCTAGTCAGAGGGAGAGGCAGATTTGGAATTCAGGTCTCCTGATTCATACCACAGAATATTGTTTACTACCACATCCTCCTAAGCCCCTCTCATGATGTGAGATACTTAACACAGCTGGGAGTTTGGGACAAAATGGGCTTCTTCCTTGGCAAGTAGAAGTGTCCCCTATCCTCTAAACAGCCCCAGCAAGACTAGAGACAGTTAAAACCTCATCAGCTTCATCATTTCTACACAGGGAATGGTAGATCTCAGGGAATAACAAAGTACTTCAGTAATACACAGTCCGTACAGTGAGAACTGGCAAAATTACTAAATTACTAAAATACTTTAGTAATAGACAGTCCTTACAGTCAGAATTTGTAGCCCCAGTGCAAAATGTTAATGTGAAGTCCCTGTTCAAAAAGCAAGAAAAAGTGCTGTTAAATATATTCAGATAAAAAGTTTTTTCCTTTCTACTGGAGTATCTCTCTCAACCTCTTATGGTGCTTAAAATTTTCCATTTAATGTCATACCCTCTCAGGCACAGGGATACTTGTGGGGCAAGTGTATAGCCTCACAAGTGCCCTGTGACCCCACCCTGTGATCTGATGCACATGTGCGGGGCCCACTGGCTGCTGGGTCCTCCTCCTACCTGCTGGACAGATGCATTGTACCCTGGTCAGGAGTGAGTAGGTAGAACCAGGCATATCCTCTTCCCATGGGTCAGCTGCCCCAACCCATGGTGGACAAGTGACCATCAAGGGTATTGCAATCTCTACACCAGGATGCATTAGGTACCTGGATCAGGGTGGGCAATGAGCCCTGCTGGGTGATCTGCCAAATGTGCAATGGCATTACCACCCTGGGGCCAGGATGGCTGGCTGTCATCACGTCTAACCCTGAGATGTCGCAGGGCATGTGTACCTGACCCCAATCCTCCCTGGGCCCATGCCCAGATCCCTGAGAGTGGAGGGTTGCAGCGGTCACTGGGTGAGACAGAGAAGAAGAGACTGGGTGGGGCCCTGAGTATTAATGGACAGGGAAGTGGGCAGTCAATAATCTGTCCCAGGGAGGTGAAGAAGCAGTGAAAGATGGGACTATGTGCTAGCTGAGACTCCAAGCTTCAAGTGCCTACTCAATTATTCTATCACATTTTGGTTTTCACTTACAAAGCACAAATTCAAATTATTAAAATTAAGGCAGTGGCATTAAACCCCAAGTACAAGGCTCTTCTAAGCTCAGGGTGCTGTACCACTGCACTGATCACATGTCCATGAAGCCAGTTCTGCTTAGAGAGAAGGATTTCTTTTATCTTTGTCAGGCAGTAGAATGTAGTGGTTAAGAGCACAAGCTCTGATTCAGACTGCCAGACTTTGAGGCCCACCTCCCTCACTTTCTAATTCTTTGACCTTAGACAAGTTACTTAACTTTTCTACCTCAGTTTTCTTATCTGTAAAATAAGGATAATAAGAATATCCTTATCCTTATTGTAGGGTTCTACAATTTTCAGGTATTCAATACAGGCATCAGGTTTTGTTTACTCTGGATCTGCTGTAGGCCTGTGTTCCAAATGGTATTTACCCAGCTTACACAGCATATAACCAGATTTAGTCTCCAGTGACTTCTCAGGCTTAAGGGGAAGTCCACTAGATTTATACAAACTGAGTGAGCCCAGCCAGCTGTCAGTGGTACAGTTTAGAGTTTCTTCTTTTACAGACTCAGGACCCATTTGAGTTAGTGTTAGGCTGTACCATACTGGATCTCAAAACTACCAAACTCAACCTCAGGGACCTCACATCTAGTTCTGCTGCTTCTCCAACAAGCTCTCAAGAAGAGGATATCCTTATTGTCTTATAAATAGTGGTTCTTAATTATAGGGCTAATGGAAAAGACTCTCCAAGGCAATCTCTGGCGTTCCTATCTCAGTCCTGCTGCTGCAGCTCCAGCCCTTAGGGACATGGACAGTCATGGAGACAGAACTACGTGTGAAACCAGTGGGGCCTAAGCTAGCCCTTCCAGAGGGAGCAAGGCCCCTCCCAGTGAGGGGATGAGGGATGGTGGGTGGAGGGAGGTCTCCATAAGTTAAGCCAGCAACTCTGTCCCCTCAGATGCTATAACAGAATAATCACTGACCTCTCTCTGCATCTGCTGCTCAAAGTTTCAGGAGAAGCTAAGCCTTGCTTTCCAGGGAGCTCTCAGCACGTCTCCAAGCCCTCCATCCCCGCCCCGCATGCACACAGGGTGGGCTGCAGTCAGCTACACTTGGGGGGTGGGCTTTTCCAGCTATTCCGGGCTGGGCCTCCCTCCCCAGCACTGCTCCAGGTGGCGGTGCTCAGAGAAGCATTTGGTCTTGGTCTCTCTGACTGAAGGACCCTGCTGAGACAGTTCTCAGCCACACTGAACTCAGCCAGAACCAGTCCTCAGGCTGAATCGGGGGCCTGAGCAAATGCTCCGATATTGGGGGAAGGGTGGTGCTGGGGGTCCCAGTAACAGGATCCTGCAGGCCCCAAAGGCTGAGCTGCAGAGTCCGGCTGGCTGTATGGTTCCTAGCTATTGTCCAAGCCAAGGACATCTCAGGGACTCCTTTGGCCTGGAGCTGACACTTCTTCTGTCAGCCACTTGGGTTTCCTGGAGGATGTGGTCAGGGGTGTCCCATCCAGGGATGAATGTCCCCGTCTGGCCTCCTGGATATTGAGTGGCCTCCTGGTCAAGCCTCTGTGTATCAGGGGGACTGGCTGGAGTAAACCCACAATCCCCGCAAGGGTAGAAATCCTGGAGCTTGGAACTAGCTGAGGTCTGTCTCACACTGCACAAGTGGAGTTCTGGGACCCAGAGCACTAAACAGGGGCAGTAGGAACAGATATCAGGCTTCTGAAGATGCAGGATCCATTTTGTAGAATTCTGAGAACATGGCTCGGCTGGGATTAATGGAAAACAGAAATAAGCAAGTCCATCAACAAATATTTTCTAAGTATTCATGGTGTATACAAACTTATTCTAGGCAGTATAGAAGCATAAAGAAGAGAATGGGGAGAGAGGTGAGAGATACTTAAGTATCTTTAAGTACTTAAAGAAAAAGTCAAATATAAGTTGGTTTTACTTTATGTTTTTCTTGAAAAGGGATATGTGAAATGACTATTTAGAGCTCAATAAGTTCCCACTAACTTACATTTTAAATTTAGAGATGTGTTACTACCTTAAAAAACGTAACCTCAATTCAAAACAACAATAAAGGTGTTAATTTCTCTTCAGTAAGAACTGCCGCCTTTTCCACACATGCTGATTGACCTTGGTAACTAATTGAATTATCTAAAATTACTTTTTTTCTGATTATAAAAGAGTGGCATGCTCATTATTGAGAAATTGAAAAATATGGAGAAATAAGAGGAATATGAATCAGCACCTGGAGACAACCATCAGTACTTTGTTATATGTCCTTTTAGTGTTATGCTTTTTAATACATGCATACGTGTCTGTGTATGTGTGTGTCTATAAATGTATTTTTAGTGAAATAATAATGTAATACTATTTTGTGCCATGTCCTTTTCACTTAAAAATATGTTAGATAAATATGCATGTCGATAAGTATTCTTCCTCTTGAGTTTAATGGCTGCATAATACCCAGTGTATGGATGAACTCTCATGATTAATTGTTAACAAAGAACTTTGAAAAGACTGATAAGAAGAACATCTAGCTTCTATCAATGTGCTCAAAGCAAGAGATGAAATACACAATTTGAATGTGACATTTTGTTAAATTCATATGAGCCTTGGCTAAATGAAGTTACTAGGAAGAAGAATTATCTTCTATGATAAAATCTCATGTGAACACAAAGGCTTTAAATGATACTTTCATTTGAACAGGTGGAAAAGAGAAAAAGCTGATATTCTAAAAGATTTTACTAGACATTTTCCCTTAGATTATGGAGTTGAACATGCATATTATTTCAGTGTAGAACACTGAAACCAGCCTGTGCCAGCCACTGAGTGTTCATCCCAAGGATGTCAGGGGAAAAGCAGGTGAATGCCCTGGTTCTATAACCTAGGCTGAGAGCAGTCAGATGGGAGGCCAGTACAAGAAGGACTTGTACTTGCCCTGGAGCTGAGAGCCTTCTGAGGATGGTAAGGAAGACGGGTGTTTGTGAATACAGTGCAGAGGAAATTAAAGGCTTCAGAGTCACAGAGGATAAGGAGGAAAGCATAGCAGTTTAATCAAAGGAGGAGTATCACAAAAGAAGTGGTCAGTAGTAGAAGTTGCAGAATAGAGTGTAAAACATAAGAGCTGATAAGGACACTGGAGTTGATGGCCCTTGGTGCTTGGAAAACAAGTTGGACAGGATGCTGGCCATGGGCACAGTGAGTAAAGAAATCTAAGCAGGACAGAGAAATAAAAGGGGACTTACCCAATGAAGATGACCAGCCAGTTTTGGTACTATAGTGATAGCATAGAGGAGGATGAGTAGCCCAAGAGAAGAGTTAAAATAAAAGTAAATCTGAGGAGGATCAGTCAGCTCTAGGAGAATGAACTTTGCCGTAACACTGAAACTTCCTTGCATAGTTCCCAAAAGTCATCTGAGATAAACCTCCTAAGACACAAATTCAGGGATCTGAGAGATATTCTGGTTTGGTCCTCTAGTTTTGGTTCCTACTCAGAGTTGTCACAAAATCAGTATAGGCAATTTGCAGTTATCCCAAGGGGTAAAACCAATTTACATCATTTAAATTCATTTAAAGGCATGTTTAATTAACATAATATTTAATTCTACTTTAATTACTTTTAAGAACCCACATATTGCTTTGGGGAATTAGTAAAATTAGACAAAATTAGTGTGTCATAACATGGAACATGTTGGGAATCATTAGTCTAAACCATCTGGATAGATGACTGTCTCCCTTTCTACTTGATAATTGCCAGCATTGAAAACCCTCCACTCACCCTCCCCTCCACCCACCTCCAGTAGGCATTTTCTTGAGAGCTAGATCTTGTGTTTATCCAACAATATTCACTCATCTTTAACTTGAACCTCTGATCAAGCCAAAAGCAACATAACCTCAGTTTTCTCATGTAAAACCTAAAGGTAATCACAGTTTCTTCCTGTCTAGATTATTGTGGGAACTCAATAAGATAATGTACATAAAAAGTATTCAAGAAAAATTTGCCATTAGTAGTAAAACTTACACCTAAGGAGAACGTCAGGCAGTAGATCTTCATTTACACAGTTGAATAAACAAGAAGCAATTTGGGAAGGTTTGCAACTGCATTCCATTAAAAAGATATAGTGGGTAGTGGAATTAAAATTCTTCATATGTGAAGGGTGTAACTTTCATTTCCTTACTCACAAGTCAAAAACACCATTTGTAATATCTAACAACACCCATTAAGCCTGTAATGTTCTGGTCTCAGGCTCCAAGAATACAATTAAGTCATCTTCTAAACCATGGAGCCCAAGTGATGGGGAATCCCAAATATGGAGAAGCAAGACCCTGGATGAGATGTTGCTGCTCCTTTGTACCTGACTAGAGGTGATAGTGGCAAGGTGGTGGCAAATGCAAGAACATAGCTTCAATCCAGGATAAAGAATGAACTATCCTTTCTTCAAGGATCAGATATGACTTTGCATGTCCAGCGCCTAAATTGGGACTTTGTTATTTCTGTCTCTATAGAGAAAGAATGATCTCATTAAGTGTTTTCCTATCTTCTTTCTCTAACCTAACTTTTTTCTCATTTCCACCTTTTGTGTCTCACATAGAAATATAATACAATTGGAAGATCAGGGATTTTAAATCCAGACAAGCTTAATATCTTCTTGAAGTCTTGGATTCTTTGAGTCCACCAGCCTTTCTACCTGATTTGTCTGTTTCCTTGTCTCTGTCCTGATCCCCTCACCACATCTCTTCCTCATATCTTTCTTCTGTGTCTATGCCCTTGTCACTTCTTCTAAGAATCAGTTTATTGGCAAGGATGTGGAGAAATTGGAAACTTCATAAACTGCTGGCAGGAATGCAAAATGGTGTCACCACTGTTTAGTCAGACAGGTCCTCAAAAAGTTAAACATAGAGTTACCATATGACATAGAATTTTCACTCCTAAGTATATACCCAAGAAAAATGAAAATATATGTTCACACAAAAATTTTACATAAAGTTTCATAGAAACACTATCTACTGTAGCCAAAAAGTTGCAACTATCCAAGTGTCCATCAATGAATGAGTGAATACATGTGGTACATCCAAATAAAGGAATATTATTTAGCTATAAGAAGGATGGAAGTACTGATACATGCTACAACATGAGTGAATCTTGAAATCATTATGCTAAGTGAAAGAAACCAGTCATAAAAGACCATATACTCTATGATTCCATTTATATGCAATGCTCTGAATGGGTAAATCTATGGAGACAAAATATATACTAGTGGTTGCCAGGGGCTGGAGGAGAGGAGAATCAGGAGTAACTGATAATGGGTACAAGGATTTTGGGGAGGATGATGAAAATATTCTAAAATTGATTGTGGTGACAGTTGTACAACTCTGTTAATATAGTAAAAATCATTTAATTGTGCGATTTAAATTGTTATGTTATATCTAAATATGTGAATTATATCTATATAAGGTGATTACTTAAGAGAAAGATCAGCCTATCTATTTCTAACTAGGTGTTAGTATAAGTAGTGTCTTTTTAGGAGCCATAGAAAGATTCCCTGTGACTGGCATTACTAACCAGAAGGAAATAATGGAACGTTTGCTTCATAAAAGTGAGTTCTGGGACTTCCATGGTGGTCCAGTAGGAAAGACTCTGTGCTCCCAATGCAGGGGGCCCAGGTTCGATCCCTGGTCTGGGAACTAGATCCCACAAGCATGCCACAACCAAGAAGTCCTCATGCCACAACTAAAATATCCCTCATGCCACAACTAAGACCCAGCACAACCAAAATAAACAAATAAATATCAATAAATAAATTTTTAAAAAGTGAGTTCTACTCCTAAACAAATCCTATTTCTGCTTCATAAATGATACAAGGTAAAATTTTAAAATATCACATACATGTGGTAAAACATTTTTAAATGGTAGTAAGTGGTATACAGTGAAAAGTTTCCCTCTTATCTACTATCTCCAGTCCTCCAGTTTTCCTCTGAAGGAGCAACTATTCTTATCCATCTTTATTCATCCTTCCATGTTATAAACACATTAAAACATGCGTTTGAAAAATGTAAA
Organism: Lagenorhynchus albirostris; assembly: GCF_949774975.1. Lineage (NCBI taxonomy): Eukaryota > Metazoa > Chordata > Mammalia > Artiodactyla > Delphinidae > Lagenorhynchus > Lagenorhynchus albirostris. The sequence continues at coordinate 18,959,628 of NC_083116.1, forward strand.
AATTATTTCACTGTACATACTGTTCTGCACCTTACTTTTTTCATATAAAATTATATTTTAGAGAATGTTCTATATCAGCTATTCCAGTTATCTATTCGGGCACAAGAAAAAACCTCAAAAGAGTGACAAAACAATAAAAATCATTTATTTTGATCATGAATCTGAGGTGGACTGGACTCAGGTAGGAATTCTCACTCAGGATCCCACATGTGGTTGCAATCAGATGGTAATTTGGGGTGGAATAGTTTTATAGCTACAGGCTTCATCACTTAATATATCTGGCATCTGGGGACAAGGACCAATTCCTTCTCAGACATATCTCCCTCCATCTTTGTCTATCTGCCTTTCTCTGTTTCTGTTTTTTTTTTTCTCTCTCTCTTTCTCTCCTATGCTTTTCTTCCGGCTTCTTACCCCCCACCCCCATTATGGTGGCTTCATGATAGCCAGATTACATGCATGGTAACTAAATGCTCCTAGAGCAATTGTCCTAAGAGAAACTGGTAGATGATGCATGATCTTTTCTAACCTAGCCTTGGAAGTCATGCACCATCATTTCTGCTCTATTGTATTCAGTTGCAAAGCCCCAACTAAGTTCAAGGGATGGTGGCACAGACTTTGAGCTTTTTGATTGGACTGACAAGAATTTTTGAATATGTTTTCTTTTTTTATTGACGTATAGTTGATTTATAATATCAATATCATGTTAGTTTCAGGTGTACAGCACAGGGATTCAGTTATACATATATATAGATATAGTTATATAAATATATACACATATATATGGCCTTTTTCAGATTCTCTTCCCTTATAGGTTATTAGAAAATATTGAGAATAGTTCTCTGTGCTATATAGTAGGTCCCTGCTGATTATCTATTTTATATATATTAGTGTATATATGTTAATCCCAACCGTCTAATTTATCCCTTCCCCCACCCTCCTTTCCCCTTTTGTAACCATAAGTTTGTTTTCAATGTCTGTGAGTTTCAATCCACTGCATCAAACAATGCAGAGATACTTTATTCTTTGTTTAATGACTGCATGGTATTTCATAGCATGAATGCACAATAATGAATCAGTCCCCTATTAATGGACATTAAGATTGCTTTCTGTCTTTTGCTACTGCAACAAAGTGCAATAAATATATTTGTGCATACATCTTTGAAAACATGTGTAAGTATATCTGAAAGACAAATTAATTAAACTAGATTTGCTGGACCAAATGAAATGAGACTTCAAAGACTACACCACCAACAATAATACATGAGGGTGTTTTTGACACACATTTTTGTCAATGCAATGTATTATTAAACCTATTAATCTTGGCTTTACATTTGCTGTATTTAAACAGTTTTCTGTGAACTGTTGTTCATTTTTTGGGCCCAATTTTCAATTAAGTTGTGGGTCTTTTTCTCATTGACTGTTAGACACTTTTTTTTCTGGACAGGAGAGAAAACTATAATATACAGTATAGCAAAGAATGACAATAATTATTCAATGTATAGTGGTATTATTTACTATGCTAGAAAAGAGAGTCAAGAGACTAGTACTTAATAACCATCTCACTTTCTTCATTGCTTTTTCTTTACATTGGTTTTAAGACATATACATATGTTCTCTGAATATTGTGTTTCTCCCATTCATTCTGTTTTCTGAGAACTCTTACTACACATGATTTAAATATCTTCATTTTATCCTCTCTGTCTCTTAGTCTCTCATAGTTTCCATTCAGGTATCCATCAGGATTATGTCTTTATATTTATCTTTCAGTTTTCTAATTCTCTTTTTGATTCTATCAAATCTGTTGTTTAATTTAGTCATAAAACTTTTAATTTCAAAGGATATCTTTTTCAGTTCTAGAATTTCCACTTGGTTGTTTATGATACCTGCCTCATCTTTTAAAATAGTGTCTTGGGGGGAGACCTTAAAGATGGCAGAGGAATAAGAAATGGAGATCCCCTTCCTCCCCACAAATACATCAGAAATACATCTACATGTGGAACAACTTCTACAGAACACCTACTGAACACTGGCAGAAGACCTCAGACTTCCCAAAAGATATATATATGTTTTTCCTTTTTCTCTTTTTGTGAGTGTGCATGTGTATGCTTCTTTGTGTGATTTTGTCTGTGTAGATTAGGTTTTACCATTTGTCCTAGGGTTCTGTCTGTCCCGTTTTTTATTTTTTTTATAGTACTTAGTGCTTGTTATCATTGGTAGATTTGTTTTTTGGTTGGGTTGTTCTCTTTGTTCTTTCTTTCTTTTCTTTTTTTCTTCTTTTAAATTACTTTTTAATTTTAATAATGAAACATTTTAATAACTTTATTTCTTTTATTTTCTTTCTTTCTTTCTTTCTTTCTTTCGTTCTTTCTTTCTTTTCCTTCTTCCTTTTTTGTCCCTTTTCTTCTGAGCTGTGTGGCTAACAGGGACTTGGTTCTCCGGCTGGGTGTCAGGCCTGAGCCTCTGAGGTGGGAGATCCAAGTTCAGGACATTGGTCCACCAGAGACCTCCTGGCTCCACATAGTATCAAATGACAAAAGCTCTCCCAGAGATCTCCATCTCAATGCTAACACCCAGGTCCACTCAACAACCAGCAAGCTACAGTGCTGGACACCCTATGCCAAACAACAAGCAAGACAGGAACACAACTGCACCCATTAGCAGGGAGGCTGCCTAAAATCATAATAAGGTCACAGACACCCCAAAACACACCACCAGACGTGCTCCTGCCCAACAGAAAGACAAGATCCAGCCTCATCCACCAGAACACAGGCACTAGTCCCCTCCACCAGGAAGCCTACACAACCCACTGAACCAACCTTACCCACTGGGAGCAGACACGCACAAAAAAAACGGGAACTACAAACCTGCAGCCTGCAAAAAGCAGACCCCCAACAGTAAGTTAAGCAAAATGAAAAGACACAGAAACATGCAGCAGATGAAGGAGCAAGGCAAAAACCCACCAGACCAAACAAATGAAGAGGAAATAGGCAGTCTACCTGAAGAAGAATTCAGAGTAATGACAGTAAGGATGATCCAAAATCTTGGAAGGAGAATGGAGAAAATACAAGAAATATTTAACAAGGACCTAGAAGAACAAAAGAGCAAAGAAACAATGATGAACAACACAATAAATGAAATAAAAGGTTCTCTAGAGGGAATCAATAGCAGAAAAACTGAGGTAGAAGAATGTATAAGTGACCTGGAAGATAAAATAGTAGAAATAACTACCGCAGAGCAGAATAAATAAAAAAGAATGAAAAGAATTGAGGACAGTCACAGAGACCTCTGGACAACATTAAACGCACCAACACTCGAAATATAGGGGTCCAAAAGAAGAAGAGAAAAAGAAAGGGACTGAGAAAATATTTGAAGAGATTATAGTTGAAAACTTCACTAATAGGGGAAAGAAAATAGTCAATCAGGTCGAGGAAGCACAGAAAGTCCAATACAGGCTAAATCCAAGGAGAAACACACCAAGACACATATTAATCGAACTATCAAAAATTAAACACAAAGAAACAATATTAAAAGCAGCAAGGGGAAAACAGCAAATAACATACAAGGGAATCCCCAAAAGGTTAACAGCTGATCTTTCAGCAGAAACTCTGCAAGCCAGAAGGGAGTGGCATGACACATTTAAAGTGATGAAACGGAAAAAACTACAACCAAGATTGCTCTACCCAGCAAGGATCTCATTCAGATTTGATGGAGAAATTAAAACAGTTACAGACAAGGAAAACCTAAGAGAATTCAGCACCACCAAACCAGCTATACAACAAATGCTGAAGGAACTTCTCTAGGCAGGAAACACAAGAGAAGGAATAGACCTACAATAACAACCCAAAACAAGAAAATGGTAATAGGAACATACATATTGATAATTACCTTAAATGTAAATGGATTAAATGCTCCCACCAAAAGACACAGACTGACTGAATGGATACAAAACAAGACCCATATATATGCTGTCTACAAGACACCTACTTCAGACCTAGGGACACATAGAGACTGAAAATGAGGGGATGGAAAAAGATATTCCATGCAAATGGAAATCAAAACGAGGCTGGAGTAGCAATTCTCATATCAGACAAAATACACTTTAAAATAAAGATTATTACAAGAGACAAAGAAGGACAGTACATAATGATGAAAGGATCAATCCAAGATGAGATATAACAATTGTAAATATTTATGCACCCAACATAGGAGCACCACAATACATAAGGCAAATACTAACAGCCATAAAAAGGGAAATCGACAGGAACAAAATCATAGCAGGGGACTTTAACATCCCACCTTCACCAATGGACAGATCATCCAAAATGAAAATAAATAAGCAAACACAGCTTTAAATGATACATTAAACAATATGCACTTAATTGATATTTGTAGGACATTCCATCCAAAAACAACAAAATACACTTCCATCTCAAGTGCTCATGGAACATTCTCCAGGATACATCATATCTTGGGTCACAAACCAAGCCTCAGTAAATTTAAGAAAATTGGAATCTTATCAAGTATTTTTTCCGGTCACAATGCTAAGAGACTATCTATCAGTGACACAAAAAAGTCGGTGAAGAATAAAAACACATGGAGCGTAAAAAATACACTACTTAATAACAAGAGATCACTAAGGAAATGAGAGGAAATCAAAAAATACCTAGAAAGAAATGACAATGAAAACATGACGACTCAAAACCTATGGGATGCAGCATAAGCAGTTCTAAGAGGGAAGTTTATAGCAATAGAATCCTACCTCAAGATTCAAGAAACATCTCAAATACACAACCTAACATTATACCTAAAGCAATTAGAGAAAGAAGAACAAACAAACCCCAAATTTAGCAGAAGGAAGGAAACCATAAAGATCAGATCAGAAATAAATAAAAAGAAATGAAGGAAACGATAGCAAAGATCAATAAAACTAAAAGCTGGTTCTTTGAGAAGATAAACAAAATTGATAAACCATTAACCAGACTCATCAAGAAAAGAAAATAAGACTCAGTAGAATTAGAAATGAAAAAGGAGAAGGAACAACTGACACTGCAGAAATACAAAGGATCATGAGAGATTACTACAAGCAACAATATGCCAATAAAATGGACCACCTGGAAGAAATGGACAACTTCTTAGAAAAGCACAACCTTTCAAGACTGAACCTGGAGGAAATAGAAAATATAAATAGAACAATCACAAGCTTGAAATGGAGACTGTCATTAAAAATCTTCCAAAAAACAAAAGCCCAGGACAAGATGGCTTCACAGGCAAATTCTCTCAAACATTTAGAGAAGAGCTAACACCTATCCTTCTCAAACTCTTCCAAAATATAGCATGGGAGGAACACTCCCAAACTCATTCTATGAGGCCACCATCACCCTGATACCAAAACCAGACAAAGATGACACAAAGAAAGAAAATTACAGGCCAATATCACTGATGAACATAGACGCAAAACTCCTCAACAAAATACTGGCAAACAGAATTGAACAGCACATTAAAAGGACCATACACCATGATCAAGAGGGGTTTATCCCAGGAATGCCAGGATTCTTCAGTATAGGCAAATCAATCAAGGTGATAAACCATGTTAACAAATTTTAGGAGAAAAACCATATGATAATCTCAATAGATGCAGAAAAAGCTTTCGACAAAATTCAACACCCATTTATGATAAAAACCCTACAGAAAGTAGGCATAGAGGGAATTTACCTCAACGTAATAAAGGCCATGTATGACAAGCCCACAGCCAACATCATTCTCAATGGTGACAAACTGAAACCATTTTCTCTAAGATCAGGAACAAGGCAAGCTTGACCAGTCTCGCCACTATTCTTCAATAAGTTTTGGAAGTTTTAGCCACAGCAATCAGAGAAGAAAAAGAAATAAAAGGAATCCAAATTGGAAAAGAAGAAGTAAAGCTGTCACTGTTTGCAGATGACATGATACTATGCATAGAGTATCCTAAAGATGCTACCAGAAAACTACTAGAGCTAATCAATGAATTTGGTAAAGTAGCTGGATACAAATTTAATGCACTGAAATCTCTCACATTCCTGTACAGTAATGATCAGAAATCTGAAAGAGAAATTAGGAAACACTCCCATTTACCACTGCCACAAAAAGAATAAAATACCTAGGAATAAACCTACCGAGGGAGACCAAAGACCTGTATGCTGAAAACTATAAGACACTGATGAAAGGTATTAAAGATGATACAAACAGATGGAGGGATATACCATGTTCTTGGATTGGAAGAATCAACTTGTGAAAATGACTCTACTACCCAAAGCAATCTACAGATCCAATGCAATCCATATCAAACTACCAATGGCATTTATCATAGAACTAGAACAAAAAAATTTACAATTTGTACAAAAATACAGAAGACCGTGAATAGCCAAAGCAATCTTGAGAAGAAAAACGAAGTTGGAGGAATCAGTCTCCTGGACATCAGACTATACTACAGAGGTACAGTATCAAGACAGTATGGTACTGGCACAAAAACAGAAATGTAGATCAATGGAACAGGATAGAAAGCCCAGAGATAAACCCACGCACATATGGTCACCTTATTTTTGATAAAGGAGGCAAGAATATACAATGGAGAAAAGACAGCCTCTTCAATAAGTGGTGCTGAGAACACTGGACATCTACATGTAAAAGACTGAAATTAGAACCCTCCGTAACACCATACACAAAAATAAACTCAAAATGGATTAAAGACCTAAATGTAAGGCCAGGCACTATAAAACCCTTAGAGGAAAACATAGGCAGAACACTCTATGACATAAATCACAGCAAGATTCTTTTTGACCCACCTCCTAGAGAAATGGAAATAAAAACAAAAATAAACAAATAGGACCTAATGAAACTTAAAAACTTTTGCACAGCAAAGGAAAGCATAAACAAGATGAAAAGACATCCCTCAGAATGGGAGAAAATATTTGCCAATGAAGCAACTGACAAAGGATTTATCTCCAAAACTTATAAGCAGCTCATACAGCTCAATATCAAAAATCAAACAACCCATCCAAAATTGGGCAGAAGACCTAAATAGACATTTCTCCATAGAAGATATACAGATTGCCTACAAACACATGAAAGTATACTCAACATCACTAATCGTTAGAGAAATGCAAATCAAAACTACAAAGAGGTATCACCTCACCCCAGTCAGAATGGCCATCATCCAAAAATCTACAAACAATAAATGCTGGAGTGGGTGTGGAGAAAAGGGGACCCTCTTGCACTGTTGCTGGGAATGTAAATTGATACAGCCACTATAAGAACAGTATGGAGGTTCCCTAAAAAACTAAAAATATAACTACCATACGACCCAGCAATCCCACTACTGGGCGTATACTTTGAAGAAACCATATTTCAAAAAGAGTCATATACCACAATGTTCATTGCAGCTCTATTTACAATAGCCAGGATATGGAAGCAACTTAAGTGTCCATCAACAGATGAATGGATAAAGAAGGTGTGGCACATATATTCAATGGAATATTGCTCAGCCAAAAAAAGAAACAAATCTGAGTTATTTGTAGTGAAATGGATGGACCTAGAGTCTGTCATACAGAATGAAGTAAGTCAGAAAGAGAGAAACAAATACCGTATGCTAACACATATATGGAATTTAAAAACAAACAAACAAAATGGTTCTGAAGAACCCAGGGGTAGGACAGGAATAAAGACTCAGATGTACAGAATGGACTTGAGGACACGGGGAGGGGGAAGTGTAAGCTGGGACGAAGTGAGAGAGTGGCATACACTTATATATACTACCAAATGTAGAATAGATAGCTAGTGAGAAGCAACCACATAGCACAAGGAGATCAGCTGGGTGCTTTGTGGCCACCTAGAGGGGTGGGACACGGAGTGTGGGAAGGAGACGCAAGATGGAGGCGATATGGGGATATATGTATATGTATAGCTGATTCACTTTGTTATAAAGCAGAAAGTGATACCCCATTTTAAAGCAATTATACTCCAATAAAAAAAGATTTTAAAAAAATTTAAAAATAAATAAATAAAATAATGTCTTGTTTTATTATTCAGATTATTTTATATTGTAAATCATTAAAAATATTCCGTTCATTTAAACTAAAAAAAATCAGTTCTCCCATTTTTCTCACCTCTCGCCCCTCACCCCTTATAACTGCAAATCCATTCTCTGTATCTATGAACTTTTTTTTTTAAATTTTGGATTCCACATATAAGAGACATTGTACAGTATTTGTCTTTCTCTGGCTTATTTCATTTATCATAATGTCCTTGAGATACGTGCACATTGTGGTAAGTGGTAGCATATCATTCTTTTCTTTATGGCTGAATAATATTCCATTATATATATATATATATTTTTATATAATTTCCTTATCCATTCATCCCTCAGTGAACACTTAGTTTGTTGCCATATCTTAGCTATTGTAAACAATGCTGCAATGAACATTGGGTGCATATTTCTTTTAGAATTAGTGTTTTAATTTTCTTTGGATAAATACCCAGAAGTGGAATTGTTAAATTACATGGTAGCTCTATTCTAATTTTTTGAGGACCCTCCATACTGTTTTTCATAGTCATTGTACCAATTTACATTCCCACCAACAGTATATTAGTGCTCCCTTTTTTCCACATTGTCACCAGCACTTGTTATATATTCTCTTTTTGATAATAGCCGTTCTGAGAGGTATGAGGTGATATATCATTGCGGTTTTGATTTGCATTTCCCTGATGATTAATGATGTTGAGCATCTGGTCATGTTCCTGTTGGCCATCTCTATGTCATCTTTGGAAAAATGTCTATTCAGATCTTCTTCCTATTGTTTTAAATCAGATTTTTTTTTGCTATTAAGTTGTATGAGTTCTTTATATATTTGGCGTATTAGTCCTTTATCAAATATATGTGTTTTAATCCTATTCAGTAGGCTGTCTTTTCATTTTTTGCTGGTTTCCTTCCTTGTGCAGAAGCTTTTAAAATGATGTAGTCGCACTTGTTATTTTTGCTTTTGGTATTAGGTTAAAAAAATCATCACCAAGACCTATGTCAAGAAGCTTACCATCTATGTGTTTTGTTTTGTTTTGTTTTTTGCGGTACGCGGACCTCTCACTGTTGTGGCCTCTCCCGCTGTGGAGCACAGGCTCCAGATGCGCAGGCTCAGCAGCCATGGCTCATGGGCCCAGCCGCTCCACGGCATGTGGGATCCTCCCGGACTGGGGCACGAACCCACATCCCCTGCATCAGCAGGCAGACTCTCAACCACTGCGCCACCAGGGAAGCCCCACCATCTGTTTTATTCTTGAAATTTAATGGTTTCAGGTTTTACATTCAAGTATTTCATCCATTTTTAGTTAACTTTTGTTTTTTTGTATGGTGTAAAATAGTGGTCCAGTTTCATTCCTTTGCGTGTGGCTGTCGAATTTTCCAACACCATTTATTAAAGAGAATGTCCTTTCTCCACTGTATATTCTTGGCTTCTTTGTTGTAAATTAATTGACCATATACGTGTGGGTTTATTTCTGGGCTTTCCATTATGTTTCGTTGATTTATGTGTCTGCTTTTATGCCAATACCATACGTTTTAATTATAATAACTTATGGTTTGAAATCAGTAAGTGTTTTGTTCTTTTACAAGTTTGTTCTTTCTCAAGATTGCCTTGGCTATTCAGGGTAGTTTGTTGTTCCATACAAATTTTAGGATTGTTTGTTCTATTTCTGTGAAAAATACTATTGGAATTTTGATAGAGGGTGCATTGAATCTGTAGATTGCTTTGGATAATATGTCCATTTTAACAATATTAATTTTTCGGATCCATGAGCACAGTATGTCTTTCCATTTATTTCTGTTCACTTCAATTTTTTTTTGTTAATATCTTGTAGTTTTCAATATACAGATCTTTTACCTACTTGGTTAAATTTATTCCTAGGTATTTTATTTGATGCAATTATAAATGAGATTGTTTTTAAAAATTTCTCTTTCTGATAGTTCATTATTAGTATATAGGAACACAACAAATTTCTGTATATTTATTTTGTACCCTGCAAATTTACTGAATTCATTTAGTAGTTCTAGTAGTTTTTTAGTGGAGTCTTTAGGATTTTCTATACCTAGTATGATGTCATCTGCAAATAGTGACAGCTTTAATTCTTCCTTTCCAATATGGATGCCTTTTATCTCTTTTTATTTTCTGATTGCTGTGACTAGGACTTCCAAAACTATGTTGAATAGAAGTAGTGAGAGTGGGAAGTCTTGCCTTGTTCCAGTCTTAGAGGAAAAGCTTTCAGTTTTTCACCATTAAGAATGATGTTAGCTAGGGGCTTTTTATATATGACCTTTATTAAGTCGAGGTAATTTCTTCTATTCCTAGTTTGTTGAGTGTTTTTCTCATGAGTTTTAAAGTTTGTCAAATATTTTTCTACATCTCCTGAGGTGATTGTGTGATTTTTATCTGTTTTGTTGATATGGTGTATGTTGTTGATTGATTTTCATATGTTGAACCATCCTTGCTTCCCAGGGATAAATCCCAGTAGGTCATAGTGTATGATCCTTTTAATGTGCTGTTGAGTTAGATTAGCTAGTATTTTCCTGATATTTGCATCTATATTCATTAGGGTTATTGGCCTGTAATTTTCTTTTCTTCTAGCTTTTTTCCAGGTTTTGGTATAAGTGTATACTTATGATACACTTATAAAATCAGTTTGGAAGTGTTCCCTTCACCTTAATATTTTGGAAGAGTTTGAGAAGGATTGACATTAATCCTTTAAATATTTGGTAGAATTGACCAGTGAAGCTGTTTGTACTTGACTTTTCTTTTGAAGGAAGTTTTTGATTATTGATACAACCTCCTTACTAGTCATAGGTCTCTTCAGATTTTCTGTTTCTTCATGATTTGGTTTTGGTAGGTTGTATGTTTCTCAGAATTTATTCTTCTCTTCTAGATTATCCAGTTGTCACATAATTGTTTGTAATAGTCTCTTATAATACGTTTTATTTCTGTGGCATTAGTTGTAATGGTTCTTTCATTTCTGGTTATTATTTGAGTCATCTCTATTTTTTTTTCTTAGTGTGGCTAACGGTTTGTCAATTTCTTTGAGTTTTTAAAAAATCAATTCTTAATTTTGTTGATTTTTCTATTGTTTTCCTATTCTCTAGTTTGTTTATTTTTGCTCTAATCTTTATTATTTCCTACCTTCTGCTAACTTTGGGCTTAGTTCTTCTTTTTTCAGTTCCTTGAGGTGTAAAGTTAGGTGGTTTATTTGGGAGCTTTCTTTTTTAATATATACATTTATTGCATTAAACTTCCCTCTTTGTTTTGTTTTTGCTGCATCATATAAGTTTTGGTATGCTATCTTGTGTCTTGCTTTCATTTGTCTCAACGTATTTTCTAATTTCCCTTTTGATTTCTTTTATGACCTATTGGTTATTCAAGAATGTGTTGTTTAGTTTCCACATGTTTATAAATTTTCCATTTTTCCTTCTGCTATTGATTTCTAGTTTCATTCCATTATGGTCAGAAAAGATACTTGGTATGATTCCAGTCTTCTTAAATTTGTTAAGGCTTGTTTTGTGACCTCACATGTGATTTATCCTGGGTAATGCTTCATGGGTGCTTGAGAAGAATGTGTATTGTGTTGCTGTTGGATGGAATGTTCTGCATATGTCTGTTAGGTCCCTATATAGTGTTTTTGAGAGTGTCTCATTGTATAGCTTTTCTTACTATTTGCAGTAAGTATTGCATTATATATATGTATAACTTATGCAAGTCTACTGGTATCAACATTTTACCTATTTAAATGAAGACTAGAAAACTTACTCCCTTTTCCATCTCTTTACCCTCCTCCACTTACTATATAATTTTCTTAAATATTTTCTCTACATACTTTGAGAACCATATCAGGCAGTGTTAAAATTATATTTGCTCATATATTTTCTCTTTCCATTGTTCTTCCTTCTTCCCTAATATTCGAAGATTCCCTCATTTATCATTTCCATTTTGTTCAGAGAACCTCTCTTTAGCCGTTCTTAGGGTAGATCTACTAATGAAAAATTCTTAATGTTCCTTCATTTGAGAATATCTTGATTTCTCCTTCTTTCCTGAGGGATATTTTCGCTGGATGTATGATTCTGAGCTGACAGTTCTTTTCTTTCAGAATTTGAAAAATATTTTGCCATTTTCTTCTGTCCTCCATCAGTTCTGATGAGGAATTCCTTATCATTTTAATAGCCTTCTCCCTACTGATAAGGTGTTTTTCTCTGGCAGCTTACACACTTTTTCTTTGTTTTTAATTTTCAGGAATTTAATCATGATGTGTCTTGGCATGAATATTTTTGGTGTTTAGGATTTGCTCAGCTTCATGAATCTGTTGGCCATCTGCCAAATTTGGGAAATTCTTAGCCATTATACCTTTAAACTTTGTTTTTTAACTTTTTACCTTAAGCTTCAAATTTTTTTATTCCCATCATCTTTCTCAATTCTTATGAGACTACAGTGACATGAATGATAGTTATTTTATTATAGTTCCACATGTTCCTGAGGGTCTATTCATTTTTTAAAGCTCTATTTTCTCTCTGTTGTTCAAATTGGGTAATTTTAACTTTTCTATCTTCAAGTTCACTGATTATTTCCTGTTCATTCTTCTGCTGATCTTATCTATTTAGTTTTTTATTTCAGTTATTGTATTTTTCAGTTTTAATATTTCCATGTAGTCCTTCTTTATATCTTCAACTTCTTTGCTGAGACTTTCTATTTTTGGTTGAGACTTCCTAATTTTTTCATTTGTTTCAAGTGTGTTTGTAATTTTCTGTTGAATCATTATTATGATGAGTGCTTTTAATTCTCAAATCTCTGTCATCTTAAGGTTGGTATCTGTTAGTTGTCTTTTTTCATTGAAGTTGAGATTTTTCTGGTTCTTGGTATGATTTTTGGTTAAAACTCAGATATTTTTGTTATGTTATGATACTCTGGAGTTTATTTAAATGTTGGGTTTTAGTAAGTTTCCTCTGATATTGCTCTAGTTTTCTGATATTGCTCATGTTCCCATTTGGTCTCTATTGATACAAGGCAGGGTGCAGATGAGATTTTCATTACTGATGGTCACTGGTCAGGTGTGGGAGTTTGATTTCTCTACTAGGCCTCCAGTGATACCACACTGACTGCAAGAGGGAGGGGCATCTCCTTCCTGCTCCCCTTGTGGTTTCCATGGATATTGTGGATGAGAGGATGTCTTATTACTGCCAAGTGTGAGTGAATGTCCCAAATCCCCACTCTGACACCACCCTGACAAGGGTGTCAAGACACTTTATAGCCTGAGGAAGGTGCAAGTCTACACTCTTCATTAACATTTGCTGGCAAGAGTGTGGGTGGAGCCAAAGACTTTCTGTGGTGTGTAGTCAGAGTAGAACACTTACTGTCTAAAAATTTCTGTTTCGTTAGGCTGCCCCTTTTCTGGCCCTTTAGCTAGAGAGAGCAGGCTTTTCTTATTTCTTTATTTTCTTTTTTTTATCAGTGCCCATTGGTGCTTCCAGATTTCCAGGTTCTCCATTACCTAGTCTGGGAATATGAAGAAAAATGAATACTTAGGGAACTCTCCACCATGCCATTCCTTGGGTCCTGAGGTCCCAGGCCTATCTGTCTTTTCCCCTCCACTTTCAATATTTTAATGGTTGTTTTATACATAATATCCAAAGTTTTTATCTGTACTTAGCCGGGTAAGTTAGAAAAATTGAATAGATTCTATTTTTCCAGAAGCAAAAATTCATAAAGATTTGAATAGTTAATTTACCTGTCTTTTCTTTTATAGCTTCTCGATTTGTGTCATACTTAGAAAGGTCTTCTCTACTCTGAAATGAAAGACAAGAGCTCCTATATTTTCTTCTAGTACTTTGTCTTAATTTTTTAATTTGCATCTTTGATCCACCTGAAATTTATTTTGGTTTATGGCATGAGATCAGGAGCCAACTCTTTTTTTTTCTAGTGGGAAACACATTTGTCTCAGCACCATTTATTAATTGAATCATCTCTTCTTCCTACTGATTTTAAATGCCGTCTTTTCAATATACCAAATTCCAGTATGATTTGGGTCTCTTTACTTTATAATGCATAAGATGTTGTATGCCAGTTCCATTTCATTATTATTCTTTTGCAGAAAGGCCTTGTTTATTCTTCAATGATTTTTTCCCAGAGGTATTTTAAAATAAATTTGATTAATTAAAAAATGCCTATAGTGATGGATATGTGTCACTATGCATTTGTCCAAACACAGAGAATGTACAACACCAAGAGTGAACCCTAAGGTAAACCGTCAGGGCTTTGGCTGATAATGATGTGTCAATGTGGGTTCATCCTTGGTTTAAGAAAAAGTATCATTCTGGTGAGTGATGTTGATAAAGGTGTCAGGTATGCATGTGTGGAGGCAAGGGGTATCTGGGAAATTTCTATAACTACCTCCCAATGTTGTAAATGTCATAAACTTAAAAATGCTCTAAAAAATAAAGTTAAAAAAATTCCTGTTAGCGTTATAATAGGATCATGTTAACATTATAGGTGAATTTAAACAACAAAGTATGTCATCCCATTCATTTAACTTTTATGACCCAATGCAGTGTTTTATATTTTCTTTATGTGCTTCCTATACATTTCTAGTTATGTCTATTCTTAGAGTCTACTTCTTTTTTATGAACAAAACACTTTATTAAAGTTTTGTAAAAGATACAAAGCTTAGAAAACGTGATCCCTATCCTCACTCTCCTGCATACTCATAAAGGGGATGGAGTTTGAAAACAAATAGTTATAGTACAAAGGAGAGAATAGAAAACACTGTAAGTTAGTGGTTTTAAAAATTTTAACTTGACATCTAAAATTTTTCATTATATGTTTAAATAGCTGCAAAGGATATAATTTTTCAAAATATAGTATATGTTTACATTTTTAAATTGCTATGCTCCATTTATTCAATAGCATTTATTTTTTATTTTTTATTGGATTATAGCTGCTTTACAATATTGTGTTAGTTTATACTGTACAGCAAAGTGAATCGGCTATATGTATACATATATTCCCTCTTTTTGGATTTCCTTCTCATTTAGGTCACCACAGCATTGAGTTGAGTTCCCTGTGCTATACAGTAGCTTCTCATTAATTACCTATTTTATACATAGTATCAGAAGTGTATATGTCAATCCCAATCTCCCAGTTCATCCCACTCCACTCCTTTCCCCCTTGGTATCCATACGTTTGTTCTCCACGTCTATGTCTCTATTTTTGTTCTGTAAATAAGATTGTCTCTACCAATTTTTTTAGATTCCACATATATGCATTAATGTACGACATTTGTTTTTCTTTTTTTTGTTTGTTTGCTCTTATAGTTGCAATTGTAAATGTTATGTTTTTTTCATGGCATTTTAAAAATGTGTTTAAAATAATTTAAAAATGTGTTTACGTATGAACACTTGCATTTTTAATTTTATTTTTCTGTTATTGGTCTTATTGATCTCTCCTATTTTTTAAAGAATAAAATATGTTTATTAATAAGTAAATATAAGTTTGGATTAATTTTGAACAATATAAATCTTAATACAGAATGATAATACTTTCTCTGCTTTAGAAAGGTGATTTATCAATATTTATAGCTCTTATTTTTTTCTTTCGTATACAATATTTATTTTAATGACCTTCTCAGGTCTAAATTACAAAGTTGCATGGTGGATTTATTTTTTCATTTCTTTTTTTAAAAATTGAAGTATAGTTGATTTATAATATTGTGTTAGTTTCAGGAGTACAGCATGGTGATTCAGTATTTTTGTGAAATATTTCAACCTTACTAATAAGTTGAAAGGACAAAGAACTCCTGTATCTCCTTCACCCATATTATTCAATGGCTAACATTTTAGCATACTGGTTCCATTTCTCCCTTTCTCTGTAGACAAACACACCCACACACATGAACACACACACAATCATTACTCTTTTTTTTTACAACTTTATTGGAGTATAATTGCCTTAAAATGGTGTGTTAGTTTCTGCTTTATAACAAAGTGAATCAATTATACATATATATATGTTCCCATATCTCTTCCCTCTTGCGTCTCCCGCCCTCCCACTCTCCCTATCCCACTCTTCTAGGTGGTCACAAAGCACTGAGCTGATCTCCCTGTGCTATGCGGCTGCTTCCCACTAGCTATCTATTTTACGTCTGGTAGTGTATATATGTCCATGCCACTCTCTCGCTTTGTCACAGCTTACCCTTCCCCCTCCCCATTTCCTCAAGTCCATTCTCTAGTAGGTCTGTGTCTTTATTCCTGTCTTACCCCTAGGTTCTTCATGACATTTTTTTTCTTAAATTCCATATATATGTGTTAGCATACGGTATTTGTCTCTCTCTTTCTGACTTACTTCACTCTGTATGACAGACTCTGGGTCCATCCACCTCATTACAGATAGCTCAATTTCGTTTCTTTTTATGGCTGAGTAATATTCCATTGTATATATGTGCCACATCTTTTTATCCATTCATCCGATGATGGACACTTAGGTTGTTTCCATGTCCGGGCTATTGTAAATAGAGCTGCAATGAACATTTTGGTACATGACTCTTTTTGAATTATGGTTTTCTCAGGGTATATGCCCAGTAGTGGGATTGCTGGGTCGTATGGTAGTTCTATTTGTAGTTTTTTAAGGAACCTCCATACTGTTCTCCATAGTGGCTGTATCAATTTACATTCCCACCAACAGTGCAAGAGGGTTCCCTTTTCTCCACACCCTCTCCAGCATTTATATTGTTTCTAGATTTTTTGATGATGGCCATTCTGACTGGTGTGAGATGATATCTCATTGTAGTTTTGATTTGCATTTCTCTAATGATTAATGATGTTGAACATTCTTTCATGTGTTTGTTGGCAGTCTGTATATCTTCTTTGGAGAAATGTCTATTTAGGTCTTCTGCCCATTTTTCGATTGGGTTGTTTGTTTTTTGTTATTGAGCTGCATGAGCTGCTTATAAATTTTGGAGATTAATCCTTTGTCAGTTGCTTCATTTGCAAATATTTTCTCCCATTCTGAGGGTTGTCTTTTGGTCTTGTTTATGGTTTCCTTTGCTGTGCAAAAGCTTTGAAGTTTCATTAGGTCCCATTTGTTTACTTTTATTTTTATTTCCATTTCTCTAGGAGGTGGGTCAAAAAGGATATTGCTGTGATTTTCATACAGTGTTCTGCCTATGTTTTCCTCTAAGAGTTTGATAGTTTCTGGCCTTACATTTAGGTCTTTAATCCATTTTGAGCTTCTTTTTGTGTATGGTGTTTGGGAGTGATCTAATCTCAAACTTTTACATGTACCTGTCCAGTTTTCCCAGCACCACTTAGTGAAGAGGCTGTGCTTTCTCCACTGTACATCCCTGCCTCCTTTATCAAAGATAAGGTGACCATATGTGTGTGGGTTTATCTCTGGGCTTTCTATCCTGTTCCATTGATTTATCTTTCTGTTTTTGTGTCAGTACCATACGGTCTTGATTACTGTAGCTTTGTAGTATAGTCTGAAGTCAGGGAGCCTGATTCCGCCGGCTCCGTTTTTCTTCTCAAGATTGCTTTGGCTATTAGAGGTCTTTTGTGTTTCCATACAAATTGTGAAATTTTTTGTTCTAGTTCTGTGAAAAATGCCAGTGGTAGTTTGATAGGGATTGCACTGAATATGTAGATTGCTTTGGGTAGTAGAGTCGTTTTCACAATGTTGATTCTTCCAATCCAAGAACATGGTATATCTCTCCATCTATTTGTATCATCTTTAATTTCTTTCATCAGTGTCTTATAATTGTCTGCATACAGGTCTTTTGTCTCCTTAGGTAGGTTTATTCTTAGATATTTTATTCTTTTTGTTGCAATAGTAAATGGGAGTGTTTTCTTGATTTCACTTTCAGATTTTCATCATTAGTGTATAGGAATGCAAGAGATTTCTGTGCATTAATTTTGTATCCTGCTACTTTACCAGATTCATTGATTAGCTCTAGTAGTTTCCTGGTAGCATCTTTAGGATTCTCTATGTATTGTGTCATGTCATCTGCAAACAGTGACAGCTTTACTTCTTCTTTTCCGATTTGGATTCCTTTTATTTCCATTTCTTCTCTGATTGCTGTGGCTAAAACTTCCAAAACTATGTTGAATAAGAGTGGTGAGAGTTGGCAACCTTGTCTTGTTCCTGATCTTAGTGGAAATGCTTTCAGTTTTTCACCATTGAGGATGATGTTGGCTGTGGGTTTGTCATATACAGCCTTTATTATGTTAAGGAAAGTTCCCTCTATGCCTACTTTCTGCAGGGTTTTTATCATAATGGGTGTTGAATTTTGTCAAAAGATTTCTCTGCATCTATTGAGATGATCATATGGTTTTTCTCCTTCAGTTTGTTAATATGGTGTATCACATTGATTATGTTAATATGGTGTATCACATTGATTCTCTGTATCACATTGATTCTCTTCAATTGAAGAGAAGAGAAGAGTCCTTGCATCCTGGGATAAACCCCACTTGATCATGGTGTATGATCCTTTTAATGTGCTGTTGGATTCTGTTTGCTAGTATTTTGTTGAGGATTTTTACATCTATGTTCATCAGTGATATTGGCCTGTAGTTTTCTTTCTTTGTGACATCCTTGTCTGGTTTTGATATCAAGGTGATGGTAGCCTCATAGAATGAGTCTGGGTGTGTTCCTCCCTCTACTATATTTTGGAAGAGTTTGAGAAGGATAGGTGTTAGCTCTTCTCTAAATGTTTGATAGAATTCGCCTGTGAAGCCATCTGGTCCTGGGCTTTTGTTTGTTGGAAGATTTTTAATCACAGTTTCAATTTTAGTGCTTGTGATTGGCCTGTTTATATTTTCTATTTCTTCCTGATTCCATCTTCGCAGGTTGTGCATTTCTGAGAATTTGTCCATTTCTTCCAGGTTGTCCATTTTATTGGCATAGAGTTGCTTGTAGTAATCTCTCATGATCTTTTGTGTTTCTGCAGTGTCAATTGTTACTTCTTTTTCATTTCTAATTCTATTGATTTGAGTCTTCTCCCTTTTTTCCTTGATGAGTCTGGCTAATGGTTTATCAATTTTGTTTATCTTCTCAAAGAACCAGCTTTTAGTTTTATTGATCTTTGCTATCATTTCCTTTATTTCTTATTCATTTATTTCTGATCTGATTTTTATGATTTCTTTCCTTCCGCTAACTTTGGGGTTTTTTTGCTTTTTTTTTCTCTAATTGCTTTAGGTGCAAGGTCAGGTTGTTTATTCGAGATGTTTCCTGTTTCCTAAGGTAGGATTGTATTGCTATAAACTTCCCTCTTAGAACTGCTTTTACTGCATCCCATAGGTTTTGGGTCGTCGTGTCTACATTGTCATTTTTTTCTAGGTAGTTTTTGATTTCCTCTTTGATTTCTTCAGTGATCACTTCATTATTAAATAGTGTATTGTTTAACCTCCATGTGTTTGTATTTTTTACAGATCTTTTCCTGTTATTGATATCTAGTCTCATAGCATTGTGGTCCGGAAAGATACTTGATACAATTTCAATTTTCTTAAATTTATCAAGGCTTGATTTGTGACCCAATATATGATCTATCCTGGAGAATGTTGCATGAGCACTTGAGAAAAATGTGTATTCTGTTGTTTTTGGATGGAATGTCCTATAAATATCAATTAAGTCCATCTTGTTTAATGTATCATTTAAAGCTTGTGTTTCCTTATATATTTTCATTTTGGATGATTTGTCCATTGGTGAAAGTGGGGTTTTAAAGTCCCCTACTATGAATGTGTTACTGTCTATTTCCCCTTTTATGGCTGTTAGTATTTGCCTTATGTATTGAGGTGCTCCTATGTTGGGTGCATAAATATTTACAATTGTTATATCTTCTTCTTGGATCGATCCCTTGATCATTATGTAGTGTCCCTCGTTGTCTCTTGTAATAGTCTTTATTTTAAAGTCTATTTTGTCTGATATGAGTATTGCTACTCCAGATTTCTTTTGGTTTCCATTTGCATGGAATATCTTTTTCCATCCCCTCACTTTGTGTCTCTAGGTCTGAAGTGGGTCTCTTGTAGACAGCACATATATGGGTCTTGATTTTGTATCCATTCAGCCAATCTGTGTCTTTTGGTGGGAGCATTTAGTCCATTTACATTTAAGGTAATTATTGATATGCATGGTCCTGTTCCCATTTTCTTACTTGTTTTGGGTTTGTTATTGTAGGTCTTTTCCTTGTTTTGTGTTTGTTGCCTAGAGAAGTTCCTTTAGCATTTGTTGTGAAGCTGGTTTGGTGGTGCTGAACTCTCTCAGCTTTTGCTTGTCTGTAAAGTTTTTAATTTCTCCATCAAATCTGAATGAGATCCTTGCTGGGCAGAGTAATCTTGGTTGGAGGTTTTTCTCCTTCATCACTTTAGATATGTCCTGTCAGTCCCTTCTGGCTTGCAGAGTTTCTGCTGAAAGTTCAGCTGTTAACCTTATGGGTATTCCCTTGTGTGTTATTTGTTGTTTCTTCCTTGCTGCTTTTAATATGTTTTCTTTGTATTTAATTGTTGACAGTTTGATTAATATGTGTCTTGGTGTATTTCTCCTTGGATGTATCCTGTATGGGTCTGTTTTCGCTTCCTGGACTTGATTAACTATTTCCTTTCCCATATTAGGGGAGTTTTCAACTATAATCTCTTCAAATATTTTCTCAGTCCCTTTCTTTTTCTCTTCTTCTTCTGGGACCCCTATAATTCGAATGTTAGTGCGTTTAATGTTGTCCCAGAGGTCTCTGAGACTGTCCTCGATTCTTTTCATTCTTTTTTCTTTATTCTGCTCTGCAGTCGTTATTTCCATTATTTCATCTTCCAGGTCACTTATGCATTCTTCTGCCTCAGTTATTCTGCTGTTGATCCCATGTAGAGTATTGTTAATTGCACTTATTGTGTTGTTCATCGTTGCTTGTTTCATCTTTAGTTGTTCTAGGTCCTTGTTAAATGTTTCTTGCATTTTCTCTATTCTATTTCCAAGATTTTGGATCATCTTTACTATCATTATTCTGAATTCTTTTTCAGGTAGACTGCCTATTTCCTCTTCATGTGTTAGGTCTGGTGGGTTTTTATCTTGCTCCTTCATCTGCTGTGTGTTTTTCTGTCTTCTCATTTTGCTTATCATACTGTGTTTGGGGTCTCCTTTTTGCAGGCTGCAGGTTCGTAGTTACCGTTGTTTTTGGTGTTTGTCCCTAGTGGCTAAAGTTGGTTCAGTGGGTTGTGTAGGCTTCCTGGTGGAGGGGACTAGTGCCTGTGTTCTGGTGGATGAGGCTGGATTTTGTCTTTCTGGTGGGCAGGTGCACTTCTGGTGGTGTGTTTGGGGTGTCTGTGGACTTTTTATGATTTTAGGCAGCCTCTCTGCTAAGGGGTGGGGTTGTGTTCCTGTCTTGCTAGTTGTTTGGCATAGGGTGTCCAGCACAGTAGCTTGTTGGTCGTTGAGTGAAGCTGGGTGCTGGTGTTGAGATGGAGATCTCTGGGAGATTTTCGCCATTTGATATTACTTGGAGCTGCGAGGTCTCTTGTGGACCAGTGTCCTGAAGTTGGCTCTGCTACCTCAGAGGCACAGCCCTGACACCTGGCTGTAACACCAAGAGCCTTTCATCCACACGGCTCAGAATGAAAGGGAGTAAAGGAGAAAGAAAAGAAGAGAGAAAGAAAGAAAGAAAGAAGGAAAGAAGGAAGGAAGGAAGGAAGGAAGGAAGGAAGGAAGGAAGGAAGGGGATAGAAGAAAATTAAGATAAAATAAAGTTATTAAAATAAAAAATAATAAGAAAAAAAATTTTTTTTGAGTAAAAAACCAATGGACGGATAGAACCCTAGGACAAATGGAGAAAGCAAAGCTATACAGACAAAACCTCCCACAGAAGCATACACATACACACTCACAAAAAGAGAAAAAGGGGAAAAAATAATAAATCTTGCTCTGAATGTCCATCTCCTCTATTTGGGATGATTCGTTGTCTATTCAGGTATTCCACAGATGCAGGGTCCATCAAGTTGACTGTGGAGCTTTAATCTGCTGCTCCTGAGGTTGCATGGAGAGATTTCACTTTCACTTCTTTGTTCGCACAGCTTCTGGGGTTCAGCTTTGATTTGGCCCCGCCTCTGCGTGTAGGTCGCCTGAGGGCATATGTTCCCCACCCAGACAGGACGGGGTTAAAGTAGCAGCTGATTATGGGGTTCTGGCTCACTCAGGCCAGGGGGAGGGAGGGATACAGAATGTGGGGCGAGTCCGCGGTGGCAGAGGCTGGCGTGATGTTGCAACAGCCTGAGGCATGATGTGTGTTCTCCTGGGGATGTTGTCCCTGGATCCCGGGACCCTGGCAGTGGCGGGCTGCACAGGCTCCCGGGAGGGGAGGTGTGGGTAGTGCCCTGTGCTTGCACACAGGCTTCTTGGTGGCGGCAGCAGCAGCAGCCTTAGCGTCTCATGCCCGTCTCTGGGGTCCACACTGATAGTCGTGGCTCGTGCCCCTCTCTGGAGCTCCTTTAAGCAGCGCTCTTAACCCCCTCTCCTCGCGCACCAGGAAACAAAGAGGGAAGACAAAGTCTCTTGCCTCTTCGGCAGCTCCAGACTCTTTCCCGGACTCCCTCCCGGCTAGCCGTGGCACACTAACCCCTGCAGGCTGTGTTCACGCGCCAAGCCCAGTCCTCTCCCTGCACTCCGACCGAAGCCCGAGCCTCAGCTCCCAGCCCCGCCTGCCCCGGCGGGTGAGCAGACAAGCCTCTCGGGCTGGTGAGTGCCGGTCGGCACCGATCCTCTGTGCAGGAATCTCACCGCTTTGCCCTTCGCACCGCTGTTGCTGTGCTCTCCTCCGCGGCTCCGTAGCTTCCCCTTCCGCCACCCGCAGTGTCCGCCTGCGAAGAGGCTTCCTAGTGTGTGGAAACCTTTCCTCCCTCCCACTGGTGCAGGTCCCATCCCTATTCTTTTGTCTCTGTTTTTTCTTTTTTCTTTTGCCCTACCCAGGTACGTGGGGACTTTCTTGTCTTTTGGGAGGTCTGAGGTCCTCTGCCAGCCTTCAGTAGGTGTTCTGTAGGAGTTTTTCCACGTGTAGATGTATTCCTGGTTTATCTATGGGGAGGAAGGTGATCTCCACGTCTTACTCTTCCACCATCTTCTCCTCGTCTCCCATTACTCTTTTTTATAAACCAATTGGTTTGATAACAATGTTCAGATATATTCCCTATCATCCCAAAATACTCCAGTCTGTACTTCACAAAAGCAAGGATGTTATCTCTCATAGTCGGAAATAAGAGTATCAAAATCAACAAATCAACATTGATACAGCACTACCATCCAAATTACAGATCGTATTCAATTTGCCAAGTGTACAGCTATGCCTTTTTATTTTCTGGTCCAAGATGCAATCCAGGATCACATGTTACTTTTAGTCTTCATTTATTTACATTCTCCGCAGTCTAGAACATTTTCTCAATCTTTTCTTGTTTTCATGACCTTGGCAGTTTAATAAGTACACGTCTTCCATTTTGTATGACGTCCCTCAACCTGGGTCTATTTGGTAATTACTCCTGTTCAAACTCAAGCCATGCAACCCTGGCAGAAAGAACACAGAAATGATAATATGCTTTAAACAGTGCGTCAAGGGGCAATGATGGCAATTCTGTTCCACCAGTGATGATGGTAGTCTTCTTTACTTGCATAAGATGGTGTCTTCCAGTTTCTGCATTTTAGAGTATCATTTTTTCCCTTATAATTTTTGCCTTTTTTGAGGAGATACTCTGCGGCTATTCCACTGCCCCATTCTTCAATCAAACACCCACTAACTTGCCTTGATGATTCCTGCCTAACTTACCTGCTACTATGGTAATTCTCAAATGATGATTTTCTCTTTACATTATTCCTTATGCATTCATTAGCTTACATTCTACTCTAATGAAGAACTTTTATTTCTCCTCCTTTTTAAAAACTCATTAATCGTTTGTATTTATATGGACTTATGGATTCCTATATTTATTTGGTGTAGTCGTTCACTATCATTATTTATTTTGATACTCAAATTATCCTATATTTGGCTAGTGGGAATCCTTTCAGGCTTGATCCAGTGTCCTTTTGACACATCCCCTTAATTCTTTGATTGCCTTCTTATGTGTCAAATACAATAAGATGTTCCAGGATCATCCTGTACTTTTCCTGCTCTGGTCCCATAATCGGTCATTTTCCAAGGAGCCTTGGTTCCTTTTAAATAAGGGTGATAATTATAAACCAAGATCTGTGCATTCAGTGCCCTCTAGTATACAGAGCTAGGAAATATTTTTGTACATATGTGTTCGTGTGTGTACACAATACACTCACACCCCACATACATCTATATTTATTTTTCTGTGTATGCCTGTGATTAATACACATCAATATCTCCAATTCAAATCCAACATCCCAGGACTCTTTCTAGCCTTCCCCTTTCCATATTTGTAAATCCCTTCTCCGACAGTGAGATACCTAGCTCTCATTATTCTCTATATGTTTACGATATGTTCAATATTCTTATATATAATCAATTTCCTGGCTGGTGATTTCCTCAGCCCACTGGCTCCTCAGCCTTGTCACCTTCTAAATCTCAGCCAAACCATCTCCAAGAGAAGGGAAAAGAAAAGGAAGAAGGATGTTCTTACGGTTTTTAATAATTTACATGTATTTGTGTTGTTGATTTAAGGTATACAGTCATATCATCTGTGGAAAATAAAAAAAATTAACTCCTCCTTTTCAAAGTTGATGTCTCTTTCTTCTCACTCTTAGCTATTTGCTCTAGAAAGTTCTCAAATAATGTGAAGTAATAGAGATAATAGTGGACGTCTCTGCCTTATTTCTGACAAATAGTAACACTTCTAGTATCATTATACCATTTAGCAATATGCTAGTTATTTTCTCATTCTCACTTTATTTCTTTATTATTATTCTTCTGTTCATTTTGTCCTGTTTTATTAATAGTTTGCTTTTATTAATCAGGCATGGCCATTGAATTTTATAAAAAGACATGTTGTATTTGGAAATGATTATAAGATTTTTCTTTGACAAATTTGCATGTTTAACTTTATTAATAGATTTCCTAATATTGAATCTTCCTTGCATTTCTGGTTTAAACTCACTGTTTTGGTGTATTTTTCTTTTAATGGACTGATGACTTCTAATTGTTGACATTTAATTTGTTTTTTTTTTCCATTGGTGTTAAGAATTGGCAATTGATTATAGTTTTCTTTTATCAGGTTTTTTGTATCTGTTTGGAAACTTTTCTTCTCTCTCTTGCTCTATAGCACGTTAAACAGCATTAACGTACTTTGTTTCTTTAAAATCTGATAGAATTGGAGACTTCCAGTTTTAGCTCCAATATGTAAAGAGCTTGGAAGTAATCACTTCTGTCCTAACAACAAGAAATAGCTGAATAAACTGAAAACCACTGACTCTTCTGAGACGCATCAGAAAACTGAGGTTTCAAGGCAAACTGCCACCCCAAAATCTGGAGAAACAGGTGAATTCAGAGTCAAAGTCCAGATCTACTTACCTGGAGTAGAAGCTGCTAGAGCCATACATTGGTAGGAATACTTAAATGGTAATTTTGACAAATTGATTGAGGGTAAGTTTGGACCAGTATGTTCTAGTTCGAAAGTAAGAAACTCCTGGGGGGGGCCACACTTTTATGGATTTAACTTACAGGAACCCCAATAGATTTTTAAGGTGAAGAACTGAGAAAGATCCCCTTGTGGTTGTGACTGGGGGAGGGGAAAAGTAATCCTTATGAAATATGCTGTGAGCATTCTCCATAACAAATGCCTGCTGTACAAGGCATAATACTTTACTGGAGCCTTATACCAGCTGGGAGAATGGCATTTCCATCACTCCAGTCCCTTCTAACGTTCCTGTCTCACCAAACAGAGGGAAGCTATACCACTGAAGAAACACTTGTGAAGGTCACAGCCTAGAGAACAGACCCACTAGAAGACTGAAATTTAATAGTAAGAGTATACAACACTATACAACCCCTTTCCCTATACCTTACCACCATACCAAATAGGTGCCAGTATAATAACAGTAGATTACATCTGAAAGAGCTGCAAATCACAGACTCTCCCTGAGGAAGGGTACTTATGGAAACCTCAAATCAACGGAGGAGACACAAACAAGGACACTGGAGGAATGCGAGGCCTCTGGCACCTATACCTACAGCAACCATAAAATTCAGTCCAACTCCTAGGCAGATTAACATAAATAATTTTACTAATATACCTCAGTTCTTATTACCTGCTACAACATGTCTGGCTTTCAACAAAAAATTGCATGACATGCTGAAAGTCAAGGAAATACACAGTCCAAAGAGACAAATCAAGCATCAGAGCCAGACTCAGATATGGTACAAATGTTGGAATTACCAGACAGGGAATTTAAAATAACTATGCATTAATATGCTAAGGACTTAAATGGAAAAAATAGACAACATGCAAAAATAGATAGGTAATATAATCAGAAAGAAATTCTAAAAAAGAATCAAAAGGAAATGCTAGAAATGAAAAAACACTGTAGCAGAGATAAAGAATTACTTTGATAATCTCATTCATAGACTAAAACTGAGGAAAGAATCAGTTAGCTTGAAGACAGGTCAGTAGAAACTTCCTAAACTGAAATGAAAGGAGAGAAAAAACGATTTAAAAACAGAACAGAGCATACAAGAACTGTGGGACAATTTCAAAGGGTGTAATATAGGCACAATTGGAATACCAGAAGGAGAAAAGAGAATGGAAAAGAAGAAGCAATTTGAAGTGATAGCAGAGACCTTTCCAAAATATATGACAGACACAAAGGACAGATCCAGGAATTCAGAGAATACCAAGCAGAAGAAATGTCAAAACAAACAAATAAACCTACACCTAGACATATCATATTAAAACTTCAGAATACCAAAGACAAAGAAAACCTTGAAAGAAGTCAGATTATTCACAATTGCTAAAAATTGCAAGATACTTACATATCCTTCAGTAAGTGAATGGATAAACAGTGGTACATTCATACAATGGAATATTATTCAGCTGTAAAAAGAAATGAGATATCAAGCCACAAAAACACATAGATGAATCTTAAATGCATATTTTCTAAGTAAAAAAATGCCAATCTGGAAAGTCTACATATTGTGTGATTCCAGCTATATGACATTCTGGAAAAGGCAAAAGTATAAATGTTTAAAAGATCAGTATTTGGCAGGGTTTCTGGGGACATAGGGAAAGACCATGGAGAGTGTTAACAGGTGAAGCACAGGGGATTTATAAAGGTGGTGAAACTATTTTGTGTGATACTGTAATGGTGGATACATGACACTATGCATTTGTCAAAACCTATAAAACTTTACGACACAGAGTGAATCTTAATGTATGCAAATGAAAAACTCATTTAGGAGGTCAGAGGTTCACAGAAAAGAATGCAGACTATGACAAGAGAATCTAAACCTATTATCAATATATGAAATGACTTCACTGAAAGGAGTGTGGGAAAAAGAGGCTGACATAAGTAAGTTTGGAAATGAGTAGAATCTGTAAGACTAAAGGCAAAAGGAAATGGACATAAGCCTTGTATTTTAGTTAGTAAAGTTTTGTCTTATGGGAGTACAGGTTATGAATTCTGATCATTGTTATACATGTATGCCGGCATTCAACAATTAATTAAATGGATGGTGGATAGTGCTAAACAGGTTTCTCACCACTGGAGTGGAAATTTACAGAAAAGCAAGTAAAAGAGGCTGGAGTGATCCATGTACTAATGAATTAGAGTCGGAGACATTGATATGCACTCATGTTTTGTTTAGTTACAGATGGTTACATATAGAAATATTTATAGATATGTGTACATACACAGATTAGTATACATACATATATTTGCTTTCTCTTTCAGGTGAGAGGGCCTAGAAGCAATGACACTCCTGTAGCAACAAGCACACCTACCACCCAGACATTGGTTTTTAATACTGTTCTCCAGTAAAAGGAATCAGGGTTCCTTGGAGAAACTGCAGATTCTAGGACTGGGGCAGGAATTTACAAAATGAACTTAAAGCTTCTAGTGCCAGAAAGTAGGAAAGCATGAAAAAAAAATCCCCAAAATGATGGAAGTATGTCAAATGGACAAAGAACCTAACTAAAAGAGCTCCCAATGGCCAAAGCTGGAATAATTTAACAGCAAAATAAAATAGTATTGGATTATAACCCAAAATTTGAAGTAGATATCCATGAAATAAATATCATGTAAATAAATGATTGACTAAATCATTGTATGAGGGAGAGATTATAGATCGTCTGTGCAGAAGAATTCCGAATAATTTCAATAGACACTTCACCCTCAGGATATTCCTCACTCCTTAAGCATGGGCTACACATAGTGACTTCCTTCCAAAGATTATAGTATGAAAAAGTGGGAGTGAGAGGACTAACTTTGCAGTAGAGAAACCAGACAAATACTACCTTGGCCAGGTAATCAAGGTTAACATCTACAGTGATAAGTCATGATGATAACATGCTCACTTAATATGACATGACTTGAATGGCACTTTACCTCTATGGTCTTCTTCCCCAAAGTCTATAAACCCAGTCTAATCATGAGGAAAACTTCAGAGAAATCCCAATTCAGGGATATTCTACAATATACTTGACATGTACTCCTCCAAACAGCCAAGACCATCAAAAACAAGGAAAGTCTGAGAAACCACCACAGCCAAGAGGAACTTAAGGAGACATAGTGACTATATGTAATGTGGTATCCTGGCTGGGATATCATGGGACAGAAAAAGGACATCAGGTGAAAACTAGTAAATCTGAATAAAATATGGACTTTAATTAGTAATGTATCAATATTGTTTCGTTAACAAATATACAATACTAATGTAAGATACTAAAAATAAGGGAAGAATGGTATGGGGTATTTTGGAACTCTCTGTCCTGTCTCTGCAAATTTTTGGTAAATTTAAGTGTCCTAAAATTTTTTTTAATGTATTTTTTAAAAATCTGGTAGAATTTACCCATGAAATAATTTTGGGCCTGGTGCTTTTGGGGAAGAATTGCTCTTTGACAATTTTCTCAGTTTCTTATATGGTAATTTGGTTGGTTATATTTTCTATCTATGTGTCCTGGGAGTAAGTTTTGGTAATTTTTATTGTTGTAGAAAATAAAATTTAAAAGTCCAGGTTTTCAAATTTGTTTGTGTGAGGCAGAACAGGATTTCGAGGAATACATTTAGGGTTAGACTAGTAAGCTCCCAACTCCTGGGCCTTTTACAGCTCCTCCAGTGCAGGCAACTAAATTCCCCAACTGCAAACTCTCCTTCACTCTTTTCTGAACTGTTGCTACTTCTAGCAGAAATCCTAGCAGCAATTTCAGTTCTTCCATTCCAGTCTTGCTTTACTCTCCTGTCTCTCCTGTTATAAGTCAGACTTATAGCCTGGTGCCCCAAGTTCCCATGTTGACCCTCTATTAATTAACACCTCTACCTTCCCTAGCAATGTATCAGTACCTGGAATTGGGCTGGCTTCTTCTGTCCTCTGCTGGATTCATTTGCCTAGACTCCTGCAGAGCTAGAGCTCCATACAGATACCTACACTCTCAATGATATCTGGTTTTATTATCCAGAGCCACTTGCTATCCTACTCTGGTTTCAACCTGTTTCCTAGACCTCCTCTAAGCCACCTGTTTCATTTGCTACCAGGGGACCATTCTTTGGAGCCTTCTCCACATCCTTCCACTTGTTCAGTGGTGCCCCCTGGAGTTATGCAACATGGCAGTCACCATCCCTTTTCTCTCCCCAAGGAATCCCTTCTGGCTCTCAGGAGTTTTCACTTCAATCCTGATAAATGAATCATTATTTTGTTTCAGCTTAAGTCAAGGTCCTACCTGATGACTTTTGCAAGGTAAAAGGGGGAATTCTTTCCATCTACAAATTTTTCTCCTTTCTGTTCCCCACTTTGATGTGAATTTATGATTCCAGGGATCTGTGTTAGGTGTTTCTTGGGGTTTACATGCACAAATTTCCCTTTCAACAGAAGGCGCCTTATAACAACCAGCAACAGGGAAGAGCAATTTAAGAAAATGCTGCTAAAGCACAGAGGCTAAAGCAGATTGACTTCAGTTTCCAAGCTGCCCTCTGCAGCTGACCACCAATATATCTGCCTGTCCAGGGATGTTTGAAGGGATTTAGCATTTTGTTCGGGCTTTTGCAGCAAGGATTCTGAGATCATTGCCTTAATAGAAGACACACACCCAGGGGAACGACTACAAACTGCTTTAGCAAAAGAATTTCTACCAACTGTTTTTTGTAGGAAATAGCATCACTTTCAAAGCAAGATACTTTTTAAACAGAAATCTTTGAAAAAGTTTAAAACAGTTCTTGTTTAAATGTTACCAATTCCCTCCGGTGGGTTCAGGCTATAACAATGGGAAATTTGAGATCAGTGGGATGGAGGAGATCTTTTTGGCTACTAGGGCTATTAATGGAAGTGATGGAGGTTGTAATAACTGCCTGGTAAGATGGTAGATTCTGTGTTTTATGAAAAGTGAGAAGGGGTAGTCAGGCCAATGTCAGATGAAGTGTGTTGGGTCCTATGAAAGGGATTTCTGCTCCAGGAAACCATTTACTGACTGGTTTCTGAAATCTTTTAAAAGCCTACAATCCTTGATTTTATATTACAGGAATTCAAAAGGAGTAGAAGATCAAAGAAAGCTGATAAAACTGGGAAAATTTTTTAGAGGAGGTGGAACTGGAAGTGCTGGGGCAAAATCCTGTCCAGGGTCTTGTCTGTCTGCTAATCTGCCGAATCAGAACAAAATGGAGAAATTTTGTTAAGACTCCAGAACCTTACTCCTCCACACTCTACCCTCTGTAACATAGGAGGAACCTGGAAGGTGCACTTTGAAATCAGTGTATTCACTAGAAGCTTGGGTTTTATAGAATGATCAAATACTTGGGACACAGCAGGAGGGCCACAGGTGCTCACTGGCTGTTCCAGAGATGGGTTGGAGGTGGAATCTGAGCATGAGCAGGAAGCTGTAGCCCTAAAGAGAATGATGTGGAGGTGGGGGATACTAGGTGGGTAAACATCTGTGCCTCCGGTGGAGCTATATCTACCCATGGGAGAGGAAAATGTTTGTGAAGTCTGGAGAATGTTTTCAGGGTCTAGGTCCCCAGATATGAGTGCAGCAGCCCAAAGCCTACTCTTGCAGACCGGTGAGCTTGGTGAACTCTGCCCACAGGATGAGGTCTGAAACTCACCTTTATTTGAAATACAGAAGGCCTGATCCACCCCAGCTATTTCCACATCTCTGGCATTAAAGGGTGTGGTTGCTCCACTGATTCCTAGTACAGAATAGCCCAGGTTGGGGACTGTCAGACCTGTACCTTCGTCCACCATGCTTTGGATGCTCAGAGTGGAAGGTGTTTAACTCAGCATGCATTTGGCTGTGTGAGTGTGAAGTTAAGAAAAACTCTGTGTCACTCTGGTGAACTTGGACAATTACCTTATCAAATTTACTTCATTAAAAGGAGGGGTACCATGTTGCTGCTGGATTTCATTGTGTTTTCTTGTCCTTCTGGTCAGAATCCGCCCTGGAATTTTTTTTCCTCTCACCTTCTTGTGGCTCTCTCACTTAGCAGAGCTCTTGTACAGATCTTTTAACAGCATGAGTCAGTAGGGAAGGAGTTAATCCCACCTGCTTTGGTCTCTAAATATTATTTTATATGCTCCTTGGAGGCCTGTTGCTCTCACCTCCTGCTGTTAATCCTAAATTTTATTATTGTCTCACTTAGCCAATATGCAAAGCACTCACTTTCCCTTCCCCAGACATGCGTCACCATCCCTAGCCCTGGGCCTCTCCTGAAGCCAGTGCTCAGCTGTTGAATAATTTCGTGACTTCAGTGCTGTAGTGGCCGCTTAGAAAGGCCACGTTTTCATTTTCTCAGAAAAACAAACTGCAATTTAGGTACACTATCACTAGATGGAACTAGTCTGTTAGAGCAACTTGAGGCCAAGTCCAAAAATTTGAGCTCTGGGTATGTTGTTCAGACGTTTTCTAGAATTATAAATCTCTTTATTAAAACTGTCGAACTCCAATTTAGACATCGGAGTATATAATTCTCTTAAATGCAATAGATGCCCTAGGTAGAGTCTGTTACCTTTTCTTATTGATCTCTTGCTTTCCCTTCATCAGCTCAACTGGTATCATAACTTACAGTCAAAAGTCTCTTCCAACAGGTACTTTTTATTCAGACTTGGAGTTGCTTTTACATCAAAGCCCCCTACCTCCGGATGCTTATCCCTCAATGGTTAGCAAAAACCAAACTGTTGATCTCAGCCATAGGCTGTCTATTCACCTTGCCTCCACTGTTTGAGCTAATTATAGGGAACAAACTGCCCACTAAGGAAGAGAAAAGCTTCACAGAGCTGTGATGGTGCTGAAAGTGTACAAGCTACCCCCTCCCTTAGTCTCTTCTCCTGAAATCAGAAAAGATACTTTCTTACTTGACACCTTCTAGCTTCCCTCCTCCCATCAGCTCTCTGAACCCGCTGTGGGCTGCTGGCTTAATTTCCACAATAGCTGCAGTTAATTAGTATCCCAGGGTAACTGACTTCCCTTAGCAACAGAGGTAACAATGGCTTTAGCTCACAAATTACCTTAGCTACAGTTTCCTTTCACTGATAAAAACATATTCAACAATACTTAAACAAGTTTTAAACAGAAAATTACTCTGAGGTCCACTCATCAACAAATATTTATTAAGCTCCTTCTGTGTGCAAATCACAGAACTGGCCACTGGGTATAGAGATCTGAATCAGCTATGGTCCTTTCTCTTGGGGAACTCAAAAAGGAATTGGAAACAGAAGATATGAACTAAAATAAGTCTACTGCAAGATAGTATTAAATGTATGGCTTGATTTGAAGACCTGGAGGGTGTCTGAGGAAGGTGAAGGTCTTTGGGCCTAGGGGAGGTGGGTCTTGAACTTGAAGGGACAACTGTGGAGCCGGACAGATTTTAACTCAAACCCTAACCTTGCCACTAGTTATGTGATCTCGAGCAAGTTACTTGAACTTTCTGAGCTTCAGTTTCCTTTCCTGTAAATGGGGAAGACTAAAGTGCACCTCAAAATGTTTATGTAAGGATTAGAAATTACATAGATAAAGCACCTAATACATTGCCAGGTCAATAGTCCCTTTTTTCATCATTGATAACTCAGGCTCGATAGGCTTAGCTAGGTGGAAAGGAAAGGGATGAAAATTACTTTTGGAAGAAAGTGCATCAAAATGCTGAGGGAGGGCACTGGGACAAGGTTGGGAAGGGAAGGCAAAGGAAATTACTTAGCTTACAATGAGAGGCTGGGAGCAGGGGGAGATTAGATTGGAAAGGTAGCTGAGATTTTGTCACAAGGACTCTTAGTTTAAATATCAAAGCTGGAAGAAAACTTTGGAAATATGTTGGTCCAAGCTCTTCATTTGATTGATGACATGACTTTCCTTTCATTGGTCCTAAGTCAGATGACTCTTCATTTTGAAGTAGAGTTTTATTTTCAAATTAAATTGAAAAGTTAATGGTTTTAAACTTCTATAATGTCCCCTCTCAGTAGAGCTTTAGTATACATCTAGCTGTTGATATGAGGATAACTATATCCTTATGAGAGGTACTAAAAAAGAGAGACTCCTTGACCTAGACTGGGCCATGAGCTAGCTGACTGGAGAAAAGAGATAAAGAAGAGGTGAAGGAACAGTTTGCTGCTCCCAAAGTTTCCTAAGAAATCCCAGGTTTTGATGCTACCCAAGGCTATCTTCACACTTTATGTAAATCAAGAAGAATGTCTGGTTGCTTTTGATTATCAAATTATCATTGCTATCACTGTAAATGATTACAAATAATATCTGAAGTTGTATTTACATAACGCTTCTTGCCTTTTCAAAGAACACTCAAATCTGTTCTCTCATTTTCTTCTTACACCAGACCTGGAGATAGTTAAGCTATCCACACCCACACCCCACACACATATCACCTCAGTTCTACAGATGAAGAAGTTGAAATTACTTGCTGCAGAACACATAGAGAATTAATGACTAGAACCCAGGTCTTCTAACTCCTATCCAGGGCTGCTGACTATAGTTGGGAGTACAGCCTATGTTGGAGAAAGTGACAACAGATAGTCTATGGGATTATCATTCAAAATCCTGTCTCTGGGAAGCCTTGTTCTTCATTACGTTTCCCTGGGTGTCTCTCGGATATCACACATTCTCACCAGCAGCCTTCCTACTCCTACATATCATCAATACTCATCCAGAAATCCTGGGGCCAGCCACAGTGCTTGGACTCTTTTCCCACATCTAACCATTCCACAGCATACAACAAATCCTTGACAAATTTACAATGAGAAAAAAAGTAGCAGAAACCAAATGCCCTCCATCTGTGACTTGATGTGGCCAAGCATAGGCTTATTTCAAAGGGTGCACAACAGAAAAGTCACTGGGCTCACTCCACCGCCACCCCAAGTCTTGCTGGTGGTTTTTTCCCCTTAGTTAGGTAAGAGGATCTTATTTTTTATAAAACAAAGGCAAACAATATTATTGCAATTCAGTAAATTTACAGAAGGAACCCCATTGGTACATGTTGTTGTATATTTTGTGGGTTTTGTTTGTTTCATACTGAGCATTCTAAAATTAGATCTTTGTATTTATCTGGTTTTCCCCATATTTGTGAGAATAGAAAACTCATCAGTCTTTAAAGAGAAATCACATGCTAAACAAAATTCCACTTTCTAGAGAAACATCAATGGAAATGATTTTCCAAATATATATAATTTTTAATATCTAGGTATTGACAAATAAATGGACATTTATTGAATACCTTTAAAGTGCCATGCCTGTGCACTGTGCACAGTGCACTTTGCCTGTGCATCTCATTTCATTCTTAATTGCTATGATATAGGGATTGCTATGTCCACTTTATAGATGAGGAAATTGGTGGATCAAAGATGTTAAGCCATTTAACTTTTACAGCACAGAGATAACAAAATGTAGATCTGGGTCTTTAATCAGTCTTCTAACTCCAGACCCAATGCTTTTCTTAACATAACACAGGAGCAAGTAAAGGAGCTTGTTCTAAAAGTAAAGTTAATTTTTAGTAAAGAACTAGGTAAGCAAATGTTCATGAATTACAGACATTCCAAATTTCAGATACAATTCACTTGGTCACTTAAAAAATAAAAGACTTAATCAATCACAAAGAATTCCACTTAAACATTATCTAAAGTGATTAATAAGAATGACATTTCCCTACCAACTCCAAATGATAAAATCAATTTGGCAACTTTACCAATAATTTGAACTTGAAACACTAATCTTATGAGAAAGCCTATATATCAAAATTGTCATAGTATGACACAAATATAACAGAATCTTTTCAATTTCTATTAAGCTGATTTTTCTTTTAAAGAAGAGTCGGAAAGCCAAAAAACCCTTCAAATCCATTGAGCCCCTTGCATTTTATTTAAGAGGTTTCATTTTTCAAGCCAAAGCCCAGAAGACAAAACAAGCTCATTTAATTCACACCCCAGAATTGTAATTGCTCTGCTCGAGCCAATGTCTAAGTGCCTGTATTAAGGGCTTCCCACTGACCAGAAAGTGTTAATCATCAATCTACACAACTTTATTTTATACTTTTAAGCTACTCCTCACTTTCTTCTTGGTTAGGATTGCCTATAAACAGAAGACGCGCAGTAATTTTTAATTTCTGATAAACAACAAATAATCAGATAAATATGTCCTGTGTAATAATTAGGATATGATTATACTAAAAAATTCATTGTTCATCTGAATTCAAATTTAACAGGACATCCTGTATTTTTATTTGCTAAATCTGGCAACACTACTCTCGATAAACTAATGCCATAGAATAGAGATTTCTCAACTTCTTACCCAAAAATAAGTTCCAGAAGTATCAAGGAGTCAAATGGAAGGGGCAATTGTGTAAAGGTATCAGGAAAAGACATGGAAAAATTATATGCAATCTTGAAGTGGAAAGGCCTTTCTAAGGAAGATGCAAAACCCAGAAAACAAAAAGTTTGATAAATCTAACTACATACAACATTTTAAATGTATTTTTTGCATGAAAATACAATAAAGTCGAAAAACAATTCTGAAGAAACATCTTCAATACACCTGATCCACAATAGACTGTTATTTAATATGTAAAGATCTTTTACAAATCAATAGGTAAAAGAGAAAACACATAAATAGAAAAATGAATAAAGGCCATAAATACACAGTTCACTGAAAAACAACTACACATGGCCAATAAGCACAGAAAAATATGTGTAACCTTACTAATAATTAGAGCAACATAAGTTAAAATGATAATGCAACATCATTTCCCTCCATCAGATTGGAAAATATCAAAGGCTAAGTAATGCCTAGTGTTGGTAAGGGTAGAGACATGAGCATTTCATACCTTGTAGGTGAAATTATAAATTGGTGCAACCTCTTGGGTGCGCATAATTTTGCAATATCTATGAATATGAAAAATGCATTTATCCTTGACTCAAAAATTCTCATTTTAGAAGTTTATTTTATGAAAATACTTGTACAAGTATGAAAAGGTATACATATACAAATTCATTGCAGCATTATTTGTACCAGTGAAAAATTGGGATGAAGCTAAATGTCCATTATTATAGGATCAGATAGTGTACATTCATATATTGAAACAATATTCATTCAGTTTAAAATATAATGATTTTCAAAGCTTATTGATATTAAAGAAAAAGTAAGGATCACAATGGAGTATACCGTGTCTTTCCTTTTTTGATTAAAAAACGATATATATACATATGTTTGTATGTGCAGAAGTAGACTGGCTTTCATTGTTATACCCTTTTGTACTCTTTGAAACTTTTTGTATGAAGTGCCTGTATTACTTTTTCAATAAAAAATACCTAATCTATGAAAGATACCTATTTTGTATCTTTTTTAAAAGCCTACTTATCTCATCTCTCATTTCTTCTCTTGTTCTTATCTCAGGGTCTATTTACCAGTTATCACTGTTGTGCCAGTAGGACCCTGCAGGGAGCTGATGATAATCGGTGGCTTGCTCCCTTTCATAACACAGTCCAGCAATCAACAATTCAATTTCCTTGTACCAGAAAGGCCCTCAGTTGTTGTTAGTATCCAGGAAAGTAACTTCTCCCAAACCCCAAAATTTCAGGGGCCAGAATGTATTTCTCAAACCATGAAGGTTAGGACATACTGCATTTCTTGGATGGTAGCAAACTATTACACCCAACGCTCTTGGGTTCTTTACTGACTCTCCAGCAGATGCCGCTCTCCTCAGTACCTTCAACCATGTCGTTATCCCTTCCTGGAATGCCCTTCTTGCCTAGCTGGCGCTACAAACTTTACCCATCCCTCAAGATTCAAGTCCCCTTCAATTTGTTAATATGGTTTATCACATTGATTGATTTGCATATATTGAAGAATCCTTGCATTCCTGGGATAAACCCCACTTGATCATGGTGTATGATCCTTTTAATGTGCTGTTAGATTCTGTTTGCTAGTATTTTGTTGAGGACTTTTGCATCTATGCTCATCAGTGATATTGGCCTGTAGTTTTCTTTCTTTGTGACATCTTTGTCTGGTTTTGGTATCAGGGTGGACATGGGAGCAACCTAAGTGTCCACTGATAGATGAATGAATAAAGAAGATGTGGCACATATATACAATGGAATATTACTCAGCCATAAAAAGAAATGAAATTGAGTTATTTGTAGTGAGGTGGGTGGACCTAGAGTCTGTCATATAGAGTGAAGTACGTCAGAAAGAGAAAAACAAATACCGTATTCTAACACATATATATGGAATCTTAAAAAAAAAAAGCTTCTGAAGAACCTAGGGACAGGATAGGAATAAAGATGCAGATGTACAGAATGGACTTGAGGACATGGGGAATGGGAAGGGTAAGCTGGGACGAACTGAGAGAGTGGCATGGACATATACACACTACCAAAGGTAAAATAGATAGCTAGTGGGAAGCAGCTGCTTAGCACAAGGAGATCAGCTTGGTGCTCTGTGACCACCTAGAGGGGTGGGATAGGGAGGATGGGAGGGAGACGCAAGAGGGAGGAGATATGGGGATATATGTATATGTATAGCTGATTCACTTTTTTATACAGCAGAAACTAACACACCATTGTAAAGCAATTATACTCTAATAAAGATGTTAAAAAATTTTTTAAAGAATATTACTCAGCCATAAAAAGAAATGAAATTGAGTGATTTCTAGTGAGGTGGGTGGACCTAGAGTCTGTCATACAGAGTGAAGTCAGAAAGAGAAAAACCAATACCATATGCTAACACATATATATGGAATCTAAAAAAAAAGTTCTGAAGAACCTAGGGACAGGACAGGAATAAAGACGCAGACATAGAAAATGGACTTGCAGACACGGGGAGGGTGAAGGTAAGCTGGGCGAAGTGAGAGAGTGGCATGGACATATATACACTACCAAATGTAAAATAGATAGCTAGTGGGAAGCAGCCACATAGCACAGGGAGATCAGCTTTGTGCTTTGTGACCACCTAGAGTGGTGGGATAGGGAGGGTTGAAGAGAGACGCAAGAGGGAGGGGATATGGGGATATATGTATACGTATAGCTGAGTCACTTTGTTATACAGCAGAAACTAACACACCAGTGTAAAGAAATTATACTCCAATAAAGATGTTAAAAAAAAAAAAGATTCAAGTCCCACTTTTCCTCCAGGTTGACTTTCATGATTATTTCAACCCTGCTCAGATCACTGTTCTTTTCTTCCTCTGACTTTGTGTCTTACTTTGTTAAAAAGATAATAGATATTCCAAGTAGTTCTTTCATAAAACATTTTGATTAAATGTAACCAACATATAGGAATTAACTATATAATGTTATTTAAGTTGCACTGGTTTTAGAGTCAATTAGAACAGGGTTCAACATTTTTACAGAACTTCAGGCAAATTAGTTAATTTTTAAACTGTGGCTAATAATATCTACCATATAAGGATATCATTGGTATTAAATGTAAAGTGACTTGCACCATACCTAGTACATCATAGATAGTCAGTTGATCTTAGCCTAGGAGCATCTCTTTCTCTGACCAATTCCTTTACCATCACTGAGAAAAGATTAATAAACTTGAGGTTAATAGACCCCAGAATGAAATTTAAAGTATATATTGTGGATTTCTTTCTTTACTTTCCCTATATATATTTTTGGTTTCCTTATTTTATCTCCCTTTATTATCTCAAGGCCTATTTGTGTTCTGAATCTACTACTCATCATCTGTGTGACCTTGGACTATTTACTGAATTTATTAGAGCCTCAGTTTTTTCCATCCTAAACCAGGGTTGATAATGCTGTCCTTATAGGGTTGTTGGGAAGTTTAAATGAGATTATGTATGTGAATGTGTAAAGTGGTAAAGTGCTACAACAATCTGAAGTGTTCTTATTAAATGTTCATGGAGGGTGAGATTTTAAAGTGAATAAAAATCTTTGGAGTCAATGATTTATTTTGCAGTTCAGATTGATGTGTCATTTTTAGTTGGTTCACAAGCCATATTTCCAGCTGTCATCCATCAACACTTTGGCCACTGCCTGTTCTTGGCTGCCTGTCTACATGGAATTAGTTATCCTTCCTAGTACAGCCTAGTTTTCTCCAGACAAAATCCCTTTTCCCAAAGACAGAGATCCTCTCACTGAGTGTTTTCAACGGACAAACCCCTTCTTTTGAATCTACGTCATTATTTCTTCTTTATTTTCCGGTCTTAGAGATGTTGAAACATTTTTTAAAATTAATTAATTCATTCATCAACTCAGTCCACAGATATGTATTGGGCACCTACTATGTGCTAGATCTAGTGTCTAAGTTTTGGGGCTACAGAAGTAAATAACGCACATTCCCAGCCCTCAATGACTTTACAGTTGAATAGCGGACACGTGTGTAAACAAATGCTTACAATTCATTTTTTATAATAAGTAACAATAAAAAGTTTTACCAGCTACAGAGACAGCACGTTCAGGAAAAACCTCCTGGAGGAGGTGTCATTTAAGTTTTGAAGGATGAATTATATTT
Source organism: Lagenorhynchus albirostris (assembly GCF_949774975.1). Taxonomy (NCBI): domain Eukaryota; kingdom Metazoa; phylum Chordata; class Mammalia; order Artiodactyla; family Delphinidae; genus Lagenorhynchus; species Lagenorhynchus albirostris. Next base: position 18,999,769 of record NC_083116.1, read on the forward strand.
TGACAGATAAGGAAGGGAAAGATATTTCAAGCAGAGGATACAGTGCATGAAAAGGTATAAAGTTATGAAGCAGCACTGCTAATTTAGAGAATAAATTTCTGAATTATGAAGAGTGACATGAAGAGTGTTAAGAGATGAATCCCAGGCCAGATCATGGAAGTCACTGTAGCCATGCAAATGAGCTTGAGTAGAGGTGACCACAAGAGGGTAGAGTTTCAAATAGAAGAGCTGCATAATCAGCCTATAGCACTGGTTGTCAACCCTCATTGTGCATCAGAATCATGTGATGATCTTCAAAAATATGGATGTTCAGGCCCTACCCATGAAACTCTTGCTTAACTGATCTATTTTGAAACCCATATTTTGACATTTTTATTGTCCTTTGGTGTGTTTAACGTTCATCCAGGTTGAGAAAATGAGCTTAGAGTTCTAAGAGACCATTTTAATGATAATTTGCAGGATGCACTGGGGATCCAGGAAGGCCAAGGCCATAAGTGAGCAGACCATCGAGGAGTAGAGAGCTATTGCTATAGTATGGGTGAAATAAAACCTAGAAATATAGTGATATGTTAAAAAGATAAACTGTCACCTTCTCCAAGGAAATTATTAGCTTCATAAAAACTGGAATCATGTTTCATAATTTTTCAGTATTGGGCATATATGACTATAGTAAGTACTCAATATATATACATACACGCAAATACACACACACACACACACACACACACACACACACACACTGGGTGCACTGGGTGGCTTAAACAAAAGAAATTTATTACAATTCTGGAGGCTGAGAAGTTTAAAATTAGGGTGCCAGTATGTTCAGGTTCTGGTAAGAGCCCTGTTTCTTGTTTGTAGATGGCCATCTTCCCATTGTGTACTCACATGGTAGAGGGCAGACAGAAAGAGAGCAAGGTTTCCTGTCTCTTCTTATAAGGGTACTAATCCCATCCATAACAACTCCACGCTCATGATCTAATTTCCTCCCAAAAGCCCCACCTCTTAATACCATCACTTTGGGGGTTAGTTCAACATATGGATTTTGGGGGGCCACATTCAGTTGATAAGTATATATATGTAATAAATAAATAGTTAATTGAAATGGTTTAACCATTTAAACTTAAAATGGTAAATTTTAAGTTATGTATATTTTCCCACAGTAAAGAATTGGAGAAAAAAATATACAGATTATGTGGATGAGGACACAGACAAATGATCAAACAGGCAGATGACTCAAAGCTGGGTATAAGGAGAGAGGAATACAGGAATGAGAGCTGAAAAAGATGGATAATAGAATCAAGATAGTAACAATTATCAAGATATTGGAATGGTGAATAGAAATTAATTAAAATTTCCCAGTTCTCCTTAAAGATTCAGAGCATCATGCTCTGAATGCATGTCATGATTTGTCATGACAGCAATTGGTGTAGAGTTGCCCTGGGGTTTTACACTTGCTCCCAGGCTGATGTGAGGCAAGGGTGTGACACAGTTGCTAAATAAAATCATGCAAGTTGACCTATCAATAATACAATATGAATGTCTAAAAGAACAGAGGTTTGAGTCTAACAGTTCTTTATACAGGTCAAGCCATACCTGGAGCACTGTGTAACTGAAAAAGGGAAACATGTCTACAGGAGAGCCACCAAGATGGGGAAAGCTTAAGAAGTCATTTCATCTGCGACATTGGTGAGTGTGTTGTATCTATCTAATCATGGTCTGCTTGAGAAGGGTTGCCCAGAAAAGATGAAGCAGATTGGGTAGGTGAATAATCTGTGTTGGTTATCCAGAAACAAAGCAAAATGTTAAAGGTTAAATAATCCGTAGGGTTCTCAAGAACTACACCCAAAGGGTTAACAATGCAAAGTTCCCAAGAGCCTAGGCAGCAGCTGTGAGGCAGGCCCACTGCAGCTGCTGCTCAGGGTTTGGCCCCAAAGCACTCCCCTTGTTGCTTCTGCCACTGTCTGCCAAAGCCAGGGTAGGGTTTTGAGAATTTAGAGGTTAAAAGACATAAAAGGGACACATAAAATAAAACTCCCTTCAAAATCGATAGGGCTGGATGGCAATTATTACTATGCCCAGTTTACAGATGTGGAAATTAAGGCTCTGAAATCTTAGATAACTGCTCAAAAGTCACAAAAAGTGGCAGGTGGTGGTGGTGGTGGTGTGATGAATTGGGAGATTGGGATTGACATATATACACTAATATGTATAAAATGGATAACTAATAAAAAAAGAAATGGAATTCAAATCCAGGTTATCATTCATTCATGAGTTTATGTAATATTTATTGAGATCTACTTATGCCCAATACTGAGACTACAAAGGTGAATAATACATAGTCCTTACCTTTAGGATACTTATAAACACCTTAAAACAATGTAATCAGGATTAAAATAGAGGATTTTACATTATGTTATATATTCATGTGCTGGAGAACTGTAGCTTAAGTGGAGCTGAAGTGTAGAGCACATGGAGGGAATGATGGGAAGTACATCTGGAAAACTGATTTGGGGCCAGATTGTGTTGGCCTGAAACTGCTATATCAAATTGGGTGGACTTTCTACTGTATACAGTGGAGAATTATAAACATTTCCAAAGCAGAGGAATTACATGGTCAAATTCATTTAGCAAGATAACTTTAGAAGCAGGTGGAAGATGGACTGGGGGGAGCTAGGAAGAAAGATGACTAAAGTTACTATTACAATAACCCATATAAAAGAGTATGAAGACCAGAACTAAGGCAATAACAGTAGACACATGCAAGGATGGGGATAAACAGATGTGAGAGATTTCTGAGAAGTTGAATTAGTAAGGTTTTGTGACTGATTAGACATAGGAGGTAGTCATAAGAAAGCCAATGATGATGATGAATTGGTAAAACATTAGACAATTAATGGAAATGAGAGATACAAGGAGAAGGCCAAGTTGAAAGAGGTAGAAGATATTCAGTTTGGGATACATTCTCTGATATCTAGGAGAGAACATCCAGTAAGCAGCTAGAAACAGGACTGAAACTGAAGAGAAACATTTGGGTTAAAGTTATGGAATAGGGGTCATCAGCACTTTCAAGTTAGTTGATGTTTTAAGAGGAGAGGAAGGCAAGGAGAAAGAGGAGGAGGGGAGAGGGAAGGGAAAGGAAGGGAAGAGATTCCTGAACAATTTGCACAGACTGTCATAGTGTAACTGTAAATCAAATTAAGATACAAATGAGTGAATGAAAGAATCCCAACAATTAAAGTTTGGGTAGAAGAAGAGTATCCAGCAAAAGATTGAAAAAGAATGGTGAGAGAATTAGAACCTCCTAGAGGGAGTGGAGTTATGCATGCCAAGAAAGAATAAAATTTTGAGACTGGAATTGGATGGAGAGAGGACTAAAAAGGCCATGGCAGATTACCTTGGGGGACTTGGGATCTAGTTGAGGGCCTTAATTCAGTTATTCATAGTAGCAACATATGTGTGATTGTTAAAAGATTCCAGAGAGAGTAGGAAGGACAATAGGTATACAGAGAAAGAAACAATCAGAGAAGCTTCCTCTGAAAGAGAGTATTCGGAGCTGGAACTTAACAGAGAAGAAGCTTGGACTACTGAGAGGAAGAGAAATGCACATAAGCATATTGGTCAGCATAAGGGCACAGAGGCTGGAATGGACTCAAAGAGAGTGAGATGTTGGAATATTCCAAATAGTTGGGTTAAGCAAATCCATATATACCCAGGCATACCCATTGTGACACCATTATGGGCCCAGGGTCTCAGTCTGATCACAAAGAGATTGCATTATCAGGCAGCATCCTGGTCTTTTATTTTCCCCTCAGGCTCTGCTCCCCAACACATCCCAGGGACTGCATAACAGTGTCAAGATGGTGGTGTCATTATTATTCAACATAGTTTTGGAAGGTTTAGCCACAGCAATTAGAGAAGAAAAAGAAATAAAAGGAATCCAAATTGGAAAAGAAGAAGTAAAGCTGTCACTGTTTGCAGATGACATGCTACTATACATAGAGAATCCTAAAGATGCTACCAGAAAACTATTAGAGCTGATCAGTGAATTTGGTAAAGTAGCAGGATACAAAATTAATGCACTGAAATCTCTTGCATTCCTATACACTAATGATGAAAAATCTGAAAGAGAAATTAAGGAAACACTCCCATTTACCACTGCAACAAAAAGAATAAAATACCTAGGAATAAACCTACCTAAGGAGACAAAAGACCTGTATGCAGAAAAGTATAAGAAACTGATGAAAGAAATTAAAGAAGATACAAACAGATGGAGAGATATACCATGTTCTTGGATTGGAAGAATCAGCACTGTGAAAATGACTCTACTACCCAAAGCAATCTACAGATTCAATGCAATCCCTATCAAATTACCACTGGCATTTTTCACAGAACTAGAACAAAAAATTTCACAATTTGTATGGAAACACAAAAGACCCCGAATAGCCAAAGCAATCTTGAGAAAGAAAAACGGAGCTGGAGGAATCAGGCTCCTGGACTTCAGACTAAACTACAAAGCTACAGTAATCAAGACAGTATGGTACTGGCACAAAAACAGAAATATAGATCAATGGAACAGGATAGAAAGCCCAGAGACAAACCTTATTTTTGATAAATGAGGCAAGAATATACAATGGAGAAAAGACAGCCTCTTCAATAAGAGGTGCTGGGAAAACTGGACAGCTACATGTAAAAGAATGAAATTAGAACACTCCCTAACACCATACACAAAAATAAACTGAAAATGAATTAAAGACCTAAGTGTAAGGCCAAACACTATAAAAATATTAGAGGAAAACATAGAGTACACTGTATGACATAAATCACAGCAAGATCCTTTTTGACCCACCTCCTAGAGAAATGGAAATAAAAATAAACAAATGGGACCTAATGAAACTTCAAAGCTTTTGCACAGCAAAAGAAAACATAAACAAGATGAAAAGACAGCCCTCAGAATGGGAGAAAATATTTGCCAATGAAGCAACTGACAATGGATTAATCTCCAACATTTACAAGCAGCCCATGCAGCTCAATATCAAAAAAGCAGGCAACCCAATCCAAGAGTGGGCAGAAGACCTAGGTGGACATTTCTCCAAGGAAGATACACAGATTGCCAACGAACACATGAAAGGACGGTCAACATCACTAATCATTAGAGAACTGCAAGTCAAAACTACAATGAGGTATCACCTCACACCGACCAGAATGGCCATCATCAAAAAATCTACAAACAACAAATGCTGGAGAGGGTGTGGGGAAAAGGGAACCCTTTTGCATTGTTCGTGGGAATGTAAATTGGTGCTGCCACTATGGAGAAAAGTATGGAGGTTCCTTAAAAAACTAAAAATAGTACTACCATACGACCCAGCAATCCCACTACTGGGCAGATACCCTGAGGAAACCATAATTCAAAAATAGTCATGTATCACGATGTTCATTGCAGCTCTATTTACAATAGCCAGGACATGGAAGCAACCTAAGTGTCCATCGACAGATGAATGGATAAAGGTGATGTGGCACATATATACAATGGAATATTACTCAGCCATAATAAGAAACGAAATTGAGTTATTTGTAGTGAGGTGGATGGATCTAGAGACTGTCATGCAGTGTGAAATAGGTCAGAAAGAGAAAAATAAATACTGTACACTAACATATACATATGAAATCTAAAAAAAAAAGTGGTTCTGAAGAACCTAGGGGCAGGACAGGAATAAAGACACAGATGTAGAGAATGGACTTGAGGACACGGGGAGGGGAAGGGTAAGCTGGGACGAAGTGAGAGAGTGGCATGGACTTATATATACTACCAAGTGTAAAATGTATAGCTGGTGGGAAGCAGCCACATAGCACAGGGAGATCAGCTCGGTGCTTTGTGACCACCTAGAGGGGTAGGATAGGGAGGGTGGGAGGGAGGTGCAAGAGGGAGGGGATATGGGGATATATGTATATGTATAGCTGATTCACTTTGTTATAAAGCAGAAACTAACACCATTGTAAAGCAATTATACTCCAATAACGATGTTAAAAAAAAAAAGATGGTGCTGTCTCATCCTTCATGACTTAATTTTTACACTTCAGCCAGAGAGAGAATACAATTGTTACTGGTTGTAATCCCCACTGTAAGTTTTGTAAATGTGGACAGTAAAACCAAGGCTGGAAATAATTGGAAACGTGTTGTAGAAAGAGAGCCTTAAATGCCAAACTGTGAAATGGGAAATTAATCCAGTAAGACTGGGAAGACACATGGGTATATTGAGAAGGGAGTGACACAGTGAGAACTTTGCTTCTCGATTGGGAAACAGAAACAAAACTTATTCTCAGGGTCCTTGTCCTTTGGGTTTCAATTATTAAGTGAAAACTACACCAAGATTGGGCCCTAGGTCTGACCCCTTTCTTACTATCTATGCGAAGATGCAAGTTACAGCAAGGAAAAAAGGCAAGAGTGGAAGATGTAGTATATCTGTTCTCTTTACAGCTTCCTGGGTTTTGCAGCCTTCCTTTTCTAGCTTCACTCAGTTTCACTGTCCTTTCCCATAATTTGGTAACCAGCCCTTAAGAGAGGGAATTTAAAATCCATAAATGTGGAGCAAAGAGCATTTTTTATGCCATAAAAGATCATTGAGGTTGAACAGAGACATTAGAGTTAACATTGACAATCACAAGTTGAGACCCTCACTAACCTGAAGGCAAGGTACTGCGCCAGAAGATCTCTCAGTGTAAATTCCTGTCCAGATTGCTGAGTCTGTGTCTTGGGAGTTCTGTCCTAGATGCCTTTTGGAAACCATGGGAGAGAAATCCCAGTGTAGTGACAAAATTCCTTCTCCAAGGGATGACTGATCTTCCTCAGCATCATTACCTTTGGTTTAACCCCTCTCTTTGGACTGTTCATCGTCTTGTATACTGTCATCATGATGGGGAACCTAGACATGGTCACTCTCATGGGGGTTAGTCTCAATTTATCTTTCAGTTCTGCCTAGATTTTGGCCATTCAATTTCTCCATTCTCAAATTTCTAGCAAAGGTGTTTTCCAAGCCTGGGCTACCCTTCTCTTTCTGAGGTCCTAAAGCACAATGAGAATCTTAAGCATCTTGTGTATCACAGCGTTCTTTCTCTTAACATGAATGACCTGTGATGACTTTGTCACTATCTGTGGCCCTTTATTCTCCCTTGTCGCTAGTCCAAGAGATTCAACTGACCATCAACTCAGGAGTCCTCCCATCTCTTATATTCCACCCCTCCTTCTTCAGCTCTCACTTCTGCTCACTTCAGTGCCATTCCTCCCAAGTTCAAGCTAATTTCCAAAACATGATTTCCAGCTTTGAACTCCCTGATTTCACTAACTGCAATACAGTTCTTCTCAGCCTGTGCTATGGAATCACCTACCTCCACCCCACGATCCTGACATGGTTACTTCCTGGGAAGAGAGAGGGTGTTTTCTGGTTCTACAGTGAGGTGATCTCCATGCCAAAACAAAAGATCTGTAGAAAAAAGTTTTGATAGAATTTTTTTCAGAATTCCATCCATTATTCTTTTCCACCTGTTCAGATGAAACTTTCATTAAAAGTTTTGAGGTATCACTAGTCTAGTTCATTAAAAATAAACAACATTTTACAATAGTCCCTTAATGTAGACTATATATTTTATGAAGTCCAATGAAGTAACACATTTCATATCAAAGGCATTGCTTTTAATACACTACCATTAATGAAATATTTGCTTGAAGGTAAGAGGTGTGTTTATATCTTTATGATTAAAGTGTTAATGTGCAAATAAGGGCTTGTTTTCTTGTCTCTGATGAGTCTCAGAAATTTCTACATGACTCACATAGGTACAAACTTGTACTATCTGCTTCAATAGCATAGCTGGTTCCCATATTATGATCCCATGGAAACAAAGTCCCTTATATAGTAAATTGAGGTTCAGATAGGTTATATCCCAAGGTCAACACAGATGGTGTGGTGGTGCTGGGATTGTAACCTTTTTTGTTTGTTTCCCAAGCTTCTGCTCCTTGCACTACTTATTTCTAACCTGATATCAGGGAGTATGTCCATTAAATGGGGATTTTCTTGGTGGTATATCATTCATAGGGTGCTTTAAAATATCTTGAAATTTTAAGTGGCTTGATTGACCATTTGGACTTCAGAGATTGTGAAAGACTTAAACCTCACATATAGCAACAAAGGCAGCATGCTCTTTGAATCAACCATTTGGAACTGAAATGTGATGTTTATTTTAGCTGAAGCAAAATAAAAACATTACATCTCTCCAGTCATAATGGAAGTCAGTGAGAAAATATGATTTTCTATATGGTAGGCTGTTCACTTTACATTCAACTTGTTATGAATGCATTTAATCTATAACCCCTGAATGACTGGTACCTAATTTCCTCCTGCAATCACTTACATACTTCCTTGTTGTACAATAAATTTTAAGCTCACCAGTCCCCATTGCTAGGATAGTGCACTGCATGAGCTCAGAAGGCACTTCATAAGTATCCAATGACTTTATCTCTGGCTCATGTTTCTCTATTTCCCAAGTCCTTTCATTCCACCACTAGCAGGTCTAATCCACAACATGGTAATCATAAACATCTTGACCTCCCTTTAGTTAGTAATGTTGTCAAATGACTTTATTCTGTTGGCTGTAAACCATTTACATCCAAATGCATTTGTCTGAAACTGTAAGAGCTTCCAGGGAGAGCTTCCAGGGCAGAAATATTTTTTGTTTGTTTTGCTGAGTAGTTAGTATTCCATTGTATGGCTGTACCACAGTTTGTTTTACCACTCATCCATTGAAGGATGTTTAGATTGTTTCCAATTTTTCACTATTATGAACAAAACTGTTATAAACAATTGTATATAAAATTTTATCTGAATATAAGTTTTCATTTCTCTAAGAAAAATTACCAAGAGTACAATTGCTTGGTCATATGGCAGGTGCATTTTTAACATGATAAGAAACTTCCAATAAGTTTTCTAGAGTGGCTGTACCATTTTGCATTCCCAAGAACAACATATAAGAATTCCAGTTGCTCCACATTCTCACCAGACTAGTATTCCAAAAGACATTCTAATAGGTGTATAGTGTTATCTTGTTTTTAATTTGCATCTGCCTAATAACAAATGATGTTAAATATCTTCCCCTGTGCTTATTTTATCTGTATATTCTCTTCAGTGAAATGTCTGCTTATGCCCTTTGCCCATTTTTTAATTGGATTGTTTTTTTGGTGTTGAGTTTTCAGAGTTATTTATATATCCTGGATACAAGTCCCTTGTCGGATGTATGAATTGCAAATATTTTCTCCCAGTCTTTGTCTTTTCATCTTCATGGCAGCACCTTTGACAGAGAAAAAGTTCTTAATTTTAACAAAGAACTTATTTATTTTTTTCTTTTACATATCATGGTTTTCATTTCCTTTCTAAGAACTTTTGCTTAAACTCAGATTATATAAGTTTTCTCCTATGTTTTCCATAAGCTTTAAAGCTTTACATTTTATATTTATATCTATGCACCATTTGGAATTAATTTTTGTATCAGGTGTGAAGTTGAGGTCAGAGTTCATTTTTATTTTTTCCATATGAATGGCCGTTTGTTCCATTTGATGAAAAGACTACAATTCCTCCAATGAATTGCTTTTATACCTTTGTCAAAGACCAAATGGCCACATTTGCATGGGTCTATTTCTCAACTATCTATTCTGGTCCATTGATCCAAGGTTCTATTCGTTTGCCAATGCATACTGCATTCATTACTGTAGATTTATTCAAAGTTTTAAAACCTGTTAGTGTGAGTCCTTCAACTTTGTTCTTTTTCTCAAAATTGTTTTAGCTATTTTATTTTCTTTTTCCTTTTATATAAAATTTAGAATATGGAAATTCCTATTGTCTATAGTAACAATAACCACAAAATTCTGCTGGGATTTTCATTGCTATTGCATTAAATTTATAGATTACTTTGGGGAGAATTGGCATCTTTATTACATTGAATCCTCCAATCCATGCTCATGGTATGTCTCACCATTTATATCTTCCTTGAAATCTTTCATCAGAATTTTATAGTTGTCAGCATACAAATCCTATACAAGTTTGTTATATTAATACTTGGCAATTTCTTTTTTGGACCCATTTAAAATGATATACATATATTTTCAAAATTTTTACTTCTAATTGTTCATTGCTTGAATTTAGAAATACAATTAACTGTTTGCAGATGACATGATACTACACACAGAAAATTCTAAAGATGCCACCAGAAAACTACTAGAGTGCACCAATGAATTCAGTAAAGTTGCATGATATAAAATTAATATACAGAAATCTGTTACATTTCTATACACTAATAATGATGTATCAGGAAGAGAAATTAAGAAACAATCCCATTTACCATCACATCAAAAAGAATAAAATACCTAGGAATAAACCTACCTAAGGAGGCAAAAGACCTGTACTCCAAAAACTATAAGACACTGATGAAAGAAATTAAGGCAGACACAAATAAGACTTCCCTGGTGGTCCAGTGGTTAAGACTCTGCACTCCCAATGCAGGAGGTATGAGTTGAATCCCTGGTCAGGGAACTAAGATCCTGCATGCCACACTGCATGGCCAAAAACTAGAACAAATAATTTTAAAATTTGTATGGGAACACAAAAGACCCTACATAGCCAAAACAATCTTGAGAAAGAAGAACAGAGCTGGAGGAATCATGCTTCCTGATTTCCGACTATACTACAAAGCTATGATAATCAAAACAGTATGGTACCGGCACAAAAATAGATACATAGATCAATGGAACAGGATAGAGAGCCCATAAATAAACCCACACACTTATGGTCAATTAATCTATGACAAAGGAGGCAAGAATATACAATGGAGAAAAGACGGCCTCTTCAATAAGTGGTGCTGGGAAAACTGGACAGCTACATTTAAAGGAATGAAATTAGAACATTCTCTAACACCATACACAAAAATAAACTCAAAATGGATTAAAGACGTAAATGTAAACCCAGATACTATAAAACTCCTAGAGGAAAACATAAGCAGAACACTTTTTAACATAAATCACAGCAATATATTTTTTGGATCCGTCTCCTGAAGTAAAGGAAATAAAAGCAAAAATAAACTAATTAAACTTAAAAGTTTCTGCATAGCAAAGGAAACAATTGAGAAAGTAAAAAGACAACCTACTGAATGGGATAAAATACTTCCAAATGATAAGGGATTAATATCCAACATATATAAACCGCTCATACAACTCAACATCAAAAAAACAAACAACCTGATTAACAAATGGGCAGAAGAACTGAATAGACAATTTTCCACAGAGGAAATGCAGATGGCCAACAGGAACATGAAAAGATACTCAACATCCCTAATCATCAGGGAAATGCAAATCAAGACCACAATGAGATATCACCTCACACCTGTCAGAATGGCTATTTTCAAAAAGACCAAAAATAACAAATGTTGGCAAGGATGTAGAGAAAAGGGAACCTTCATACACTGTTGGTGGGAATGTAAATCGGTGCAGCCACCATGGAAAACAGTATGGATGTTTCTCAGAAAGCTAAAAATAGAATTACCATATGACCCAGCAATCACTCTCCTGGGTATATATCCAAAAAAACCAAAAACACACACTAATTCAAAAAGGTACATGCACCCCAATGTTCATAGCAGCATTATTTACAATTGCCAAGATATGGAAGAAATCTAGGTGTCCATCAGCAGATGAATGGATAAAGAAGACATGGTATATATATGCAGTGGAATACTACTCAGCCATAAAAAGAATGAAATTTTGCCATTTGCAGCAACATGGATGGAGGTGGAGGGCATTACGCTAAGTGAAATAAGTCAGACAGGGAAAGAAAAATACTGTATGATATCACTTATATGTGGAATCTAAAAATTACAACAAGCTAGTGAATATAACAAAAAAGAATCAGACTCACAAATATAGAACAAACTAGTGGTTACCAGTGAAGGGGGGGAGAGGGGCAACATAGGGGTGGGGGAGTGGGAGGCACAAACTGTTGGGTGTAAGACAGGCTCAAGAATGTATTGTACAACACGGGGAATATAGCCAATATTTTGCAATAACTGTAAATGGAAAGTAACATTTAAAAATTGTGTAAAATATTTAAAAAATACAAAGAGGGGAAACACATTTGGGTTTCATCAAGACTATTCCTCATGTCCTCCAGAAATGCATGGCACAGATGGAGAAATGTCAGAAAGGTCACTCACTTTGGCATTGCAAGGAAGGAAATGCTTTCAGTAAGGCATAAATCCACAGCCTTCATAATTTGGAGAACTAATTTACTCCATTGCCCCTATCAAATAGTTAGGGATGGTGCAATGCTCACTAATAAACACCTATGAGAAAAAAACAGGGACTACACTGATGCCATTGTTAGAAATCCTTATAAATTAGGCATTTTATGGCACATCACAATTTTTCTTCTAGCCATTGAGAGATATTTGGAGTTTGAGAAGTAGTTAGTGTGCAAGGCTGAGTGCCCAGAAGGTATTGCATCTACGGTATTCAAATGTCTACAGGCAGTGACAATGGATAAAGACATCCGCATTAATATATCACAACATGGGAAAGAGATACAGGTCTCTCCATGAAAATTTGGTCTGCTGTCACATTACCTCATTCGTCCCTGAGCATTAATGAGTTAGCCTTTAAGTTGTTATCCCATAACCTCCATTTCAGCAAAGGCTGCAGTCGTGATGAACAAAATGGCTCATTTTACCCTGTGCGGTGTAATGCCCCAAGATAATGAAATTTGGAGGCAGCGTTCTTCAATACATGACGTGAGTCAGCCCATCATGCCATAACAGAAGCTCATAAACTGGTTCAAATATCACCTAATGTACCACAATTTAACTTGAAGAAAAAAATAGTTTCTCCTTTAAATGGCTACAAAATCTGCACAGCCAAGCAACAGAATTAAACGAATCTGCCCACAAGAGACATGTCTATAAAGTCTAGTTTTTAAACAATTTTCTTGCTTTAAAATCAATAGCTTTAGCCCGTAAAACGCATAACAACTTGGTATTTTCTATAAAAGCTGCTAATGAGCCAGCACCAAAGGAGACTGAAGCTGCTTTTGCCTTCCAAATGAGAGACTATGTGTGCATGTGTGTGAGCACATCCACACGTGTGCATGTATTGGGGAGTGGGAATGGAGTGTATGCAGGGGATATTATTAATTTACTATTGATTTTGTATTCCCAGGTCCTAACACAATGAAAAGCATATGACAGATATTTAATAAACATTTATTGAATAGAAAAAATAAAACAAATGCATAGAACCAAATCCAGTCTGATAAAAAATGAAACAGTATGGTACAAGGCAGCTGGCTGCCACATATATCTCAGGTACAAGTGTATGTTATTAGAACACTGAGTGGCACTTAGAGACTTTACTGACCACATAAAAACTAATTAAATAATTCCTTAATGTTTAAAGTAATTTATAGTTTATAATCAGAGTAAAAGGTTGAGTAAACAAAGTAACATGACAGATCATAAAATGAGAAATATATTCTTACTACCATCTTCTGTATTGGTCATTTATCCTTAATTCCTAGAATTCATATGTTTGGGGAAACAACTGGTATTTTAATTATGGGTAAGACTTTTTAATATGACTAAGAATGTATTTTAGATAAAAAGTTTATAACACGATATATCTCATAGTCAAGTTGATTCTTCCAACTCTTCCCAAAACATCTCAGTGGTGACTACAGGTCCCCCAACTCTCAGTATGAGTCAGTGAAAACACCCAATTGGGGATGGCTCTGCTTACTGCTTCAGCCATCTTGGACATCACAGCTGCTCAGTCCTTGAGCTTACTTTCCTCAGCATCTCAGGAGACCAGTCACAAAGACAGAAACTTTGCTATATTAATGATTCTGCCAATTACACAGAAAAGGCCAAGCCTGGAGGGGGAAGTGGGGAGGGAAGTATAACTTGGAGCTTAGTTCCAGAGGCTTACTGTTGTGGGCACACAAACTTATCTGCGCTTGCCAAGGGAACATCTGGAGAAAAGCCCAACCACTGATGCTGAGCTGAAGCATTTTCAATGAGTACAGAAACAGAAAAGTGGCTGGTGGATATTTGTGACTTCTAGAGACATTCAAAGAATAAAGGTGGGTGGTAAAGGACAGGGGTGCTTGCAGATTAAACTTTGAATGTCCCACATATTCAGTCATTCCTAGTCAACTTTCTTCCACCTGGAGACGGCAGCTCTGGGTAGAATCTAGGAGACCTCGGTTCTATTCCTGACAATGTCACTAAGCATCTGGGTGTACTCTGGACTCTGTATGGCTAGCTTCTCTCCATTCAGATTCTAGCTCCTAATATCAACTCCTCAGGCAGGTTTTACCTTCCACTCTACCTAATGTTGCCTTTCCAAACTCTGAGTTCTCTCTATTCCGTTAGCTTGTTTGGTTTTCTTTATAATTTTATTATTCAAATATTATTTGTGTATTTGTTTGTTGGTTGGTTGGTTGGCCATCTCTTCCTTTAGATTGTAAAGTCCATGAGAATACCCGTCGTGCCTATCACATTGCCTGGAACACACCAAGCATCCAATGAATATTAGTTGAGTGAATGAATGCATGCATGTCCAAGAACAAAGTACATAACTTTTTGTGGCTTCAATTCATCATCTATAAAATTAAGAGACACCATCTTGATTATTTCCAAGATTAGCATGATAACAGAGAAAGGATAGATTTGTAAATCCCTTAGGAAAAACTAACAATCTCTAATTGTATGACTCTATATTTAGAAAAGACAACATGGATACAACAATAGCATTAGAATATTGCAGAACCATATTTGAATGTAGATTCTGCCACTTAACAGCTATGAGATCTTGAGCAAGGCACTGAAATTCTCCAAGCCTCAGTTGCCTGGTTTGTAAGGTGGAAATGCTAATAATAGTAGTTACTTGCTAAGGGGTTAAGAAGATTAAGTAAAATGATTTATGTCAATCACCCAGCATAATGTGTGGCACTTACTAGGTACTTTATTAATGGTATTTATTAATATATTCAGGATAATATTTAAAATTTTAACAACCAGTACTATGTACTGTGGAAATTTCAGTTCCCAAAGATGGCCATAAAGGTGACTTTAACGGAACACCAGCCAAAAGCAGGCAGCCACAACTTTGGAGGGGCAGAAGGGCAACAAGCATTAACTTACAGGTTGCTGGAGGATAATCTAATTTTCTCTTCCAGGGTCTCCCTTGTAGCCCACAAGAACAGGGAGGCCAGTGTTGTGAAAGCCAAGGTGTGCTGGCAGGTGTCAGGGAAACACCCAGGGAGGAGGAGGCTCAAAAGCAGCAATTTAGCAATCGTCATAGAACTTTTTAAAAGTTGACAGCTATCCCAGTGCATGCTTTCTGAATATTTGCCCTGACTATATTTATCTTTACAAAGCATTTTCCTGGAGACTCTCCTTGGATCTTTGCAGTAATCTTGTGAGTACAGAAGAGCGAGTGTTATTATGCCCATTTTACAGGTGAAGATACTATGACCCAGAAAGGACTTACCAAATTCTATAGAGCAAAAAACAGTATGGAATCAGAACTCAAACCCAGATATTCTGACTCTAAATCCAATGATATAAATTCTCTGTGCAATGCTATAATTTGTCCTTCACTGTCTCAGCTCTTAACAGGAAAAACAATATTAAAATAAAGTACGGTTAGGCATTGTCAATCTTCCTGACTAAGAGAAAGGATAGAAATGGCCCTAAGCAGAATTCAACATTGTGATTTCTAAGCTGCTCCCTGTGTTCTGATAGGGATATGGATTCCATGTTTCTGAAAGAAGAGAGGTCAGAGGCTGTTACCTACTCCAAGTGGAAGGAATACTGTAGACCGGACACCTGGGTTCGAGTTCTGGCACTTCCATCAAATCCCGGGACAACTTTGGGCAAATTACTCCCTTTTTGATGTCCTGATTTCTGGATTTCTCCCTCTTGAAAACAGTATTAGATCTTGAAAACAGTATTAGATTAGAGTAGTAGTTCTCACCCTTTTTACTGCCTCAACACACTGGAGAATCACAACACAATGAGTAGTAACAGGAGCTAAGTTAGGGAAGGATTCTTAAGGAGGCAAATGGGAGAATCTAAAAGGGGCCTCTGTGTGGTTTGAACAGACAAACTAGGAGATTCCCAATCATTATAAAAGCTACCACATGCCTAGTGTCCACCAGACACTGTGCTAAGTGCTTTACATGAATTATTTCATCTTCACAGTAAATTAATGAAGTAGGAAAATTTTGGTACTGTCATATTAAAGGTGAGGAAACTGAAGCTCAGATAGGTTAACTAGCTTGTCTAAGGTCACACAGCTAGTAAGATATAGTATTGGATTCTAACCCCCCTATAATTGATCCTGGAGCTTGCCCTCTTACCTCTATATTTTATTGTTTTATATTATATTCCCCCTCCACTCATCCCCTGCTGTCCCTCAAACACACAACTGATAATGAAAAAACTAGTAAGTTTGTAGAGTCCCTCCCATGTCTAAGATTTGTGTCCTTGACTTTATATTCAGGTTAAACTTTAGCTGAGGACAGGTTTGGTGCTGGGAAGAAGAAATATGTAGAAGGAGGAAGAAAATTAGGATTCACTGAGTACCTGCTTTCTTCCCATGCCTTGCTAGATATTTTACATACACCTACCATCACCTTTAGTCCTTACAACCAGTCTTACAAGATTGGTATTTTATCCCTGTTTACAAAGAAGACTCGGAGAGGTTAAGGCACTCCCCCAAGGTCACAGAGAAAATAAGTGGCAAAATTTGAGATTAAGAACCATTCTTCTGACTTCAAATTCCATTCTCATACCTTTAAACCTTGTATACAATAGGCTGGAGGGTAGCAAGAAATAAGTGAGCCAGGACCAAGTTTTTGTCACAGTTGACACACACAACTGTGTGTGTCATGCCCTAGGTAGCCAGGACCAGATCCTACAGGTCTCTGTTTAAGGACTTGAGCTGTACACGTCTCCCTATTGTCATGCATATCCCTCCCGCAGACCTGCAGTGGCCCAATGGGAGCAGGCAATGCCAGTGAGTTGAGCGAATTCTTCCTTGTGGGCTTCACCAATGAGCTTCGGCTTCACCAATGAGCTTCAACTTCAGCCCATCCTTCTTGCCCTCTTCTTCCTCATCTATGCAGTCACAGTAGTTGGAAACCTGGGCCTCCTTGTTCTCATTGTGGTGAGCTCCCGACTCCACACTCCCATGTATTTCTTCTTCAGCAACCTGTCCTTTATTGATTTATGTTATTCTTCCATTACCGTCCCCAAAATGTTGATGGGGTTTTTCTCTGGTTGCCAAACCATCTCCTTCTCTGGTTGTGTGGTCCAGACAAGCTGCTTTGAGATCTTTGCTGTCACTGAGTTCTTCCTCTTGGCCTCCATGGCCTGTGACCACTATGTGGCCATCTGCAGCCCTCTGCTCTACCATATCATCATATTTCCAAGGTTCTATTTGCAGCTAGTGGCTGCCAGCTATGCAGTGGGCCTAATGAACACAGTGCTCCTCACTAGCACAACCTTTCATCTGGCCTTCTGTAAGTCCCATGGCATCACTCATTACTTCTGTGATATTTCTCCCCTTTAAAACTCTCCTGCTCTGACACACAGGTCCTTCGGCTTCTCCTGTTTGTTTGTGGTGGTTTTAATGTGTCTGTGTCCCTTACAGTAGTCCTGGTCTCCTACACATGTGTCTTCATGGCTATCATCAGAATCCCCTCAGCCCAGGGCAAACACAAGACATTCTCCACTTGTGCATCCCACCTGACTGATGTCAGTTTGTACTATGGAACCACGGTATTCATTTACTTGTGCCCAACCTCTGAGTACTTACTAGGCAGGGAAAGGCTGTTCTCTGTATTTTACACAGTGGTCATCCCCATGCTCAACCCCATGATCTACAGTCTGAGGAACAAAGATGTGAAGGAAACATTTGGGAATGTTCTCAGGAAGACCTCACAATTCTTCCCCCTCCCCATACCCAGATTTCCATGATGTTCAATGCAATAAAGGAAGGACAGAGAAGGGAAGAAGAGGTAGGTGATGTGTTTTTGGCCACCAACCATGTCTCAAGCATTATTCTAGGCATTTTAAATAGGTTAGACCTTGAATCCTCTCCACAACTCTGGAAGTCAAATATTATTATTTTAATTTTACAGATGAGGAAACTGAGGCCCTGAGTGATTTGGAGATTTGTCCAAGGTCATATAGCTTGAATGCAGTGGAAACTAGATTTCAATTCAGGACTGCCTGACTCTGAAACTCCCTTTCTACTACATTACACTGTTTCTGCATAAGGCAAGATGCCGCCCTCTCTATTAACCTTCAGGGCCCAAGGTTTCCGAATTTTTTCACTTTCTGGTAAATCTGGTCTCTCAGATTTATATTAGCTTCTGTCCCCTAAGACCCACTCCCTTTCCCATAGCCAATTATTTATCTGTGGCTTTGTATTATGCCTCATCTTGTCATTAAATTAATGAACACATTGTTTACAGAGCCCTATACCAGATGCAGGGGTGGAGAGGGATGACAAGGAAGAAATCTATGGTCACTAACTTTTGGCATCTTTCAATTAATTTATGGAAGACAGAAGATCCCACCCAAAAGGCAACTAAACTATGACTTTTCATTTAAATTGACATTTATTGAGTCCTTTCTATGTGATAAATGCCAAATCACTTACCTCATAATCCTCCTAAGAACTCTGTGATATAGGTACTATTGTTGCTCCCATTTTACAGATGAGAATACTATAGCTAAAAAGCATTAAGTAACTCACTCAAGGTAACACAGCTAATTAATGGTTAATACAGAGTTGAATCCGGGTCTCTTTGTCCAAAGAGCTTATTTCCTTTCTGTCATATCTGCTAATTAATGGTTAATACAGAGTTGAATCCGGGTCTCTTTGTCCAAAGAGCTTATTTCCTTTCTGTTATATCTGCCCCGGTCCGGGAAGATCCCACATGCCGCGGAGCGGCTGGGCCTGTGAGCCATGGCCACTGAGCCTGCGTGTCCAGAGCCTGTGCTCCGCAATGGGAGAGGCCACAACAGTGAGAGGCCCGCGTACCGCAAAAAAAAAAAAAAAAAAAGTGAGTCCTTGATTACAAGAAGCTATCAGGGAATTACTTCCTGACTCAAAACTTGTCATCAAGTTAGGTTTGGGCAAGGTCTAAACAAGTGTGACCTAGTGTAGTCGCTTCAAGTCTAAAGGCAGCCAGACCTAGAGGAGGATCTTGTTTTCTGACACCTTGCTTATTGGGAATTCCTCTGCCCCAGAGCAGACTTTTCTCTATTTTATCATTTGCCTGGACTATTACAGTAGCCTCCTAACTGGTCTCACTGCCTCCAGGCTTGCCCTGACCAATTTATCCTCCACACTGCTGCCTTATGATTATTCTAAGCAGAAGTCTGACTACATCCACTGTTCTACTTTAAACTCTTCAATGGCTTTTCATTGTCCTCAGAATAAAGTTCAGAATAAAGTCCAAATCCTTTAACTCACAGATCCTCCACAATCAGAATCTTACCTCTCAAACTTTATCTTTCACAACCCCTCTTCCCTTCCCCATACTTCATATCCTCCCCTTTGCACTTACTATTTTCTTCATTCAAAACACCCTCACTTTTCAGCAAAGATACTCCCCATATTTTTAATCAAGACCTTCCTCCTGAGCTGACCAAAAGTGTTCACCCCTTCCTTGGAACTTTAGAACCAATGATTACAGCATGCAATCATCCTATACTACCTTATTCTATTCCACTTTTCTTATACCCATATCTTGCTTCCTCTACTAGATTGTATGCCTTGTAGGGGAAGACCAAGGTGTCTCATACCTATCTAACCACCTCAGTGCCTGGAACCAAGTTGGCATTAATGAAATGTTGTTCATGGGAAGAATAAGAACTTTTCACTGGGCTTTGCCATAGGCATTTGTGTCTACTTCTTTTTTTTTTTTTTTTTTTTCCAGTACGCGGGCCTCTCACTGCTGTGGCTTTTCCCGCCGCAGACCACAGGCTCCGGACGTGCAGGCCCAGTGGCCATGGCCCACGGGCCCAGCCGCTTTGCGGCATGCGGGACGCTCCCAGACCGGGGCACGAACCCGCGTCCCCTGCATCGGCAGGCGGACTCTCAACCACTGCGCCACCAGGGAAGCCCATTTGTGTCTACTTCTGAACCCTCTGAAAAGCCAGAGGGGTATTACTAATTCACCCCCTCCTTTCCTTTTTCAATAGTCTACCTCCCCTCCAGTATTTACTTCCCGTTTGACCTTTTCTTATGCCTCTGCCCGTGCCCCCCACCCCAGCATTATAACTCAGCATTTGCAAATACATTGCTTTCTATTGATTTGATGTGTGTGTGTTGTATTCCATCTAGATTACAGTTCTATGGGAAAATGGATGACATCTGTATTTGACTTTCCCAGTAATAGTGGGCTGTGCAAAGCAAGTGCCCATTGGGTGAACAAATATGTGCCTGTAGCTGAAGAGGGTTTATGTGGAGCTCAAAGCAGGGCAGAGTTAACTAGATATGAGTTTAAGAAGGGAATAGGGAGCTAGCATTTATTGTGAGCCTAGCAAATGCCAGACACTATGATAAATCCACAGATTATCTCATTTAATCCTCACAACAAACTGATTTAAATTTTTTTTAAATTAAGACTTTATTTTTTAGAGAAGTTTTAGGTACACAGAAAAATTCAAAGAAAAGTACAGAAAGTTTTCATATATCCTCTGCCCCTACATATACATAGCCTCTCCCATTATTAACATTCCCCACCAGAGTGGTACATTTGTTTCAATTGAGGAACCTACATTGACACATCATAATCACCCAAAGTTCATAGTTTATATCAGGGTTCATCTTGGTGTTGTATATTCCATGGGTTCAACAACGTGATTTTATCCTGACTTTATTAGGAGTATCAGAGGATTTGTGGCTTGCTCAGTTACACATACACAGACAGTATGGGATAGAGTCAGAATTTTGAACTCAGGTCTGTCTGATTTTAGAGCCTTCATGTTAAACTACTTTTCCAACCTTTATTAGAGTGATCATTTCACTTTTTAAAAATCCTAGGTTTGTGCTATATACATGTGGCATCAAGGCACTGAGAGATGAACACTGGAGACTGAGTCAGTAGCAACACATTTTCTTTAGATTGAGCCCTTGCTTAACACATCTGAGGCACAGAGGGAAGAAAGATAAGGAAGAATGGGAGGAAAGAAAGAAGGAAGGAAGGGAGGGAGGGAGGGAAGGAAGAAGGGAGTAAAGAAGGGAAGAAAATGTCCTGCCATCCCATTCATTTAGAAAGTGTAAGGGTGGGAGTGGAGGGTCACCACACCCTCTGGTCTGCTCTTAGGGCTTTCTCCTAAAACCAGACCCAGGTAGGAGAAGGAGAGATTTCCCAAAAATCACTTCAGCCTCTTGCTCAGATACCTGAGAAAACACCAATTCTCATAGGAAAACTGCCAAAACTTCTTTAGAAACATATTTTAAGAAAGGGACCCTTGGGAGCGTCTAGAATCTTTAAAGACTTTACCAGTAGCCATGTGTTCCTTCAAGAACTTCATGAGGTTCCAATGCGCAGGAGCCCTGCTTAGCTGAAGGAAGGATACTGAAGTCTGGTCCCTACATTGCTCTATAATTGCTCACTCCACCCTGAGACCATTGTCCCTTTGGTGACTTGAAGAAAGTTCCCAAGAGATGCACATTCTAGAAGCAACTGCTTTTCCTTGTGAATGAGGTGACTCCTAATTGTCACTGGCCTTGCCTAGATAATACGACTTGATGAACATGATTTAGTATTCCTTGTTTGGGCTTCATTCTGAACAGTGTGCCTCACCCTCCAAAACCAAGTCCTCTTGAGAACTTATTGAGAGGGCAGGGCTTGGATTTACTAATATCAGTATTATGTAAAATAGTAATAACAACCAAGCAAGAGTACCTCTGGATGATTGAGTGCCTCCCAGAACTTATTGTTTTACACACAATTTCTCATTGCATTTTACAGAGAAACTGGGGCTCTGAGGGATGAAACAATTGGACAGAACAAGAGAAAAATTGACAGATCCTTATTACTAGAAGGGAAATTTTAACACACCATTCTCAGAAACTGATAAAGCAGATATGGAAGAATATATGATATTAAACAGCACAATTATGAAGTTTGAGTTAATACACAAACACACATACATATCAAGTCCTGGGCCCCCAAAATATAGGATACACATTATTTTCAGTCACATTTGAAAGATTTACAAAACTGTAACACAAGTCAAGTATCAAAGCAAGTCTCAAATTCTAAATAAGCAATATCATATTAATAACATTCTCATAAAAATGCAATAAAATAGAAGTTAATAAAAAATACCCCCAAACCCCCATACATTTAGACAAAAATCCTTCTAAATGGAATAAAGAAAAATTTTAATTAAAATTACACACAATTATTATTGAATGACATATATCAAATTGTAGAGTGTAACTGATGTGATATAAGAAAATGTGATGTATGCAATATGAAACAAAATATCTGAATATTAATATGTTAAGCATTCAACTCAAAAAGTTAGAAAAGAATTGTGAAGTGAACCAGAAGAAAGAAAAAGAAAAGAGATAAATATCAAAACAGAAATTAATGAAATAGGAAACAAAAATAAAAATGCTTAATAAATCCAAAACCTAATTTGTTAAAAGCTTAATAAAATAGACAGTATTCTGATAAGATTGAAAAAGTAAAAAAGAATCAAGACCTGAATAATGAATATGAGCAATGATAATAGGAATATTACTAAACATTTTAGATTTTTAAAGTAATGAGTATGTTATGAAATATTTTATGCCAATAAATATAAAAACGTTGATGAGATGAGAAATTCTGTAGAAAAATCCAAATTAACAAAATTTTATTCAAGAATAAGTTGAAAACATGAATAGGCCATTAGACACTGAAGAAGTTCAATCAGTAGCCAACCTCTCTGCCAACAAAGGCATCAATCCCACATTCTTTCACAGGTAAGGTTCATCAAACTATCACAGAACAGGAAATCTCTACATTATATAAAATATTCCAGAGAACAGAAAAAACAGGAAAATCTACCCAATCCATTTTATGAGGTTAGTAAAATCTTGAAACCAAAACCAGACAAGCTTGTTTAAAAGACCAAAAATTATATGCCAATCTCACTTTTGATAAAAATCTCAAAAGTCCTAATTAAAATATTCATTAATTGAACTCAACAAATGTATAAAAATAATACTATACAATCAAATGGGCTTGTTTTCAGGCATTAAATTATAGTCTAACCTTAGAAAATCCATTACTAAAAGACATTACTTAAGCTGATTAAAGAGAAAATAATATGTATTCATCTCAATAGATTTAAAAAATTAAATGAAATTCAACCACTCTTCTCTATGGAAAAAAAAACCCTTGAAACAAATCAAAATAGAGGGAAAAGTTTAATCTGACAATGATAGCTACCAAAAACCTAAAATAAACATTATGATTAATGTAGAAGCTTTAGAAACATTTTCATCAGAGCCATGAACAAGATAAGGATAACTGCATTCCAAATTGCTATTTAACATTGCATTGGAGAGATCACTGTCAATTCAATAAGACAAAGAATAGAAATAGATTAAAGCACTGGAATGGAAGAAAGTATCATTATTCATAGACTACCTGATTGGTTACATAGAAAACCAAAGAGAATTCTCCTACAAATTATTTTAACTATTAAGGGAATTCATAAATATTGTTGCAAAGAAGATATTTTTAGAAACTCAATAATAATCTTATACAGTAGCAAAAACAATTAGAAAATAGAATTTTTTAATAGTTACCATTCACTGGCTAAAATGAAGAAAACTGATAATATCAAGTGTTGTTAAGGATGTGGGACAACTCTAAGAACTTTGCATATATTGTTGGTGGAAATGCAAAAATGGTATAGCCATTTTATAACACAGATTGGCAATTTTTATGAAGTTAGACATACACGTATTATATGACCCAGCAACCTCACCCTAGGAATTTATCCAAGAGAAAAGAGAACACGTCCACACAAAGACTTGTCATGTGAATGTTTATAATAGCTTTATTCATTATAGCCAAAAGATGGACACAACCATGAGCTGGTGAATGGATATACTGTGGTACATCCATACAATAGAATACTACTCAGCAATAAAAAGGAAACTACTGATATAAACAAAAACATGGGTGAATCTGAAAAACATTATCCTGGGTAAAAGAATTCAGGCACAAAGGCCTATATACCATATATAATAATTCCACTTATATAAAATTCTAGAAAAAGACAAACTATTGTGAAAAGAAATATATCCCCAGTAGCCAGGGACCCAGTGTGAGTGGAGGAGATTCATTTCAAGGGGCATGAGGAAACTTTTTTGAGTGAAGGAAATGTTCCACATCTTGATTGTAGTCACCATTGCACAACTGTATACATTTGCCAAAACTCATCACATAATTGGTGAATTTTATTGTTTGTAAATTATACCTCAATAAAACTAGTTAAGTCGTATGGTAGTTCTATTTTTAGTATTTTAAGGAACCTCCATACTGTTCTCCATAGTGGCTGTATCAATTTACATTCCCACCAACAGTGCAAGAGAGTTCCCTTTTCTCTACACCCTCTCCAGCATTTATTGTTTCTAGATTTTTTGATGATGGCCATTCTGACCGGTGTGAGATGATATCTCCTTGTAATTTTGATTTGCATTTCTCTAATGATTAATGATGTTGAGCATTTTTTCATGTGTTTGTTGGCAATCTGTATGTCTTCTTGGAGAAATGTCTAGTTAGGTCTTCTGCCCATTTTTGGAATAGGTTGTTTGCTTTTTTGTTATTGAGCTGCTTGTAAATTTTGGAGGTTAATCCTTTGTCAGTTGCTTCATTTGCAAATATTTTCTCCCACTCTGAGGGTTGTCTTTTGGTCTTGTCTATAGTTTCCTTTGCTGTGCAAAAGCTTTGAAGTTTCATTAGGTCCCATTTGTTTATTTTTGTTTTTATTTCCATTTCTCTAGGAGGTGGGTCAAAAAGGATCTTGCTGTGATTTATGTCATAGAGTGTTCTGCCTTTGTTTTTCTCTAAGAGTTTTATAGTGTCTGGTCTTACATTTAGGTCTTTAATCCATTTTGAGTTTATTTTTGTGTATGGTGTTAGGGAGTGTTCTGATTTCATACTATTACATGTAGCTGTCCAGTTTTCCCAGCACCACTTATTGAAGAGGCTGTCTTTTCTCCACTGTATATTCTTGCTGCCTTTATCAAAGATAAGATGACCATATGTGCATGGGTTTATCTCTGGGCTTTCTATCCTGTTCCATTGATCTATCTTTCTGTTTTTGTGCCAGTACCATACTGTCTTGATTACTGTAGCTTTGTAGTACAGTCTGAAGTCAGGGAGCCTGATTCCTCCAGCTCTGTTTTTCATTTTCAAGATTGCTTTGGCTATTCGGGATCTTTTGTGTTTCCATACAAATTGTGAAATTTTTTGTTCTAGTTCTGTGAAAAATGCCAGTGGTAGTTTGATAGGGATTGCACTGAATCTGTAGATTGCTTTGGGTAGTAGAGTCATTTTCACAATGTTGATTCTTCCAATCTAAGAACATGGTATATCTCTCCATCTATTTGTATCATCTTTAATTTCTTTCATCAGTGTCTTATAATTGTCTGCATATAGGTCTTTTGTCTCCTTTGGTAGGTTTATTCCTAGATGTTTTATTCTTTTTGTTGCAGTGGTAAATGGGAGTGTTTTCTTAATTTCACTTTCAGATTTTTCATCATTAGTGTATAGGAATGCCAGAGATTTCTGTGCATTAATTTTATATCCTGCTACTTTACCACATTCATTGATTAGCTCTAGTAGTTTTCTGGTAGCATCTTTAGGATTCTCTATGTATAGTATCATGTCATCTGCAAACAGTGACAGCTTTACTTCTTCTTTTCTGATTTGGATTCCTTTTATTTCTTTTTCTTCTCTGATTGCTGTGGCTAAAACTTCCAAAACTATGTTGAATAATAGTAGTGAGAGTGGGCCACCTTGTCTTGTTCCTGATCTTAGTGGAAATGGTTTCAGTTTTTCACCATTGAGGATGATGTTGGCTGTGGGTTTGTCATATACAGCCTTTCTTATGTTAAGGAAAGTTCCCTCTATGCAGGGTTTTTATCATAAATGTCAAAAGCTTTCTGTGTCGCTTCCCTGGTGGCGCAGTGGTTGAGAGTCCGCCTGCCGATGTGGGGGATGCAGGTTTGTGCCCCAGTCCGGGAGGATCCCACATGCCGCAGAGCGGCTGGGCCCGTGGGCCATGGCCGCTGAGCCTGCACGTCTGGAGCCTGTGCTCCGCGGCGGGAGAGGCCGCAGCAGTGAGAGGCCCGGGTACCGCAAAAAAAAAAAAAAAAAGGTTTCTGTGCATCGATTGAGATGATCATATGCTTTTTCTCCTTCAATTTGTTAATATAGTGTAGCACATTGATTGATTTGTGTATATTGAAGAATCTTTGCATTCCTGGGATAAACCCCACTTGATCATGGTGTGTGATCCTTTTAATGTGCTGTTGGATTCTGTTTGTTAGTAGTTTGTTGAGGATTTTTGCATCTATGTTCATCAGTGATATGGGCCTGTAGTTTTCTTTCTTTGTGACATCTTTGTCTGGTTTTGGTATCAGGGTGATGGTGGCCTCGTAGAATGAGTTTGAGAGTGTTCCTCCGTCTGCTATATTTTGGAAGAGTTTGAGAAGGATAGGTGTTAGCTCTTCTCTAAATGTTTGATAGAATTCGCCTGTGACGGCATCTGGTCCTGGGCTTTTGTTTGTTGGAAGATTCTTAATCACGGTCTCAATTTCAGTGCTTGTGATAAGTGTGTTTATATTTTCTATTTCTTCCTGGTTCAGTCTCGGAAGGTTGTGCATTTCTAAGAATTTGTCCATTTCTTCCAGTTTGTCCATTTTATTGGCATAGAGTTGCTTGTAGTAATCTCTCCCACTACTGGGCATATACCCTGAGAAAACCATAATTCAAAAAGATTCATGTACCACAATGTTCATTGCAGCTCTATTTACAATAGCCAGGACATGGAAGCAACCTAAGTGTCCATCAACAGATGAATGGATAAAGAAGATGTGGCACATATATACAATGGAATATTACTCAGCCATAAAAAGAAACGAAATTGAGTTATTTGTTGTGAGGTGGATGGACCCAGAGTCTGTCATACAGAGTGAAGTAAGTCAGAAAGAGAA
This sequence comes from Lagenorhynchus albirostris, assembly GCF_949774975.1. Classification (NCBI taxonomy): domain Eukaryota; kingdom Metazoa; phylum Chordata; class Mammalia; order Artiodactyla; family Delphinidae; genus Lagenorhynchus; species Lagenorhynchus albirostris. The sequence continues at coordinate 19,027,106 of NC_083116.1, forward strand.
AAACAAATACCATATGCTAACACATACATATGGAATCTAAGAAAAAAAAAAAAGGTCATGGAGAACCTGGGGCAAGATGGGAATAAAGACAGAGACCTACTAGAGAATGGACTTGAGGATATGGGGAGGGGGAAGGGTAAGCTGTGACAAAGTGAGAGAGTGGCATGGACATATGTACACTACCAAACGTAAAATAGATAGCTAGTGGGAAGCAGCCGCATAGCACAGGGAGATCAGCTCAGGGCTTTGTGACCACCTAGAGGGGTGGGATAAGGAGGGTGGGAGGGAGGGAGATGCAAGAGGGAAGAGATATGGGAACATACATATATGTGTAACTGATTCACTTTGTTATAAGGCAGAAATTAACACACCATTGTAAAGCAATTATACTCCAATAAAGATGTTTAAAAATAAATAAATAAAATTAAAAAAAATAAAAAGATAAAACTAGTTAAAATAAAGCTACCATTCATAATAACAAGCAACACTATTAACCTAAGTAAAACTCTAACAAAAATGCCCATTATCTTTAGGAAAATATTGTAAGCACTACTGAAGGACTTAAAAGAAGACTTTAATGAGAGGAGATATATACCATTTTTCCATATAGAAAAATTCATTAACTTAAAGATATCCACAATTCCAAAAATTAATCTATCAGTTCAAGGCAATTCCAAACAAAGTTCCAAGAGGATTTTTCATGAACCTTAACAAACTGATTCTAAAATTCATATGAAAAATTAAGAAACCAAGAATATCGAAGACAATTATGAAGAAGAATAAATAGGAAGTACTTATCCTACAGATATCAAGACTTAGAAAACTATAATAATTAAAACAGCATAGTATTTGCATAGAGAGAGGCAAACAGATCAGTTGGAGAAAAGAGAGACCCAGACAGAAAGCTGAGAATACAGTTGACCTTTGAACAATGCATGGGTTAGGGACGTCAACCCTCCTTGCAGTCGAAAATCCATGTATAATTTACAGTCGACCCTTCATATACACACAGTTCCTTTGTATCCCTGGTTTCACATCTGTGGATTCAACCACGGATAATGTAGTACTGTAGTATTTACTGTTGGAAAAACTCCACGTATAAGTAGACCTGTGCAATTCAAACCCATGTTATTCAAGGGTCAGCTGTATAAGGGACCTTAGTATGTGACAGAACTGACATTGTAGATCATGAGAGGAAATGAGGGACTATTCAATAAGTGGTGTAGAAACAATTGCTTATTCATATTGGAACAATTAATTGTTAATTAATTAATTAATTAAATTAATTGAAAATTAATTTCCTATATTTCATCATATATAGAAATAAATTCAAGATGGACTCAATAACAATGTTTTTTAAAAAACTTTTAAAATTTAAAAGAAATTTAGAATAATATATTAATGTTATTGGGGTAGGAAAGGATTTTTTGAATAAGGCCTGAAAAGTACAAATTGTAAATTACTGATAAATTTAACCACATCAAAAAAAATAAAACCTTCCATCTTTCTATGCTATAAGACATTGCAATAAACAAAGTTAATAGGCAAGTGACAGACTTGGAGAAGATATTTGCAACAAATATATAACAGACAGATATGGATTCCATAAAGGACTACATTTATTAAACAACAATCCAAATTAACAATGGACAAAATATTATTGGACAATGCACAAAAGAGAAAACCTGAATGGCCAGTAAAAAGATGAAAACATTCTTTTATCCTCACTAATAATCAGGGAAATGCAAATTAAATTAGCACAGAGATACTATTACATCAGATTACCACAAATAAAAATATCTGCTAATACCAAATGCAGGCAAGAATGTGAGGAAACATAACTGTTTACGCTACTTGTGGGAATAAGTATTTGCACATCCACTTTAGAGAGCAATTTGGTCATACCTAGTAAATATGAAAATATGAATATACTCCGAGCCTGCAATTCAACTCCTAGGTACCTTAAAGAAATACAAAAAACATATTCAAGAATATTTACTGCAACATTGTTTGTACTGGCTAAAATTTATTAACATAAATGTCCTTCCTTTTCTAGACCAAAAAGTTTCCAGGTTTTCAATTTATAAGAATCTTCCATCCTTTTATTAATCTATCCAGTGCAAAGTCAAAGCAAGGATTTGAGAAAAATAATTCCAACTGTGGGACTTTTATTTATAGCCTACAAGGAAAAGCCAACAAACCCACAGTATTCAGTATAACTAGGAGCAAGATAAATCAACAATGGGTGAATGAAAACTACAACTATCAACAAGGATAGGTCTAAAGAAACAAATGTGAAGTGGCGGGGGTTGGGGGGAAGCAAGTTGCAAAATGTTATGCCATTTGTGTGAAATTTAAAATATACAAAATATTATCATGTATTATTTATAGATACATTCATATATAGTAGGATAAAAACATGAACATGGAGGACACACAGCAACTTTAGCATAGTAGATACCTCTGGGGCTCACGAGAAATGGGATTGGGGACAAAAAGAATTTTCATCGTATCGATAATGTTTTTATTTCTTAGAAAACAAGCTCTGTAACAAAAATAAATAAATAATGGCTTATTCATATGCCAAGGCAGAATGTAAATGTTAAAATGAATGAGATTGATCTATGCATGCAGATACAGAAAGATCTCCAAAATATATTAAATTAAAAAGCTCTGTGAAATTATTATGGATTGTGCAATCACTTTTGTGTAAATATGAAAAAATGTAAATGTATATAAATGCTGGTATAAGCACATAAAATTTCTTGAAGCACCCACAATTTATAGTAGTTGCCTCTGGAGAGAGGGACTGTTGGTCTGGAATTGGAGGGAGGATTAGTTATACTGTTTTAATTATTCACCATGTGCAAATTATGTATTGTTCATTAAACTTCATTTTTGAAAAATTCATGAGCTTAAAATCAAAGACCCGACACCTTGTGTGATTCTTAGGTTAGTACTCTTGTGTATTGAAGATTACGTAACATTTATTGAATTTTCTTTTAATGAAACTTCCTGCTGAGCCTTAGTGGCGAGCATGCTGGCCATTAGAGAGGAGGTGTCACTTTGGTGAGCTGTCCAGCTGAAGCATTTTTTTCATTTCCCTCAAGGCCAAGAGCTATATCTGAGACATCTTTGCATCTCTGATAATACCTAATACAGACTTTTGCCTGTGTTAGTAAATTATATTAATACATTTATTCCTTCATTCTTTTGTTTATTAATGTGACAAATGTTATTAGAGAACAATTATGTTTCACTGCAAACATAAAGCTTTCCAAGTACTTTGTACTTTAAATCGGTTTCTCTGGGATGGCCAGAGATTTAGGACTGCTGTTGTTTCTATGGGAAATGTGAGTTGACACCAAATAACTAAGTCACACGTGAACTTCAGGGTTATGATCCATTCATATGTTTGCAAATACTCAGAAAAATTATTTTCTTCCACAAATTACTTTTGATAAAGTTGAATAATGATGAAGGGACAAGATGGTCTTAATGATAAAGACAGTGATGTTACTATTGCCTGAAGCCATTGGCTCCCCTCTTTTTCCAATAACCATCATTCTTTCCTGAATTGAAGTAACAGCCTCTTCATTGGACTTCCTGTCTGAGTCTCCTTCTTTGCCTCTAGTTTATTTGCATATCCACTCAAAGTATATAGCTTTTCTAAAACACAAACATGAGTACGCCACTTCCCTATTTAAAAACCCTTCTCACTGACCTCAGGATAAAGTCCACACTGTTTAGGATGGTGTACAGGGCCCGCCATCTTCTGTGTCTGCCTCCTTCTCCAGCCTTCTCTACTGTCACTCTTTACTGGCACATGCTATTCCCTCTGACTGAAACTCCACCCACTCATTGGCTCAAAAGACTTCTATTCATCCTTCAAAACCCAATGCATTATAAAGATTAATGAAATGATAGATGAAAAAGTGCTTTGGAAGAAAATAAACCAAAAAATCCCCAAACGGCAGGTCCTTCAATGGACCTTCATTGTTACTATTTCCCCATCCCACAACTCCTTTCTCTGTGCGACATCTACATGTTATACAGAGTCCTTTTGTTGCATTTATCATGTTGCAGTTCCACTGCTTTGTTTACGTGTCTGTCATTTCCATTAGTCATTGAGTTCGTAAGTCATGGATTCAGCTTTGCAGCCTTTCTTCACCTTTATATTCCCAGCATTTAGAGTACTGACTGACACAGAGGAGGGGCCAGGCATTGTTTGTGAACTCTGTAACCAGATGGTGACAATGATGATGGCCTGGGATAAGAAGAAATTGTTATGTATCTACAAGTGCTCTGTTTTGTATGATGCTTCACAAAGTCATCAGAGAAACGGGAGAGGCCTCACTAACTGCTATACAAAGAGGTTTTACTACCCCAAACAACTCTTTTCTTTATAGCCTGGAGAGCAGATGAACCTGCATTGACAAAACTTACTCAGGAGGCCAGATGCAATCTGTCTACCAAGGGTGGAAAAATGACAAGGTAATTGGTTTTAAAAACTACCTCTGGCAGCTTGTGTAAGAGGACTTTTAATTCGATTATAAAAACCAAACTCTAACAGTTGTGCTTTTAATTAGAATGTAAAATTCATTTAAAGTTGACTGAAGGCTTTGGGGGAAGGGATGTAGATGTTTTCAGGTGGTATTTAATGATGTAAAAAAGGTAAGAGTTTAACTTCCAGTTTTAGGGGTCCAGATATCTTTGAACTTAAAGACAAAACTATCCTCAACTTCTGTGATCAGCGACATCATTAACACACTCCTCAAATATGATATTACTATGGATCGTATAGATTTCTAGTTGATAAAGTGTTTCCCGTACATCATTTGAGTCCCACAGCAACTCTGTGAGGTCAGCAGGGCAGGGATTATCGCTCCCATTCAAAGTAGGAAAACCTGGGATTTAGTAAAGATAAATGACACACCAGATTGCACATGCAGCAGGAGATCCAAGTCTAGAACCTAGATTTTCTGTCACTCGTTTCAGTACTTTTTCACATTGTACCCTCTCCAAGCTATTACTTGGTGCTTTCAGCAGCCTCTGGTGGCTGGCCTAAATGGATCGTGGCTCTAACCCATGTGACATGTCAGATACTCCAATTTCCAATTTCACACTATTAGTCAGCAGTCACTGAATGGAAGTTCAGGATGTCATGAGAATCCAACATTGATCTCTCAATTAAAAAGCCAAGCTCCCCTGGGAGCTAAACTTAAAGATAATTGGTTTTCTTATTTGAGCTGTATCTACCAATCCCTGCTTGCAGAAGGTTGTAGGAGTGTTTAAAACATGGATACATAGGCCAGTATTGTGCTCTTTCTAAACCCAAAGGAGGTCACTGCAGGAGCTAAAAATGCTTTGGTTACAACCGCCTGAAAACCAAAAGAGCCTTTAGGGTGAAGTTCTCTTAGATCTTCTTTTTGGAAGCTTGGTGGGTTCCAGGGAAGTTAGGGAGTAAAGTATAATTGTGCAGATATAAAAGGAAAGGTTGGAAAGCCATGATTCTTAAGGCCCTGTCGGATCTTTTTAAAGGACATATAATATCGTGTCTGTCATGATGTTGCTGGATCTATTCCTGGTCAAACGACATAGTAGTGGTACAGCAAACCAGCTACATGTCTTAGCAATCCACTTTGGTTTCTGCTAAGTATTTTGGGCTCCACATATGCAGATGGAACAAGAAGACAGGCTCTGAGGAAGCAAAGTGAACATCTCTACCATGGGCTCATCGTAGCCATCTAAGGATGGCTTAAGTTTCCAAACTCAAGTGGAAGGAAAAAGATGAGGTAATTATCTTGATAATCACTATCCACACCCATCTTTACCCCTTTCTCCTCTTCTAAAAGATGATTGTTCTTTCTTGTCTAAGGATAATGCCTCCACTTGTATATTTCCCCATCCTATCCCCTCTAACCCTCCTTGCTCCATCAGTCATCCCTTTGCATGTCTTTCATACTTACTTCTCTCTGGACTTAGACTCTTCACCTAGAATCTTGATCAAGTTTCTCCTTTACTAAAAAGCAAAATCAAGAATGAACAAGAATATCTTCTCTCAGTCCTCTCTCTCTCTTCTACCTCTACTTTATTTTGGCTCTCTCTCCCTCTCCTTTACTTCACCAACAGTCTTGAAATAATAACCTACATTTCTTGTTTTTACTTTATACATCCCTGTCTCAGTACTGTCAGGATTCTTGTCACAGCACTCCAATATTCATGGCTCCTTTACTAACAATTCTGATGGTTCCTTTCCTTCCTTGGACTCTGTGATATCACTCTCTTTGTTTCTCCCACTTTAACCCATTAAAAAATTTTTTTTTGGTATTTCTTTCTCCAAAAATGTATGTGCTCCCCCGCTTTTTTGTCCTCAGGCCCCTACTCATTTTGCTCAAACAATCTTTCTGAAATCAATGGCCAACATGGTCCTCAGGTAACTGGATGTTTTTCCACATTATTCCCTCTGCCTGAAATACCTTCTCTCTCTTCTCCTAAGAAGGTACTACTTTTGCTGGACACCCACCAGAGCTCTGAAATAGTTTACTTCATCCTACCTTCCAAACCCCTTTTTCCTAAAGCAGGTTTTTTGTTACATGTCCATCGTGGAAAGCTACCTCAGTTTCTGTTATTTGTTGTTCAGCTCAGATGATGGCAATCTCCATATGACTCCTATCATCCAGTTACTAAACAAAAACTCTTGGCTCATAATACGATTAGCATCTTGTAAATTCACACTGATATCAACATACATAAGATTAACTTTTTACCTCCAAAAAAATAGCCATAATTGAAATACAATGTTGTAGTATAGTAATCATCATACTCAGTTTTTGTATCTGAAAAATCAGATGAGACAAATCAAAGACCTACTCCCACTCCCACATACCTCACAAGATTTTTGGGAAGATTAAAAATAATGATGGATCTGAAAGTTCTTTGAAAATCATTAAGCTCCCGACACATGTTACTAAACTGAAGGTAAGTCTTTCTTCAGGTACTTACATGTTACACATTAAGGGCTGGACACTGAAGAGAGACAAAAAGAAAGCAAAAATATAAGAGCATGCTATAATGGAAGGAGCAAGAACCAGAAAATAAGACCTGGGTGTCATTTCCTGCTCTGTTATTAACTAGATCTAGATCCTAAGAAAGACAATTTACCTGCCTGAATTTTCTTTTTTAGTCAAAAAATTACAGGGTTGGTCAAATGACAGTTTTAATGTCCTTTCTGTCTTTAATAAACAGCAGAAGGAAATGGGAGAGACTTAACACTTATCTATAGTCCTTCATTACAACTGTTTTTACAAATATTCCCTAACTCTCTTGCCCCTCTTTTCTTCCATTGTTTTCATTTGTCAAACTCCAAATCTGATTGAAACCAACTATTTGCCTACCCCACTCTAGCTAAACATTGCTAGTGAAGACCATGCAAGAAAGCCGTGTGATTACACCTTAAACTTATGCTCTCAAAAATCAAATTGCCACTCAATACTGCCTGGAAATTTTAGTGTTTCTTCTAGAAGGAGGATAGCATTCTCATTTACAGATACGACTATTTTATTATATTTCCTCTGCCCTCAAACCTCCCATATGTCTTCCTTTACCCTCACTTTTGCATGATAACATCTACTTTGTTGAGAAAATGGAAACCATTAGAAGCAAACTCCACCATCTTCCTAAGATTAGATGTATCAACTTACTACAACTGCATCTATTTTCTCTAGCCTTCCTCTTGTTAAAAAGATGAAGTGTCCATGTCCTTACCACAGGTGAACCCCTCCACTTGTGCTCTGTATCCCATCCTTTCTCACTTTATAAAAGATTTCACTCTTAAAATTAGCTCCTCATTTACTAATATATCATCAAAAACCCCTCTATGCTGGATCACTCTGACCAGCATGAAAAAGGGAAAGTCAATGCTCATCTCTCTAGTTACCACTCAATTTTTCTGTTCCTCTTCAGTCTCCACTACTTTACTGAATCTATTTTCCATGTAACCAAACATAAGAGACTATTCTGTGTCTTCATCTTAACCTTATACCAGCTTTTAACACAATCAATAACTTTCTTCAAACATGGCTTCTCTTATTGTATTTCCTCCCACTTTACATCCTACCTCACTGACTCCTTTTCAATCTCTTTTTCTTACTTTTCCTTCTGTCAGGCCTAAGAGAAAGAGGGTCTTAAAGCTCAGCGTAGTACATTCTTGTGTATCCATAATTTCTCTGCAGGTCACCTTGTCCATTATTGTGGCTTTGAATATTATCCGTATGCTGATGATTCCTAAATTTATATTCTACTCCAGCGTTCTCATGTGGGCTACATACTCTCAAATCCAGCTGTCCACTTCTCCTCTCCACTCAGAATTCTCATAAACAAACATCTTAAGCTTAACACCTCCAAATTGAACTTTCCCCTAAACTTCCCTCCACATTATCACCATTAAAGTAAACAGAAACAGTTGCTCAAACCAGAAACCCAGGAGTTATCTTTGATAGTTCACTTTTTATCACTCCTCACATCTAATTTATTAGTAAGCCCTGGCATGTCTACCTCCAAAATGTATCTTGACCCTGTCTTCCCTCCAACTTTTTTGCAACCACTTTATTCAGGTTTACTATCATCTCTCACTTGGTCCACTGAAATAATCTCTTAACTGTCTTAATCTACCCATGAAGTTCTCACTCTAATTCATTAATTACACAGTGTAAAAAGTGATTATAAGGTGTAAATTTTTTTTAACATCTTTATTGGGCTATAATTGCTTTACAATGGTGTGTTAGTTTCTGCTTTATAACAAAGTGAATCAGTCATACATAAACATATGTTCCCATATGTCTTCCCTCTTGCGTCTCCCTCCCTCCCACCCTCCCTATCCCACCCCTCCAGGCTGTCACAAAGCACCGAGCCAATATCCCTGTGCCATGCGGCTGCTTCCCACTAGCTATCTACCTTACTACGTTTGTTAGTGTGTATATGTCCATGACTCTCTCTCGCCCTGTCACAGCTCACCCTTCCCCCTCCCCATAACCTCAAGTCCGTTCTCTAGGAGGTCTGTGTCTTTATTCCTGCCTTACCCCTAGGTTCTTCATGACATTTTTTCCCTTAAATTCCATATATATGTGTTAGCATATGGTATTTGTCTTTCTCTTTCTGACTTACTTCACTCTGGATGACAGACTCTAGGTCTATCCACCTCATTACAAATAGCTCAATTTCGTTTCTTTTTATGGCTGAGTAATACTCCATTGTATATATGTGCCACATCTTCTTTATCCATTCATCTGATGATGGGCACTTAGGTTGTTTCCATCTCCGGGCTATTGTAAATAGAGCTGCAATGAACATTTTGGTACATGACTCTTTTTGAATTTTGGTTTTCTCAGGGTATATGCCCAGTAGTGGGATTGCTGGGTCATAAGGTAGTTCTATTTGTAGTTTTTTAAGGAACCTCCATACTGTTCTCCATAGTGGCTGTACCAATTCACATTCCCACCAGCAGTGCAAGAGTGTTCCCTTTTCTCCACACCCTCTCAAGCATTTATTGTTTCTAGATTTTTTGATGATGGCCATTCTGACTGGTGTGAGATGATATCTCATTGTAGTTTTGATTTGCATTTCTCTAATGATTAATGATGTTGAGCATTCTTTCATGTGTTTGTTGGCAGTCTGTATACCTTCTTTGGAGAAATGTCTATTTAGGTCTTCTGCCCATTTTTGGATTGGGTTGTTTGTTTTTTTGTTATTGAGCTGCATGAGCTGCTTGTAAATTTTGAAGATTAATCCTTTGTCGGTTGCTTCATTTGCAAATATTTTCTCCCATTCTGAGGGTTGTCTTTTGGTCTTGTTTATGGTTTCCTTTATAAGGTGTAAATTTGATCACAATGCTGCTTAACCTCCTCCAATGAATTCCTACCATATTTAACGTCTACATGGCATAGCATGGCCTACAAGGACATAGATGACCTGGCCCTTTCCTGTTTTTCTACTCATCTCTTCTTCATCTCTTTCTCTCTGTCTCTCTGTGTCTCTATCTCTCTCTCTGTCTCTCTCTCTGTGTCTCTGACTCTGTTTCTCTCTCTCTGTCTCTCTCTCTCTCTCCAACTCCCCCAAACCATATATATGTATTTTTCAATTTCAGTTTTTCTAACACTCTAAATCATTCCTTGCTTAAGGCCTGTTCCCTCTGCCTAGAATACTTTCTCCCACCCCTCACTCCCAAATCTTGCATGACTATCTCCTTCCCATTTTTTTAGGTCTCAATGTTTTAGGATTTTCTTGACCACACCAACCGAAGTAGCCCTCTCCTAAACACACATACATACAGCATATTCCTGTTTTGGGTCCTTATTTTTTACATTCATAGTGGACAACTCAAAATTATGTTATGGGTCTCTTTACTTGTGTTTAGTCTTTCTTTCCTACTAAAATGTTAACTCCATGAGATGTAGAGAGTACTCCTGACTTGTTAAAAAATTCTTGACTTTTTCACCATTTTATTCTAAGCACCTTTCAAAGAGTTTGGCACAGAGTAGGCACTCAATAAGTGTTGTCGAATGGATGAATGAATGTATTAAATGACTAATATGGACCAGTGATTGTGCAAATCGTGTTACATAGAATTAATATGCTGTTCTAAAGATGAGGAAACTGTCAGATAAGTGATGTGACTTACTCAAAGGCACACGTCATTCAGTGGCAGAGCTGGAATTTGAATTCAGGTATGTCTCTATTATACCATACCATATCCCTACCATCACTAGTTCACCCTCATGTCATTATGCCTCCTCTACTAATGTATAGAGAACTTACTATTAAATAAGTTGTAAGAATTAAACATCCTTCAACATTTGAAATTCAAGTCATATTATTTAATTGGTATGGAATTTCTAAAACAGGAAACAAATTTGATCATAGACTTTTTACAATTTACAGGTAAGTCATTCAGAATATTCATTGCTGCTGATGATAACACCTCTAGCAGCAATAGAGACAACCAGAGTAAGATCTCCAAAGATAGAATATTTTCTATTTTTTCAAAAATAAATAGCAGGAAAAATGTGCATCTTCATATGTCATAAGCATAGTTTCAAGGGCCTATACATTCTATATATGAAGGGATAATTGAAGTCAAAGGTGAACTTTCCAAATGGCCTCTGGGGGACTGTGATCAAATTTATTAATTAAAAATCTTGAACATCCAGAAAGAAGCCAATTATGCTTGATATGTACGATGCCTCTGAGCAGTTTCATTTTTTTCTAAAAATAGAATTTGATCAATGGTCATTCTTTTCTTTTTTTCATTTTTTAGATCCAAGTCATGGCTAGCACTGAAGAAAATATGACTCAGATTTCAGAACTTAGCCTTTTGGGTTTGGGGGATCTTCACGGCCTTCAGTATCTTCTTTTTGGGGTATTTTTGGTCATCTATGTGGTGACTCTCATGGGCAACATTGTAATCCTAACTGTGGTTTTGGCTGATTGCTCCCTTCATTCTCCCATGTATTTCTTGCTTGACCACTTTTCCTTCCTAGAGTTTGGCTACACCACTACCATTGAGCCCATGATGCTAAGGACATTGCTGTCACCTCATGGGCCTATTTCCTTCTCAGACTGCGCTTGCCAGTTTTATTTATTTATGTATTTATTTATTTATTTTTGCTGCTCTGGTAGCTACAGAATGCTTCTTACTGGTTGTAATGTCTTACGATATTTTCATAGCCATCTGTAACCCATTGCATTATTCCAACATCATGGGTTGCTAGCTAGCTAGCTGGCGCCTCTTGGATAGCTGGATTTCTGGCACCCATCCTTCTCGTGGTCCACATTTTTCGGTTAACATTCTGTGCTGCCAGTGAGATTGACCACTTCTTCTGTGATCTGAAGCCCATCATGAAACTGGCCTGCACTGATACTCAAGTAGCTGAGATGACCTCTTTTATATGCACCTCTTTATTTGCACTAGGTCCCTTTCTGCTAACTCTGGCTTCTTATACTGACATCATCTCCACCATTCTCAGGATTCCTTCTGTCACAGGAAAGCAGAGCCTTCTCTACCTGTTCTTCCCATCTTACAGTGGTCAGTCTGTATTATGGGACTCTGGGCATTGTCTATGGCTTCCCATCAGGGCCTCAGAATGAAGACTTATTGAAGTTGCTTTCCCTTCTGTATACAGTACTTACCCCTGCCCTCAACCCTATTATTTACACTCTAAGGAACAGGGATGTAAAAGTAGCCCTGAGAAAATTGGTGTAATGAGGAATGTACACCTTGTGAAAGAAAGTTTGATTTTTCTAGTAGCTCTTGGTATTTTGTGAAAACCCTAACAAAGTGGAAATCTTTCTAAAGGGTCAAGAATAGCTAGTTTTCCTTTGTCCCATCAAGTTTCTCCACATTAATGAACAGGAAGGGTATCAAACTTTCTTTCATTAAACATTTTGTGGATACTAGGCATTATGCTTTTCTTTGCATGGATTATTGTGCTAAATCCTCATAGCAACACAGTAAGGTAGCTACTGTTATTATCCCTACTTTACAGATATCACAACTGAGTCCTAGAGATTAATTCACCTGCTCAAGACTATCCAGCCAGACAGTAATGAAACCAGGATATGAATTTGAGCCAAAGGTTTGCTTAGCACCAAATCCATGATCTTTCCACTAACTGAGGGTAGCCCAGAATCCTGAGGTGTTCAAAACAGTTGTCTTGAAACATGGAAGACATTACTGCAGATGACTTTTCTTGGGAGAGTATGAGTTAGATGTGAGGTGAGAAGCAGCAGAAACGTAATGTAATGCAATCTAAAGCCCAGCCTGTTTCCTTTCTCCACCTGAAGTCTTGATAAAAATGCATGAGATAAAAATGTCATAGGATTGGGCTTCCCTGGTGGCACAGTGGTTGGGAGTCCGCCTGCCGATACAGGGGACACGGGTTCGTGCCCCGGTCCGGGAGGGTCCCACATGCCGCGGAGCGGCTGGGCCTGTGAGCCGTGGCCGCTGGGCCTGCGCGTCCGGAGCCTGTGCTCCATGGCAGGAGAGGCCACAGCAGTGAGAGGCCCGTGTACTGCAAAACAAAAGGAAAAAAAAATGTCATAGGATTAAAATTGGTTTTAGTTTTCCTTTCAGGATCATTTATTAAAACAAAAGATTAAAATCAACCTTACTGATTCAATAAATTAAACCACATCCAAACAATGGAATACAATACACCCATAAACAAACAAAAACAACATGAAAGAATGGGTCAGCTCTACATGTGCTGTTATGGAAAGAGCTCCGTGATATATTGTAAGGACAAAAAGCAAGGTTCAAAAAACAGTGTCTATAGTATGGCATCATTTGTGTAATAGAAGGTAAAAGAAAGCATATTTATACTTAGTTGTAGATGCATAGACTGTTCTAGAAAGATGCATATGAATTTGGTGATATCAATTGCTTATTGGTAGAAAAACTAAATGCAGGGGAAGTATACCTTTTGAGGTGGGAATCATGTAAATAAATTACCTATTGAAAATTCATCAAACTTAACAAATCATTGTAAATTATACAAAAGATAAAATTGTTAAGCAGCCCACTTTCATATGTCAGTATGAAGTACTTCTAGACACTTAGGAGGCTTCTCTTCTCTCACAGGTAAGTTATAATCTCTCTAAGGGCAGGGACCTTGTCATTACTACTTCTGTATCTCCCCCACAGCACCTTAAATACCAAAAAAAAAATGTGCACAGCATAGATGTTTAATTTAACAATTGTTATTATCATCCAAGATAGGGGAACTCAACATCCAGAGAGCATAACAATTTCTAACAACTTGATGCATTCCCACTTATAGAATGGAAAACCCAAGGGGGAAAAGTACGAGCTGTGTATCTGATGTTCTCCTTAGTACTCCATGGAAGTGCAATCTTAAAGGCTGGCAAGGGGCTGGGCATGAACTGAGAATGGTTTCCTAGGCTCTTCCTTACACTATCACCAGAGTGATCTTCCTTATAATGGAAATTTGTCCCTCCTGTGTTTAATCAACCTCTGACACAAGGATCTCCAGTGAAGATCAGAATAAAGATCTCACACAATTTATGACTCCATGACTTTGCATACGCTGTTTCCACTTTAACCTCTGCCTCGCCTCTCCTGGGTTAACTTGTTTTCATACTTCAAAGCCCAACTCAAATATCAAATGTCAAGTGTCACAAATTCCGTGAAGCATTCCTTGATTTTTCACCACCATCTAAAATTAGGCCTTCTTTCTTCCTATGCTACTAAAGCACTTTGCATATATTTCTATTTTAGCATTGATCAGGTTATACAGCAATTCTTTGCATATATGTCTATCTCGCCACTTAATAATGAATTCCTTAAGACAAAGAATGTGTCTTATTCATTTCTGTCTCTACCACACTTTCACCTCCAGCTCTTCCCGGCACCTAGAATGGGGCCTGACAAAGAATAGGCATTCAAATAAACATTTTGAAATAAATACAATTATTAAATGACTAAAGTCACACAATTAGTTAGGGAATGGCTCAGACCTCTGACATCTAGTCAATTGTTCTTCTATTATATAATGCCACTATTTTTCCAGTTCTAAAAGTCTGAGATTTGCCTTGGCGCAAATTTAACAGTAGAATTTGGGGTGAGGACTGGGAAATCTTGAGCATTTCTTCTTAGGGTCAGAGGCAAGCATTACCTTGAGTCCTTGGAAAGGCAGCCTAAATTATTAATTAATTAATATCTTTAACACAATTGTTCAAAAGAAATAATATATACATCTACTATGCATATAGCACATTTCTGGGCACAAAAAGAGTAAGGTTCATCTGAATTTACCAAGAAAACTCTCTAGTCTAATCAGTAGAATACCTACACAGTCCCAGACATACAGCTCACACCCAGTAAATGTTTGTTCAACTAAACCAAGCCAAGGGAAGATCGAGTGGCCTGAATTTCTGGGAAGGGAACTGTCCTCTGTTGAGAAGATCATCAATTTCTAATACCTGTATTCTTAAACCTGGAGTCACAGGTACCGTAGATATGTGAATTGTACGATGCATTGGGGGAGAAATAAATATGGTGAGAAGAAGGGGGAGGGATATTTCCACCTAGAAAATTCATCATTGCCTCCTCTACAACACCAGCGACCATCTGCCAATGAGAAGGCAATACATCCATGGAGAGCAGCAATTAGAGCTAATTGGGTTTCTTCTTTTTAATACCTGAGACAGGGCCCTATTGAGATCAGGTAAGGAGATCTATTAAAGGCAAGCTGTTCTCTGCATATCACTTAATTCCAAGTACTTAAGGAGACTGATTATAAGCCATGCTCTCCAAGGATAACTGAAGCTCAAAATGGTGGTTTGTGTAAGTTTAAGGACTTGATTCTTAAACCAGAATGCAAATAAGAAATCCTTTGAGAAAAACCTGAATTAGAGTGTGAAGGCATTGCCTTAAGAAAGGGTAGATACTTTTTCACAGGCCACAGTTCAATTTAGCCTATAAGAAGCCAAGCGTCTGCACAGGGATATTGGCTCGGTGCTTTGTGACAGCCTGGAGGGGTGGGATGGGGAGGGTGGGAGGGAGGGAGACGCAACAGGGAAGACATATGGGAACATATGTTTATGTATGACTGATTCACTTTGTTATAAGGCAGAAACTAACACACCATTGTAAAGCAATTATACCCCAATAAAGATGTAAAAAATAAATAAATAAATAAATAAATAAAAAAAAAAAGAAGCCAAGCGTCTGGATAAAAGTAAAAAATTCAGGTAAATATTCAGCTTTAGGGGCACTACATGTGCAAAATTCCCAGGTGCCTGTTTGTATTTTTCACTCTCTGGAAGAATTACAGTATTCGATCATGCTTAAAAGAATGGGCTCACCACTCAGACAGGCTAGCTTCTGAGTCCTGGTTCTTTGACCTTAGAGTAGTATATTAGACTCCCTGATCTTTAAATCTCTCATGTGTAAAATGAAAATACTAGTATCTAACTTACCTCACTAGACTGTTATGAGGACTAAAAGAGATAAAATATATAAAACCCTTTGCACATAAATATTAAATAGGTGTTAATTATTATTTTAGTAGTTATCATTATGATGATGATCACTATTATTGGATGTCATTGGGACCTTTCCTGCTTTGATATAGTAAAGAAATATTGACCAAGGAGGTATCCAAATAATTATACAGTAGTCTGACAGCTGAAAGCAGAAGCTAGAGACCAAGCTTCTGAGGCTTCTCAGTTTTGCCAGGGCCTCAACTTACCATCATCATTGCAAGCAAAATACAAGCTGGGCACCAACGTATTTCATATATTAGTTGATTAAACAGCTTCTGGAAACTTTGAATCCTGCTGTTCAACATCTGGCTTTTAACGGAAGTCCAAACAATAAGACCAGACTGGATCTACCTTATTATTTTTGCAAGAAGCATATTTCCTTTTACATTACTTAATCGCCATGTTGTCCTTAATTACTTAGTTGCCATGTTGTCCTTCTGACAACACCTAATATGAAGGGACACAAAGCGGGTGCATAATAGGAATAGGCTAATGGAAAATGGGCCTATTAAACTGCAAAGAGTTGAATCCCAGCTTA